>NC_142012.1:113673336-113994170 GCF_049901735.1 Notechis scutatus
TACAACGGCACTGAAAAAAGTGACTTATTTTTCAGACTTAAAAATGTTGCAGCAACCCTAGGATCACGTGATCAAAATTTGGACACTTTCCGTCCAGTTGTGGCATGTATTTATGACGGTTGTAATGGCCTGGGGTCATGTGATCAACTTTTGTGACCTTCTGACAAACAAAGTCAATGAGGAATCCAGATTCGATTGAAAAAATGTGTTATTGACTGAACAACTCCAGTTATTTACTGTGGCAGAATGGTAATAATATGGGGCAAGATTCATTTAACAACTGTCTTGCTCAACAACAGAAATGTTGGGCTCAATTGTGGTCAGCTGTCGAGGACTATCTGTTTGGGTATTAAATATTTCTCAGCATGTACTTTGGTAGTAAATGAAAGGGCTTCAAACAAAATCAGGATCTGGGGAAATCTAATAAGCAATATTAGTAATAAAGAAGCCATAAAAGATTCATTTGTATTTTCCCTCCTTTTCTAGATTGGTTGCAAAATTAGCACACAAAATGGATCTGTATTGCCTCCTTGTGGCAGAAAATGGAAGTGACTACTGTACTTTGTACAAAGAACCATTGGGTTAGATTTAGTAAGATTTTGTCCTGCACTAATCATCTTCCTTTTTAAAAAAAGGCTCTCAGTTTACGCCTTGGATTAGTTGCAGGGTATTCTAATTTCAATGAAAATTAGAATGCATCTGTCATTACTATAATAGCGAACTGGAAATGTAATTATCTATTGCTTCAACAAAAAGGTTAAAATGAGAGCAAATTTACTGGATATATTATTTAACCCCAGTGAAAAAACATGAACTTTTTAATAGGAAGAAAAGGAAAAATAAGGGGGAAGGGGGAAGAGGGGATGAAAGCATGTGAACAAAGAGTCAGAAGATATAAAGAATGAAGTATGCTGCAGTCTTATCTTACGGGGTGAGGAGAGAAGGTACACACAAGTAGTCCTCTGGTTATGACCATTTGTCTCTGGTTAAGACCATAAATCATTTTCGTGGTCATGGGATCATGATCTGGGTTCTCAGCACCTGGCCTGAGACCATGATATTACAAGGAGGCACAGTCACATGGTCACAATTTCTGACCTTCCCTACCAATTTCCCAGAAGCAAAGTCAACAGGGAACTCAGCAAGAAGGCAGAAGTTGTTATTACACAAGGTCCTGGCTTAACGACCCACATTGTCTACATTTACAGTGGCAACCAGAACTGCTGGAATTGCCATCAGTAAGCAATGGAGTTACTCAGTGGTGGGATTCAATTTTTTTACTACCGGTTCTGTGGGAGTGGCTTGGGGGCATGGCAGGGGAAGGATACTGTAAAATCTTCAGTCAGAGGTGGTATTTGCTGGTTCTCTGAACTACTCAAAATTTCCGCTATCGGTTCTCCAGAATTGGTCAGAACCTGCTGAATACCACCTCTGGAGCTACCTGATATTTCACTTTACAACAATGATAATTAGAAACTGAGTTTCCTGTCCAAATTGTGGCCATAACTTGAAGAGTATATGTAACAACACCAAAGGGCTATTGGGATTTGTAATTAATAATAAACTAGAGCATAAACAATATACGACACGGCTTTCCTATAAACACTGTTTCCTGATAAAGAATGGAGGAAGTATTATTTAGAAAACATAATGCATTTGACCTCAAGTGCCTTGCAGTTTCTGGCGTATTATTTGGGTCAATGGGCTGCAACATTTATTTCGAAGGACAGAGCAATATGGCACAAATAAATGCTTATGCATCAGTGTCCATCAATAGACCAGAGGTAAGCAGTTAATTTAATTTTAATTGATTTGCAGGGACAATATCTTAATTCTGATTTTCTAAGTCTTGTGGGGAGTTTTTTAAATCCACATTTAATGCACGTGTGCATTTAAACAACATATTTTAATTGTTCCTTACTCAAACAATATTTAGAAGAGAAGAGAATACTATTTGGCATTATTATTGCTGTTGTTGTTCTTATTAATCTCCAATTTGATTCAGTCTGGGACTGGTAAAAACTTAACAGTCCTAACCGAAGTCCTAAGGGCTATTAAGGTAGCATCTGAGAATATAGGCAGTTCCAAGTATGATGTTGATGATGATAATGATGCATGACATTTTATCTATGACTACACATCTTGGCATGTTGCGTTTACACAGTTTCAAGACTTGCATATTATGCATAGAAAGCATAATGCAGTATTAACATATGCATTCTTCTTTTCAGTCAAATACGTGAACTAGGTATGTTTATTCTAGTTCACATTAGTTATATTTAAATTAACAAACTAGGTATGTTTAGTTTAACAAAGAGCAGACCGGGAAGAGACAGATTAGCCATCTTCCTGCTATACCCGAAGGTCTACCACAGGGAAGAGGGCATTATTCTGCACAGTATCTGAAGATGGGACAAAAACCAATGTGTGAAATGTCATCAGAAGAAGAACCAACTTGAAATGAGAAATTTTCTCAGAGTGAAAACTATTAAGCAGTAGAACAGCTTGCCTTTCAAAATTGTGGGTGCTCCATCATTGGAGGTTTTCAAGAAAGTGTTGGATAACCATTTATTTGTGGTATTAGGACTCCTGCCTTGGGCAATGGGTTAGCCAAGAAGACCTCCAAGTCTCTTCCAAGTCTCTTCCAAGCCTATGACTCCTGTAGGTTCCCACATCATCAAATTCAATGTCTGGTTAAGAACAATGAAACCCCAGCATGAGTAGAGTCCCATTATTCAGGACAATCCAAATGCAGTCCTCTGTCAAGCTGATGCCGCTCCCTGCCTGATGTGTTTAGATTGTATTTCCCATCATCTTAGACCAGGGCTGTCAAACTCCTGGCCTGTGGGCCGGATGCATCACACACTGGCCATGCTCATGTCCGGTTTAGTGAAGGGGGAAAAAGTCCTGATACGTCAAGTGATGCCGCCATGACAATGTGAGTTTGACACCCCTGTCTTAGACCAACAGTGCCATTGCTATGGTGATGATTTCATCCAGCAGATTAAAAAGTACCATTTTTTCATGTGCTAATTAGCAAATGTTGCAGCTCCTTTTTACAGATAATGGAAAGCTCCCTCTCCCTCTCCATGGCCCACTTTTATTTCCACAAAATCTAAATGAGAGAGCCAATTTGACGTAATGCTTAACGTACCAGGCTGGAACTGGGAGACTGGGAGTTCTGGTTCTGCCTTAGTGTGAGAACCCTTGGGACAGACATTTTGCCTCAGCCCTAGGAAGGAAGCAATGGCAAACCACTTCTGAAATCTTGGCAAAAAAACCTTGAAGGCAGTTGTCAGGAATCAAGACTGTCTCAAAGACACACAAACAAAGTCAACACTAGATGGCAGCAAACAGATACAGAAAACTAACCAGAGAGTTAACTGAACTTTATCAGGGACATCTGGTAACTCTAATCAATTAGCCTTATGAGAAAGGGCTATTCATATCCACCTTGTTGGGCCACTGCTGTGGCATGTAATAGATAATTTGTTCATACTACTAAATAAATAAATAAAAATCACACAAGTAGGATCCCATCATCATGCCTTATTTGCTCTTATTTGCTTCCCCCCCCCCCCACTTCAGTCTTTGTCTTCCCTTTCTTTTATTTATAAGCTTGAGATAGCGACTGTCTTGCTTTTAAAGGTAGTTCTTGACTTATAAATGGTCACTTAGTGATTTTGAAAGTTATAATGGGTCCCTCCCTCCAAAGCTTCTTATGGATCTGGTTTCAAAGTTCCAATATCACTGGAAATGTGATGTAGAATAAAGGAAAAGGTATAATTAAAAACATTTATTAAAAAAAATCAATCCAATATCGCCCTCTGCCTGGGATGTTTGCAGCTGTTTACAAAGTTTCATGGCTATTTGCATCACCCTGTGGTCACGTGACTGCAATTTATAATGGTTTTGCCAGAAACTCACTTCTACTAAAACTGCCCCATAGTGAACATTGGATGTGCTTATTGATTGCAGGGTTCACTTAACAATCACCAGATTCACTTTATGAACATCACATTTGCTTAACAAGCACATCCAAAAAGTTATAAAATCAGATGTGGCTACATGATCCACTTTATGAGTATTAGGCTCAATCGCAATTGTAACTCAAGAACTACTGTATTAATTATTTACTGTATATTTCCACAAAATCTAAACAACAGAATGAGAGAGCCAATTTGGTCTAGTGGTGAAGACCCAGGCTTGAAAGCAGGGAGACCGTAAGTTCAAGTCCCACCTTAACCATAAAAACTAGCTAATGACTTTGGGCTAGTTGCACTCTCTCAGCCCAACCTACCTCACAGGGTGGTTGTTGTGGGGAAAATAAGAGGAAGGATATGTTGGATATGTTTGCTTCCTTAAGTTATTTGTAAAAACAATAAAAGCAGGATACGAACAAGCAAACAAATAAAAGCAACTTTGGGAGCCTTGTTTAATGACAAAGCAAATCACCAAACCAATAATGGCAACACTTGGAGCAAGACAGGATGTATGCAGAATTCTGTGCATACCAAAACTGCACACATTTTTAAAATAAAGCTAAATGCTAATCTATGTTGCTTTAAATTAAAATTGTACTATACACTTTCATTTTAAATGAAATTTAATAATATATTTTACTCATTTAAGATGGCATGTTTTTGCTGTTTTTATTTTATAACCCTGTGCTTATATGCATTCTTAATTATTACCATGTAATCAAGTTTTGGTGCAAGTTTCCTTGAGAGAATTGTGAGCCATTTAGACGGCATAGGAATAAATCAATATTTTTTTTTTGCCAATGTGATTTTTACATGAGAAGCCCTGTATTTTTCTGTATTTTTTATGTTTCCTCAAATTCCTCGAGACCCATGACCTTTTTCTGGATTGATTCATATAAATGAATGTATTCACTGTAGTCCTCTGGCAAAGTTTATCGAGTCAGACATTTTGTCTGATCCATGTGATCAAATTAACAAAAGGGTGCCTTTTTCATATGCTCCTATCACATGTTTCATCTCTGACATTTTAGACTAGGCTAGAGTTTATTTGCATTTGTATAACCAAGGATTCACAGTCTAAAACTATTACACCAAATTTTCTGGTCCTTTGTTAAATATTTGCAGAGTTTTATGATTCTGGTAATAAAACTGTTCACCTCTAGATCGCCTTGTCCCCATGGGATGAGATAAAAGGATAAAAACGCTTAGAAGGAATTAAACTGTGAATGGTTAGGCAGAAAACATGTTTTTAACCAGTGTTTTTCAACCTCAGCAACTTTAAGATGTGTAGAGTTCAACCCCCCAAAATTCCCTGGCTGGCTGTGGAATTCTGGAAGTTGAAGTCCATATATCTTAAAATTGCTGAAGTTGAGAAACACTGGTTTAAACTCTTTCAATGCTATTTTATTTATTTGTTTAAAGGATATCCATGATTGTCCATCTTAAGCAACTCAAGCTCATAACCATAAATCCATATAATATAAATCTTTAAAACAAATAAATTTTTCTAATCTGGGATTTTACCATCAATACACGGTGTTTGCATAGGATGCTAATTATGATTAAGTGCTCTAATCTAATTTCCTGGATTTGCACATCACATGAACCAACTAACTTTATCTTAAACTCAACTGGTGATGATTTATACTAACTTGACTTGCCGATTTCATACAACTTTTAACCTGACCAATTAGGTTTTCTTAATAAACTCCATCCTTAGATTGTGATTTAGAAACTTCTTTTTTTAGAAACTTCTTTTTTTGTTTTTGGCTTAGCACCTTATACAAACCCAGCCTCTTGTAACTGATTTGGTGAACCAAGGTTAAGGAAATCATACAGGAGCCTGTGAATTTGGTTATTTTATTCCAGGAACAACTGTCTGATGTTCAAAACAATAACAAAAAGAAGAACAACGGTGGAGTCTTTTATCCACAGCTAGACTTACGGAAAGACATCAGAGAAGACCTGGGAGGAAGAAAAATAAAAGGCTGCTGAAAACTGAATACATCTGCGAAGTACAGTGTGTTTCAGCACCATGTTAATTAATGGTGTCTAGCTCAGATGTCACTTAGTGGTAGCCTATAGGCAAATGTGGGATATGATTAACAGTGCAGACACATAAGTGATCTAATCAGCAAGTCTTCACTTAGCCAAAAGCTTTAACTAGGATACTAAGGGGTATCCAAATGTTTCTGATTTCTTTAAAAAAAGTGTGAATTAGCTCAAGGGCCCACATGCCCCTCTGCAGCTCTTCAACAGATTTTTGGAAATGAATATCAGCCACAGGAGGCTGCTAATGTGAAAGGAGGAATGATAATTGAGAAGAAGAAAGGCTGTTTCCCCTCCTTCCTTTTTTTCCCCCCACCAAAAATAAATTTAAAAAATCCCTTCCCTTACTGCCCTCCCTCCCAATACACACATCTTGGACAAAGAAAGAAATATTTAATTAAGACAAGCAGGTCTTGCGGCAAAATAAACTTAGTTATTTTTAACATATGCTGCCCCATTCCAATTTGCTCTTACTCACCTTACAAAAATATAATTTCATGCTGTAAGATTGTTTCAACCAATTAAAACCACAAGATATGCAGTAGAAACAACATAAAAGACCTAGGTTAAAAAAAAGAGAGAGAGAGAGAGAGATGTTTTGATAAGCACCAGAGCAGACTTTTCTACACTTCTTTGCTGCCATCTAGTGGGCATCTGAGTTTTGCAGCCCAAATATGGATGTTTACATTTTTCGTCCCTCCTATGCTGTAATATAGAGGGGACTGCTTGATTTCTACTGGCAAGTTATTCCTCCAATAGAATAAAAAAATAGAATGATAATTGATGCTCAAGGATATGCAAATACTGCACTGTACTTTCCCTTTCCCAAGTGTAGGTAATCCTCAATTTAGGACCAGGAGCTGAGCAACCTTTTGAAAAACAATGGATTTCCCCAAAAGCTACTTATGATCCAGTTGGGAGTTCTAAAAGCTGCACACACCCTCATAGTCACTTGACCACATTTCAGATGGTTGTAAAATCGGGTTGTTGAAGCATTCTGTGGTCACATGACTGCAATTTATGAGGGGGGAGTTGCCAGTTTCCAGACTGTTTGGCTAGTTTTTAGCCTTTATGGCCAGATTCTGGAAAAATCTCCCATAGGAATACATCGATTCTCTTAATATGTCCACTTAACAATTGTGGTGTTTGGTTAATGACCATGTTGATTTAATTACCACCTCAAATTGGGTTTGGCGACATGGGTGCCTTGACTTACACCTCTCATGATTTATGATAGAAATTCTGGACTCCATTACGGTCATACATAGAGAACTACTACTTGTGCTGGGAGCCTTGGAGATTAGAAGAATATATAAATTTAATATATTCCTATTCTGGCTATTTTCTTCAGGCAGGATATTTGACCTTTTCTTTCTCCAACTCCCAATTTCCTCCTCATAGCCATGAATAGTAAATGGTAGCTCCAGTTATGGAGGTTCTGGGACTGTTTTTCAAGAGAAGGTTAGTTCTGCTTCCAGATCCTTCTAAGGAGATTGATAACTGACTCTTGCTTCTTGGTGATCTGTTTTAGTAACTTAGTCCTGTCCATAGTCCCTCCTTTGCTTTGCAATGAATGATTGCTCAATTATTTGGCACAGGGACTTATTGTCTTAGCTTTCATTAGTTACAGTGTAGGTAGGTGGATTACTCCTTCCTTGAATTTGGCAGTATTTGGGGCATTCACAAATACAGTTACCTATATCAGTTGATAGGCCTGCTGGCCTTTAATAGCTGTCAACCACGATAGCTAATGAACACCAGCTAGAAAAGTCTGTAACTCTTGGCAGGCCATGCTAATCATTACCAAATGCTTATTAAATTTGAGACATAGAGATGGTATAATATGTTCTTATTTATTTTATGTGACTTTTTGGCCAAAGTACCCCAAAACTGGCACTGGAATCAAAATAAAACATTTAAATAAACATCTATTTAAAAATAACCACATATTCAAAAAACATTTCCATAGTATAATCAAGTGTTACAATCTCACTATAAAAGGCATAGGAGGAGCAAAGCCATATTAGCACCAGAAGCTTCCATGCTGCCACATTCTTGAGTGTGGGAAGTTGGGAGGGGGGATTTCATGGAGCGTATGTGGTTAGACATAATAGCATTTTTCTTTAAAGTCAAGGTCATGTTATTCCTGCACCTGACTGAGGAGTAGTAGAGGGGATCGCTCAGGTTGGAACGGATGGTGATTGGGGTATGGGATGGAATGATGGTTGCAAGGGGTGGATTTGTAATTTTTTACTTATTGGAGGAAAACCCGGAACTTTCAGATTTGGGTTTTCCCAGATGTGCCAGTATAACTACTCGAATAAAAGGAAACTTTGAGAAAATGCCTGTCTCTGAATTTTTAATTGGAGTTGGGTTTTTCTGGAACACTGACAGGTGACTTTGCTCCTATGTTACAGTTCTGGGAGTATATAACCCATAATCTTAGTAATACAAGACTCTTTCGTTATTATTCCTCTGGCAGGGAGCTCAGTGATCTCTGTACTTGGGTATGCCAATAAAAAAAAATAGTTTGGTGCATCTATTTCCAATTGTTCTGATTCCTTTTTTAATGTGGGCATTTTTCCCACAACAGCCTGGTATAGTTGGCAAGAGCACAGATCAAGAGCCAAGCAATCTGCCATTTTGGAGTCCCCAGTTGGTGGTTTCTGCCCCTGCCTTTCTTCTTCCCTGATCCAGAAGTCATTTGGAGATACCAGTGAAGAAAGTTAGCACCCACCCCTCCTAGAAGAATGAAATATTTTGGGAAATATTAAGAAGGCAGAATATTATATTTCCCTGTATGAGAAAAGGAGAAACAAGTTTTTAAAGACAAAGAGCAGCTCCCTGCCCCCAGCAGATATTTGGTGCACATTAAGACTGGGCCAGCCTATCTACAAGACAATTTGACCTTCAGCTCCAGGCTGATGGGATTAAGACATGACCCTCAGGACATAATAGGATTAGCGCTCTATCCATTCTAGCAGCAGAGCTCACCCACATGGCACCTGGGGATATTACATCACCCAATACAGTTCAACCAGACTTATCTCAGATAGACGTGACTCCTACAGTGACCAATAGAATACTTGCCCTTGCCACAGGAACAGGAAGCTCAAAGGCAAAACCCAAGAGAGGGTTTTATATACATACATACATACATACATACACACACACACACACACACACACACACACACACAAACACATGTGTGTGTCTCTGTGTGTCTGTGTGGTTCTGTTTCACCATTAAACCATCCTTCCAAGCAGCCTCCATATTTCCAGTGTCTTTCTGCCCACTTGGAACTGAACCCAGATGGACATTTCTTCCAACACCAGGATGGGGTGAGATTGTAGAGAAATATTTGGGGGCCTCTGCAAGAACAAAACCAGGTGAGCTGTGACTGAAAAGTAAGTTTCCAGTTCTTGTCACTTGACTTTACAGAAGTAACAGGTGCTGGAATATTTGGGTGCCAGCTTGCCTAAATGTTAGTGTCCAATCTACGGTAACTGAATGTGGTGTGGTGTGTTCCTGAATATATTCCTACCTGCACATCAGGGATGGATGTCACTCCCATGATCTCTCCACCATGAAAAGCAAGGAGCGGGGGTGGGAGGAATAAGATGATTCCTGCATCCCTACAAGGGGTGCTAAGGCGTGTAAGTGAAGTGGCACTTTGGTTTTTTGACATCTATGTTTCTAAATAAACTTCTGGCCGCTGACCAGAGCTACTCATAAAATTTTCCACCTGCATCAAGGGGGCATCAGGGACTATAGATTGTTTCTTACCAACTTCTCTGTTTTGAAAGCAAGGTGAATTGATGGTCTTAGTGAGCTGTGTTTATTGTTGCATATGGAGTGTGGTGTGTGGTAGATCATAATGGCTAGTTGGGATGCTCTAGTTTTGAAAGGAGGAGATAAATAAGAGAGTGGACAGGAAATTCCTCACTGTTGCTGCAGTTTCTTGGCTTAAGAGACAAGATCTAAAATAAGGGCAGATCAGGTCCCACCAGGTCCTGCACCCGCAGACTCGTCGGTAGCAGGCCCTTTTTCTCACCACCAAAGCATTTTCAATCCCTTCCTTTCCTCGCGCTGAAGCTTCTCTACCCCACTTATCTACCAGGAAGTGTAGGAGATTCTGTGCTCCATCAGAACAAGCACCTCACACAAGTAAGTAGCAGGCCGCCAATTCTTCAAGCAAGCCAAAGTGCCTCTTTACCGACAACCACTGGCTGAGGGAAACTTCAGCTGTTTGTGTTGCACAAAGAAAAGATACACATCTCACAGGGACTGCCTTCCATCGCCAGAAGCAGATTTAGCGTCTGGCTTGATGTTTATTTGCTCCTGACTCCGGCTATGTTTTCAACCTTGCCGTGCTCTTGACCAAGTGCCTGGTTCTTCCTTTGACATTGCAGTGTCACGACCGGTGATATTTGCCCCTCACTTGGAAGACGGAAAGCAGCAAAACCAAAAAGGAGAGTTTGCCACATACAGGTAATACTTGACTTACTACCACAATTGAGCCCAAATTTTTGATTGTTAAATGAGACATTTGTTAAGTGAGTTTGCCCCAATTTTATGACCTTTCTTGCCACAGTTGCGAGGTGAATCACTGTAGCGGATAAATTGAGTAACCTGGTTATTAAGTGAATCTGGATTCCCCATTGACTTTGCTTGTCAGAAGGTCACAAAAAGGGATCACATGACCTTAGAACACAGCAATGGTCCATAAGTATGAACCAGTTGCCAAGCATCTGAATTTTGATCAGATGATCATGGGGATGTTGGAAATGTCGTAACTGTGAAAAACGGTTATAAGTCACTTTTTTCAGTGTCGTAACTTTGAATGGTCACTCAACGAACTGTTGTAAGTTGAGGACTACCTGTACAGGTTGCAAAACTCTGAATGACCCCTAGATGGCAGCCAACCATCCGATTTTTCTGTATCACTCTGCTGTATCTAGTTCTCATCTGGATTTTTTACCTTCCAGTTACGGTACTGTATAGTAGCACTGTCAGAGGACCCAGCCAATTGCTCTACCTATCCATGCTGAACTTTTATTTCCAGAACAGCAGCACCTTTCAGTGATTTGGAACAGATGTAATGGAGGTAGAGCAGCGATCGACAATGGAAGTAGCAAATTTCATGCTGGGATACTTTTCTGACAACTCAGGAATGGGTAGATAGCACTTTAACCCAGCAGTGGGAAAAGGCCCAGAGACATTCTGTAGGAGAAATAATATGGCTGTAAGAGGCTGTTCAGGGAGTCAGAAAGAAGTGAGAGAGAGGTCAAATAAAAAAGAAAAGAAAAACTCAGGCTAAGTGAAAGGAATCTACTTCTTTCTTCTTGCTGGAGTTCTTGGAGCTAATATTCTGGCAACTCTCTTTTTACTACAAGAAGCTCTGCTTGAAAATTGTGAACTAATGCACTGAATCTTAAAAGCAGAGTCTCCTTTCAGCTAACAAGGAAAGGCCGTTGTGACCCATTATTGCCTTTTGAGCACAGAAGAGAAGAGCAATCAGCAACTTACATTGCCAATTTCAAGGTTTATTCACAAATGCCAAAACAAAAGGTGTGGCTGGATATGAACATCTGAAAAGGGTGGATCTTTGTCCAGTCGGAGGCCAAAGGTTTCAGCTGAACATGAATATTAGCTTAAAATAGTCACTAACTGGAGAAATTTAAATATTTCCCTGGGTGTAAGAAATTGAACATGGATGGGTGGATGAACAGATGGACAGGTGGGTGATAGATGGTTTCCTCTCTATCATAAGGAAGATAGTTAGCATTTTACAATGCCAGGCAATTGTATAATGCAAATTTTTGTAGGGAAATAACATTTCTTACACATACATGTAATAGATCAATAATCTGAATTAATATAATCATAAGGCCTTGAAATATTATGAGTATTGGTTGTTCAACAGAGAATTCAGACATTACATAAAGCCATAATATAGATCACTGGATTTTGTTCAACAAGTCATGGCTAAATCAAATCAAGGATTATTATTTGCAGAATTTTCTAGTTACTTCTGCTCTCAAAAACTCAAGTACACAGGATAGATTCATAGAAACAAAGACTGGATGATTTGGTAATTCTAGGGCTATGGTTGTGTTTCCTTATTGTCAAAGGAAACTATGCTAGTAGAGATGCTTGAACAATTGTCTTACTAGTGCTATCTTCTCTAGGCTGCAAAAACCCAGACAACCACTAGATGGCAGAAAAATGCTAGGGCTTCTATACAGTAAAAGCTGTAGATCGGGGTGTCAAACTCACCGCATCACGTTGCCATCATGTGACATTTTGTGACTTTTTCCCCCTTCGCTAAAACGGGGGTGGAGGTGGCCAGCGCATGATACATCTGGCCCGAGCCGTGAGTTTGACACCCCTGCTGTAGATGCTGTCATCTAGTAGTTATCTGGATTTTTACAGCCCAGGGTGGGTAGCCTTAGTCTTATATGCAAAGAGCAAAATTAGCATGTTGATTTTTCTATCTATTAACCCTGACCCTTCGATCAATGCATAATGCATAATGAACTTAGTAAGATTTATATCTGCAAAAAAAAAAAAAAAACATATATAAGACTGCACTGTAACTATCCAAAATGGCACCATAAGAAGGAGAGTCACTTAGGTGAGACGGGCAGTATAGAAATGTGATGGATAAATAAATCAATAGAATATGAAGCTTGAAATAACTCAAGTTGCAGAAATAAAGCAGCGGTAGCAGATCATTACAAAATAATTAGATATGGAATGAACATGCTAAGCAGGAGTGGAATGCTGACTCTGAAAGAAAAATAGATGGAATGAAATGGAATATTCGGCAAAAGAGCACATCTGGCTTGCTGGCAGGAACTGTGAATGCGAGCACTTGTTTATACTTCGAGTTTAGCTAAACTGCTATGCTAACTCTCTGATTCTGTTGATACCAAAACAAAAGAAAACAAGCTTAAATCTTGACCTGATTCAAAAATTCAGTATTGTTGAGAAGAATCATGTGCTTCTCTTCATTCCTTCCACTTTGCAGTTAAAAATTAAGTTGCACAAGGAATATCAATCACCCAGGGTGTACTTTGCTTAGACATTGTTTATTCTGGAAGAGAATTCGTTCAGCTCTTACCTTTTTAGAATCCCAAGAATGCAGGAGGAATTTCAAGAGGTGAATATCCTGACCTTTTGTTGTGTGAGCTGCTATACCTGCTTAAATCTTTGGCAGCAGCAAATAAAAAGCTCCTCTTGCATATTTTTCCCTACCAGAATATAATCTCTGTGCAAAACGTATGTCAAACTTTATGTATCATTTTTGTGGGGGAAAAGGTTTGAGCATGTATTTTAATGTCAGTCCCTGTGTTGGGCCCACTCCATACTCTACAGCAGGAATCCCCAACTTCCGTGACATGCCAGAAACTGGGCCTCACAAACAAGCCAAGAGGCCCCATCTGTGGGATGCAGGCAGCACAAAAACCACATCCCCTCCGATCCACGGAAAATCTTCTCTCCATGGAACCAGTCCCTGATGCTTAAAAGGTTGGGGGCCACTGCTCCACAGATCTGAAATAATGCCAAAGCAAAATAAACAAACAAACAAATAAATAAATACATAAATTAAATAAGCATGTATACATCCTATATTTTTGTACCCTATGACTATTATTAAGTGTTGTACCTTATGAGTCTTGACAAATGTATCTTTTCCCTTTATGTACACTGAGCATATGCACCAAGACAAATTCCTTGTGTGTCTAATCTCACTTAGCCAATAAAGCATTCATTCATTCATTGATGGTATGAACGAGAATGATTGACTTGGGTCTGATATGGGCTCTTCCTCCTTTTTATGTGATGTGATTTTATGTATCCATAGTTGGTAATACTTTTAGAAGGGTCAGCCAGTGTGGCTTGAAAAATAAGGAAGCTTTCAAGCATTTCCAGACATTTTTGTTGGGCAAGATGTTATAAAAAAAAAAATAAGGATAAGAATGAAGCAAGAAATTTAAAGTTAGCCCATATCAAGTGGTTTAGCCATGATGCCTGTCGGTCCCAGGAAGAAGTTCTGAGCTGAACACATTCATTGTTGAGCATCAGTAACATCTAGCATCCATGGACAAAAGAAAAGATTACTCCACATTCTGAAAACAAAATTTCCCATAGGTCTCCTGTCATGATTGGAAAACACAGATTTTCTCACCTGGCAAAGAGCAAACAAAAACCAGAATCTTTATTTAAGACAAACCGGACATTAATTTGCCTATGAAAAAACACGACTATGCTCTTTTTTATATAAAATTCATGTTTCCCCATAAGGAGAAACTATCGCTGAGGAGAAAAACATCATTTGGGAATTGATTTTCAGAAATAATACCCATCTTATTTACATTCTCACTTTTCAACCATGGTGAGTACTCAAGGAACCTAACTATTATAAAAAGATGGGTATATAAAAAATTAAAACAATTAAAATGAACACTAATATAAGCATTAAAGATTAGAAGCAACAAATGCAGAGGTTGTATTCAGCAGATTCTGACCAGTTCTGGAGAACCAGTAGCGGAAATTTTGAGTAGTTCAGAGAACCGCCAAATACCATCTCTGACTGGAGATTTCACAGTATCCTTCCCCTGCCACGCCCACCAAGCCATGCCCACAGAACCGGTAGTAAAAAAAATTTGAATCCCACCACTGAATAGAAGGGAATGCTCTGTCTTGTGCCGGCAGTATGGATCTCTGACAGCAGAAACATCTTCCACACAGCTTTTCCTTGTAGCTGTTAATAGCTGGAGAAAATCAAAGTAGGAGAGGCAAAGCAACGCCTGCCCCTAAGCCATTTAGGGCTTTAAAACTCAACATCTTAAATTGTGTCCAATGAGCAATTAGCAATCAGTACGGATTTCTTAGAATGGGTAATCTATGACTTACAATCAGTCACATGACTATTCAAAGTTCCAACGGACCAACCTTGTGCTACTTATGATCCATATTCAAAGTTCTTACAGCTCCATGGTTACATGACCAAACTTTGGGGGTTTTGAAACCAGACTGCATTTATACATGTTTGCAGCATCCCTTGGTCATGTGACTGTGTTTTATGATTGTTTTGCCAAAAGCTGATGTTTACATCCATTTTTTGGGCAAAACCACACCAATTGTGAACCACTGGTTCTCTTAAGAACTGTAGCGTTCACTTAACGATTGCAGCAGCCATTTGATGACCAGCACATTCACTTAATGACTGTAGGAGATGACCAGGCTAAGTTCAAGGGCAGGACCAAATGCATCATCAGTCTGGAGTCCCTACATCCCCGAAAGAGACCTTAAGTCCAGCCTCCTCCATTGACTCTTCTCTGGCATCAATTTGCCTTGACTGTTAGTAGATCAGATTCTTGTGCATAGGTTGCATGGTATAATCTCATAAGGAATGCTTTTGAACTCTATTCTGGCTTCTGGTTTCTTGCACCTGACCATAAGTACTGCAAAAAAGCTACGTGACCGAAACAGTTTTATGACTGTCATGACTCACAACCACAATGAGCAGGCTCCATTGCAATCATAAGTCAAGTCAAGGACTACCTATATTGGACATCACAGGTTCCTTGAATTCAATATCTTCCTCAATGCTGTTCAACCTCTATTTGAAGACATCCAAATTTGTGGAGCTTTACACCATTTGGATAATTGATTCCTTTGCTGAAGTGCTCTAATTATCAGGATGTTTTTGCTAACATTCAATTACAGTCTGTCATCCGATAACTTAAATCCATTATTTGGTGTCCTGCATTGCTTACAAAATAAAATAAATCTTGATCTTCTTTTGTTTGGTATCTTTTCAGGTTTTCAGGAGAGCTGCCACTGAAAAGTGTTATTTAAGACCCCCCCCCCTTCCTATCAACCTTTTCTAAAATTTAACCATGTCTTTCAATATCTTTTTGTAGAAATTTGTTTTTAGTTCCCTAAAATTCTCTTTGGCTTTCTCTGAACTTGTTCCTGTTTTTCTGAATCCTCTTTAAAATGAAGTAAGCAAAACTCAGCATATAGTATTCAAGAATTCTCTAAACCAGGCAGAGCAAAATGGTACAATTACTTCCCACAATCTGAAAGCTCTGTACTTGATGATGCATTTGTCTTTTTCTTATCACACTGCTAACTCATACTTATTTTGTGATTAATAGCTATTCCAAGAACTTTGTCACAAGTGCCATTTCAAACCAGGTATTTCCCCCTCCATTTTAATGCCAAAGTTTACATTAGTCTCTCTTAAATTTTGATTAGCTACTGTGGAAAGGGAATTTCACGAAGGCAGTAGTGTCACAAAAAACAGGAAAAGCCCAAGGGGAACATCAGGTCAGCCAGAAAACAAACTTACATAGGAAAAGGAATCAAATAAAAAGTATTAAAGAATCCCTATAGACAAAAGCCTAAGTAATTAAGAAAACTAGACAAATAGGAAAAGGAAACAAAAGATAATTTAGAAAACCCTTACAAACACAGGACATACCAAATAAGCAAAACAAACAGACAAAAGACACAAAATATAAATTACAAAAGGGACAGACAGGAGATTGCCACAGAACAAATATGAAAAACTATCTTAAAGCTAAAAGAGATTACAGAAAACCAATAATACAATCTGGCCACCCCGCGGAGTTTGCCCTCCAGCGGAAATAAAGACAAACTCAAACAGGATTTGAAACATTAGGCACAAATACAAACACTCACACAAAATCAACTTACAAAGGGAGAAAAGGGTATAAAAAACCAGGGACTTACCATAAGAAGCTAGCTAGCCCAGGAACACAGACTTCTTGCTGTTCTCCGCCTTCCTGAAAAATAAAAAGATCCAGCTTTCAAGCAGTTGTCCGTATCCTTGCGCCGGAGCTCTCCCAGCGGGAAAATCGAATCCTCGAAAGAAAGGCATTTTGACACCTTTCAACACTACCTTCAGCAGGTTCTGACCAGTTCTGGAGAACCGGTAGCAGAAATTTTGAGTAGCTCGGACAACCGGCAAATACCACCTCTGACTGGAGATTTTACAGTATCCTTCCCCTGCCTTGCTCCCCAAGCCACAACCACAGAAATGGTAGTAAAAAAATTTGAATCCCACCACTGGCTACCTTCAATATATTTTTCTGACTTACATAAATCATTTTGAATCTTATTTAAATCTAAAATATTAATTATCTCATTTAATTCAAAAAAGATATTGAGACCCTGGAAAGAATGCAGAGCAGAGCAATAAATATAAGAGGTCTGAAGTTTAAACCTTATGATGAACTGTTGAGAGAACGAGGTATGTCTAGCCTAATGAAGAGAAGGATTAGGAGCAACATGATAGTTGTCTTCCAGTGCTCAAGGGGCAGTCACAGGAAGTAGGAAGTTGACAAAACACCTTATGGCAGGATGAGAAGCGACAGGTGAAAGCTTGTTAAAGAGAAATCCTACCTGCAACTAAGGAGAACCTTTCTGACAGACCCAGCAATTAACCTCCTGGAGTTGTGGTGTTCCTCCATCACTAGTGGTTTTCAAGAAAAGATTGGGCAGCCATTTCTTTGGATTGGTGTAAACTAGCTCTTATCAGTACTTTAAGGTCTGGATGAGAAGCATCCATAATGAAGGAGGGATTTTTGACGTACCTGCAATGTCTATGTGGATTCTCATATATTCCAAATTAATTTGAAATGAGTTTGAAGTGATTCCATTGATACTCTAGTTAAATTATCTATAACATTCAGAATAAAGCAGTTTCATTACAGTAGAAGCCAAATAGACAATGAGAGCCAAACATTTCCTATTTCTGCATCACAATGTATCTGCACAATTAATCTGCAATATTTAGGGATCTTTATAATATAGTGCAATATTATCAAGTTTGCTCATTTTACCAGAATCACTTATGTACCTTCTCATCTAATAAAGGTATTCTTATTCATAGAGTGTCAGAGGATGAAAAGGAGAATTATCATCTGTAGTTTTATTGGCATTGTCAGCTTGTGGTTGCTAATGCTATTGACATCGTAAGAAATTGTATATTGGACCAATATTATCCTGTGGTTAAATTTGGAAGCACTTCATAATGACTTAGAGTATTTTTCCAGGATTACATGAAATCTGAAGACAGACTGTATCATAAAAATCAATGAAATATTTATTTTAAGAGTCAAGGAAATGGTCCCTCACTCAGTCCTGGAGTGAAATGCATCTTTTATTATTTATCCAATATCTTTCTTTTCCTGGTAATCAATCCAGGATGTGTGAATACATTTCACAGTATATTTATTTAAGAACAATCTCTTTCCCACTCTTGTGTTGGCATTGTGATGCCATTAATATACTTTCCCTCGATTTGTGAAGTGAAGAAAATAGCTTTTTGTCTTGATGCTTCTAAACAGAGAAATGTGCTATAATATTTTTCTTATTATTAACTGCTCTTGGGCAGTTGACAATAATATAAACAAATCCCAAATGTTAGAGCATTGTATATTGAAAAATTAATGTCAGGTGATTTCTATATACCTCAGTGAGACTGAGTCACTTTCACTACACAAATTGGTTTGCAGAGATAAATCAAAACTGCTTAATGTACACAGATGGTAATACAATCATGAAAGAATAGGTTGACATCTGATGTCCAGCAATATACTGTTGCTTTGTCTGAAAGGGGCTTTTTGAAAAAGCAACTGGACTTTCTTTGTTTTTCCCTTGAAGATGTTTCAATTCTCATCCAAGAAGCTTCCTCAGTTCTGTTGTTCTATTCAGT
Organism: Notechis scutatus; assembly: GCF_049901735.1. NCBI lineage: Eukaryota > Metazoa > Chordata > Lepidosauria > Squamata > Elapidae > Notechis > Notechis scutatus. Next base: position 113,692,126 of record NC_142012.1, read on the forward strand.
TGCTTTGTGTTGTTTATCAATCTGAGATAGTGTCTGAGAAATAGTATGAGAGCCTTAAACAAAATGTGGATGAAATATATAAGACTAGAGAGAAGCTACAAATACTGTACCCACCATAATCTGATGGAAAATATCTGTATTGTAACTATAAGCTGTATTATAATTATATATAATTATATATATAATTATATATCTATATTATAATAACAAAAGAATTTGCACAGGATTCCACAATCTGGTTCTCCAAGTGTGGCCATTGGAATTAATTCCAAGAATGTCAGTAAATCAACTGATAGTTTATTTGTAAATCTCACTTTTATGTTTAAAGGAACCCTATTCTGCCTGCATGCCTGTTCTGTTTAATTAATTAACGAATATGTTTTGATTGAAATGATTTAATTGGAGAAATAAGACTACTCAGTTCTGATATCTTTCTGCATTTATTTTTGGACACAATATAACAGTTACACCATTGTTACACTGGAGAGCTTATATACCTTGTCTTAATTCCAAATGCTTTGAGGAAGAGTTCAGTTGAACTGTTGTTTCCCTGCAGTCTATAGTACTAAGTGTTGTGGCCCTGATTCCCGAGCCTATGCTGTCAGAGGAAGAGGACCTGGAAGATGAGGAACTGGGAATGCCTTCCTCCCCAGGACCTTCCTCCCTGATAATGCCTCAGGTTCCATCAGACAACCGAGAGGAACAGCCTGAGATTAATCAGGAGAAAGGCATATCGGAGCAGCCCCTGACAGGGAGTAAAGAGGAAGAGTGTTGGCTCGATCCTAAGCAGCATCGTAGAGAGAAACATGAGCAGCAACGTAGGAGGCGTGGGAGGGTCAGAGAGTGAGCTGGGTCATTAAGCCACACCCCACAGGGGATAAAAGTGGGTGTGTTTTCTCCTGAAACTTTGTACGGGACAAAGTTTAACCTTACTTCAGATTTTCTTTGTGGACTGCCTTGTGATTTTCTGTGAGTAAAATTTTATTTACTATCAGTTCAGACTTGGCAGGCAGGACCTGTTGGAATGCCAAGAATATTATCAGTTCCAAAGAATTAACTCTGTGAAGTCCGAGCCAGCTTGCCTGCCTGTGTTTGTGTGAGTTTGTACTCTTTCATCTTTTGGGAAAGAGGAAAGGCGGGACAGAACACTAAGTAATGGGAAGAAAAGAAAATGTCAGTAAGTAAAATAGAAAAAAGAGGATTTTCAGAAGAATAACACAGTGACATCAGAAATTAGAAGTCCTTGGCCATTTTGGATTCAGATCCCTCTTTTGATTGGCTTCAGTTCTGTTTCAATGCAATCCCATGTGGTTCCTAAGAGGAAAAACTGTTTATTTCTGCATTAAAGAGAACTTCTAATAGTGGCTCCACTATTCTAAAAATATCTGTGTTTTTAATCTTAAACAAGATTGACCTTATAGTCTGTTAGACGCATTCAGAAAAGCTTATAAGCTACAAGATTATGCTTCTAAGGCTTAGAAAGGGAGTGCAAGTTCAACTTATTTCTTTACATCAGTTTAGTCTGTTCTTTAAACAAAACAATTCCCAGAATGGTTCACTGAGATTAGTAGAATGATAGTCCTTGACTTTGCAAGTTAAAGGTAATCAAACATAACGAAAAGAAAACAATGGGGAAGGCATGATGAAAAAATAAGATCAGGAATCTATTTTGTTAACTTGCTGTTCTAAACAATGACCAACTGGAAGAAATAGGCCAGAAAGACAGACAGAGTTGCTGGAGCTAAATGTCCATTCCATATTGGTCAAATGAAAACTATCTCTTAGAAGCAACTGAAGACACATATTTCTGAATGACAGAGCTGTTGTTTTTTTAGTGTATTGACGGGTAATGCTTTGCCTCAGTCAAAGCCTCAGAATGACTCTGGGTAGTTAAGCACCATTTCTTACTACCTTGAAACAGGATGGACAGCTTCAGATAACAGATAACAGATAATCAGAGTTGGAAGGGACCTTATAGGTCATCTAGTCCAACCCCCCGCACAAGCGGGAGACCGTACACCATTTCTGACAAATGGCAATCCAGTCTCTCCTTGAAGGTGTCAAGTGATGGCGGTCCCACAACTTCCGAGGGCAAGCTGTTCCATTGGTTGATTGACGAGCTTCTGCTCATCCTGTCCCCACTCGATATTCTCAGCTTTGAGATTCTGTTTTGAGCAGTGCCACAAACACCAATCAAAAGGAAAAAGAACATTCAAACTGCCCAGAGTTACTCTGAGGTAAGATGGGTGGCCTACAAATTTTATAAACAAACAAACAAACAAAATGTTCTTGTATAAAATGCCTTGATTGGATATGGGGAATGATAGGCTCATATCTGAAAAGGAGCTCCTCCAAAATTGAATGAGCAAGTCTATATCCTGGCAGTGGTGAGACAGGGTAATGATAAACATGGAGTATCAATTCCAGACTACAGAATAAATTGAGTGGTCTTTGCACAGTTCTAATATAAATTGTATACAAATGACAGAGCTCCTTCTCTAGCAGCATTCAGGTTTTTATGGGGCAAAAATGCATCACTGTATTTGTATCCAACCAATGTACAGTCTTTGCTATTTGCCTAAAAATATAGCCAGAACAAACATAATCCTCTGCGCCGAGTCAAACATAAGGTCCATTGATTATTTATTTATTTTTTATTTATTTATTTATTTGATTTGTCAATTGTTTACAAGATAATAAGTACAAGTGTATACATAGTTGTGAATATATGAAATGGGTACATATAAGAAAAATAAAAGAATAAGAGAAACAATAGGACAGGGACGGTAGGCACGTTGGTGCGCTTATGCACGCCCCTACAGACCTCTTAGGAAAGGGGTGAGGTCAATAGTAGACAGTCTGAGGTTAAAGTTTTGGGGTTTGGGGAAGAGACTACAGAGTCGGGTAGAGTATCCCGTCTTGTAAACTGACAATGAATATTTAACAAAGGTGACTGGGACTGTCTTTTGATAGCTTCCCCACTTCCACGGCATGGTAATATAAAATAATAATAAAAAAACATTTTATTGTCACTTTGGGGATCTGCAGAGAAAAGCAAGTCTCACTCAAGTCTCAGTCAAACCAGTCATGAATGCTAAAGTACTTTAGAATTATGGTTGCTGGATCCCCAATTTATTCTGAAGTAAAAATCTGAAGGCTTTCATACTGAAGTCAGTAGAAATGCATTTGTTTTATTAACCTCCCTCCCTCCCTTCTTCTCTCTCTCTCTCTTTTCCTATGTCACTATTTTTCTCAATTCCCCTGATAGAAGTAAATTGATCAGGAAATGATTGTGACAATAAAGTTCAATTTTACACAAAACCGTTTCTCCTGCCATTCTCACATTTCCAGTTGGAGAGCAGATGTGACTGCAGCTGTTGAGGGAACTACAGCCCGTTTTTTGTTTATAACAGGAAATGCTCTTCATGCTGGGATGGTGAACATGTGATTAAGGGACTAAATGTAGACTTCTCTGCCCCACTTTTGATTTCCTGAAAACACTCCAAGATTATCCTGCCAAAATTCAGCCAGAACAGCAACAACAAATCTGATCAATTGAGGGCATTCTTGTGGATTTTTCTTAAAAAGAATATTAAGGACAAAATGCTTAAACAGACATATTAAGAAATTGTGTGTTTGTGTGTGTGTATAGAATATATATTGAAAAAGGCAAAAAGAAAAAAAAATCTACCACTTGAATCTCCTAATGACTTACATGGAATCTGTGCAGGTTTATTCACATTATTTGGAAATGGTTTTCCTTTGTTTTCTCCCAAAACAGTAAAAAAAAAAGTACCTACCCAATGTACCATTGGTTATTCAGCTTACAGGTAGTCCTCAACATATTTGTTTGACAACCTATCAAAGCTATGATAGTGCTGAAAAAAGAGACTTATGACAAGTCCTTGCACTTATGACTGTTGAATCATCCCTGTCACATCATCAAAATTCAGGTGCTTGGCAACCAGCATGCATTTATAACAGTTGTGGGGTATCCCAGAATTATGTGGTACCTATTTGCAACCTTCCCAGGGGCCTTCTGACAAGCGAAGTCAATTGGAGGAGCTGAATTCACTTAACAACCACACAATTCATTTAATGACCATGGTAATTCCCTTAATGTCCATGGTAAAAAAGATCGTCAAATTGAGAGCAACTTATGTACTCACTGCACTGCTTAGCAGCAGATGTCTGAGTCCCAAATGTGTTTGTAAGTTGAGGGCAATTTGTATTCTGGGTTCCCACTTCATTTTAAACTATGTACTATATAGTTATCTTGCTTCCCTCTCTCAGTATGAATATTTTTTTAAAAGGTTATGAAGAAATATAGAAATTGAGTAATAAGACCACAAAAGAAGGAAACATGTAGATAAGCACAACAATTTTCCCTTGTTCTATGTAAGGAGGTAGGTCTGTACTTGCATTCTTGTGGAATCTGAATGGTTTACAAATTATCAAACACAGAGTTAAAAATATATAATCTTATAGGAAACATCTAATTAAAATATCATGAATGTAACATCCATGAGAGAATATGGGGAGGAAATCCTTAAATGCTTCCCAAACAGTCGAACTTTACAGGCCAATAAGGTGGAGGACAATCCATCTGGGCATCAGGTAGAGGAAGATTGACAATAGAATAAAACCTTGGTGGCCACTGATTTCCAATCCCACCTCCATAAGGTTGCCTCTGGTTGTGTCTTAATATTTTACTTTTTCCAGCAATTCTCTAAATTGAAATATGGAGGTTAATATCTTCTTTTTGGATGATATATGAGGCTAGCTAAAAGTTTTAGCATGCAGTAGATAAATAAATAATTTGAAAGACTAACAAAGAAGAACAGTTTATTGTTTGTTCTATTTATTTTAAAATACGTAATTGTCACTGGGCTTGTGGAACAGTAGATATTTCTGGGATGATACATATATGTAAAGCTTGAATCCCAAACATTACTCCTTCTTGCTTTGGGTTCAGTAAATAAAATGAAAGTATTCCAGAGATATTTCTATTTCTGACACATAATCCTTTTCTTTCACAATCTGTATCTAGCCTCACTGATTGTCATTTAGTATAACTATACAATTTTATTCCACCTTTCTGCTAAAAACCTAAGACAGTGAAGATACCCATTTATTTAATCCTCCCAATAACTGGGTTGAGGAAGCAAATTTTGCTAGATGAACTTCAGTTTGGATCTAAACGCCTACCTCACCAGTCCTGGCACAAAACGTTAAGCTTTACATCCTGCAGAATCTTTTTGGGGTGATATCAATCAAAGAGAAAGAAAGTCCAAATCTGTTTAAAGTCTTGTTACAATATATTCTAGTCTTCAAATCCTTAAGGCATCTGCTCCAACAAATCTTAGCATACAAATATTTTCTTTTAATCCTCTCTTCCCACTCATCGCAAAACCAATTTCCACCTAAAAAATAGGTTTCTTAATATCCAGTTATTTATTCCGTAGGAAAAGAGGGAAAGCTATCCTTTCAGCACCTTCCAGCAGCCGCTTTTTTCCTCTTCTGCGTTATTATTCAGAAAGTCATACTTTTCAGGAATTTTATTAAATATGTCTTAGAGTCCTAGGAGCCAGAAAACTTTCTCCTCTCAATCACTTTCTCCACTTCCTCCTGCGCATTCTTACCCGGCTGCCAGCTTCTTTGTGGCGGCCATTACGGACCCGCCGCTGCACCGTCCTGGGAAAAGGGGTTCTGCCGCCAGGAGGGTCTGCAGCACCCCCAAACCCTTCTCCGGATCCCCTACCTTCAGCTGCCCCTGCAGGGTGGCCTAGCTCCGTACCCGGCTGGGTCGGAGCCCCAAGCGGCTAGCGCGGCAGGATCGCGCCAGCTTCGCAAATCCCTGCTGCAGCTCGCGGCTTAGAGCAAACCGGAAGTCCATCCTGCAGAATCTTAAGCAAGTTCCTCTTGAGTTAGCTTTATACTGAGGTTTATGTGTGGAAATATTGCACAAAATTATTCAGCTATTTCTTGTAACATAAGGAGCCTGCATAAGAAGTTTACTGGATTCTCTTGACATAGGTGCCTTAATGAAAAAGGTAGATGTTGCCTATTTCTGTGATGATAATACCAGTATTTTAAATGCAGTTTTCCCATATAAAATATGAAAGATGTTAAACAAAACAAACGAGCCCTTCCCTGCTTATGTAGTGCTTTGTACTATTTGCTTATATAGAACTTCCTTAACTACTTACAGAAATTTGATACAGAGAATATGTGCATTAAAAAGCAACCCTAAAGCTTGCAAATTGATCCTTTATGTGATATTTTTCCATCAGTATAATGGCTAATAATATGGGAGAGAGGTTGTATCTATTCGACAATAGGGCTTGGAGGTGATGATGATAGTTATTGGCTAAAAATATTTATTGTTTATTTCTTGTGCTGGAAATTTTACGGTGCCAACATATGGTGTATGTTCTTGATAGCGAAATTAGAAATAGTTTGGCTTCTAGAAGTCTGTGAAGTTTGCCTCCTTAAAACTATGCTATATTTCTTCAAAAGAAACTAGACTGGCTGCTTATGTGCTTTGGAGTCTAAGAGCTGGTGCTTAAAGTAAGCAATCTAAGTTTAAAACACCCATTTCTAAAGGAGTATCTCTTTGTCTAAATTGTCATAGTGAGGAGCATCAATTATTCCTCTGTACCTCTAAACAAGGATTTAGGCAAAATCCTTGTTGGGCCTTAGGATTATTTTATAGCAATATGTTGTGGTTAGCCGGCAGCAGGTGTGGACGATGGAAAAGAGCAAGGACTCAGGTGAGGGGCCAGGACCATTAGGGAGTGGACTGCTGCCTTCAGAGATTGTGGAGGCTGGCAGCAGGGATGAGGAGGTTCCTGAGGAGCCTGTGCCAAGTGTGCATGCACGCAGGATTGCTCGCAAGAAAGAGCATCTACAATAGCACGTGCGACTCAGAAGAAAGGCTGCAAGGTAATGGCCCCTCCTTTAAGAAGATAAAAGCCAGCTGTGAAATTAACATTCTTTGCAGAAGGCAAAGACGTTTTGAAACTCCAGCCACATGGACATTCCAGTATGCTGAGTTTATATTTGAAGATTCTTGTTTTGCAAATTATTTCTTGTCTGTTATCTTTTGGCAGAGTTTGCACAGTTTGGCAAGGCTTGTGCTTATCACAGCTAATTATTTTGCAGAAGTATTAAAAGGTTTCTGTTCCCTTTGGATTGGATTTGATTTGTTGGAAAGGGGCGTGGGTCAGAACACAATCATACATTCTCTATTCTCTTATTTGCTATCTGTGTAGCTACTTTCTATTCTCCATACATGTTTTAAGACATACTTCAAAGCCATAGAGGAAAGGGGGATAGTGTGAGTGTATGGGGCTAGCCTCAGATAAATACCTATGACTTCTGACCGATAAACAAATGTAAGCAATTTGCAACTAGTACCACATGTGGCAGTTAGGCTGCTGGTAAGACAACCATAAATGTGGAATTACAAAATAACAGAGTTGGAAGGGACCTTGGAGATCTTCTAGTCCAGGGGTAGCAAAGTTATGGCCTGTAGGCCAGATGCAGCATATACTGGCCACACCCATGCCTGGTTTAGCAAAGGAGAAAAAAGTCATGATACATCACAAAATGCCATCATGAAGACACGAGTTTGATTCCCCTGTTCTAGTCCAACCTCTTGCTTAAGCAGGAGACCCTGTATAATTCTGGACAGATGGCTGTCCAATATCTTCTGAAAAACCTCCAGTGATGGAACACTCACAACTTCTAGAGGCAAGCCGTTCCACTATTTTCACTAACAGGAAATTTCTCCTTAATTCTGAATTGGATCACCCTTTGATAACCTTCTCTTTGTTACTTCCTGTACTGCCCTTAGGAGCTTGGGAGAAAAGATGGATCCCCTCCTCAGTCCCTCAAATACTAGAAGACTGCTAATATGTCACCTCTAGTTTTCTCTTCCTTGTGCTAGACATACCCAGTTCCACAAGCATTCATTGTACGCTTTAGCCTCCAGCCTCTTAATCATCTTTGTTGCTCTTCTCTGCACTTTCCAGAACATTCAGAATTGGTTTTGATTATATTAGCATATAAACCTTGTAAAAAAAATAAACATATCCTCAAATAATCTTTAGCAGTATAGCATAACACCAATTTTAAAGTCTCTGCTTTGATTGCCATTAGACTTTCAGGCCAAATTCAAATTATTGGTAACTATTTTGCTGCTTTGGGATATATGGAGGAATGCCTTGCCAGAATTAAATCTGTTGTTTCAGTTTATTTAGGGCAGGAGTCTCCAAACCTGGGATGCAACATGCCAGAAACCAGGCCACACAAACACGCAACATTCAGGCAAGCATGCAAAATCAAAACCCTCCGGTCTGCAGAAAAACCTTTCTCCTTGGAACCGGTCCCTGGTGCTCAAAAGATTGGGGGCCACTGATCTAGGGAGGACCTCTTGAGAATCCTCCTTTTGTAAGCAGTGCATGTCTAGACGAGATAACAACTTCTCAATAGTAATCCTCCCTCCCTCCAGAGGAATGTGTCCCTTATCCCAGTGATCCCCAACCTTTTGACGCCGCGCCCGGTACCGCATCAGCTGGGCACCGCGGCCCGGTACCGCATCAGCTGGGCGCCGCCATCTTTTTGATGAAAAATGCTTCCGTGACCTCACCGAGCGGCGGCACCGCCATCTTTTTGATGAAAACGTGCTTCCGGTGAGCTTTCTACCCGGAAAAGCTCACCGGAAGCACTTTTCATGAAAAAGATGGCGGCGCCCAGCAAGCCAGCGGCCCGGTAGGAGTTGTTCCGCGGCCCGTTCCCGGTCCACGGATCGGTGGTTGGGGACCCCTGCCTTATCCCATTATCCTGTTCTGCAAACAAGTAACATTTCAACAAGCCTTCACCTCAATTTTATGTGATTGAGTATGACTAGCATAAGTATTTTGACTACTGGATTTTGTTATTATGTTCCTGAATTTTGTTCCTGCTGTTGTGTGCTGCCTAGAATCATTTTGGATGGTGGCATATTAGAAATACAGTTAAATAAACAACAACAAAGCAAAAAGCAACATCTATCTTGGTTCTGGTAGATAAGTTTTCATTGATTGGAAAAAAAGTTGGGAGTGATCATAAAAGGCAGAGAAAATACTGTGTGGAATGTAAGCAAAGCTGACCAGCATGACGAGATAGGAAATACCTATAAAACATATAAAATAGACGTAGAGCTCTTTGAAATGCACACTGGCCCATAGCCTAGGTTTTACTAAGGTTGTAAACCTCTAAATGGCTTGTTTCACTTCTAATAATGGGTGGAGAGTGATACTCTCCTCATGATAAATAAAATATCAAAGTTAGATGCCATCCTGATTCCAATATTTCTTAGCCTTTTTTGGACCATACATACCTGAGCAATATTTTTTTTATGAAACCTATTACCTTTTTCCTTTAAAAAGATTTTAAAAATAAAAATATTGAAATGAAGCATGTGTTAATAAATGACTTTATTTTCCTTTATGTTAATGCATAAATTACAAATCTCAGTAGCACGTAGGTACTTAGGATCAGGGGTGGGCTTTTGGGGGTTCACAGGGGTTTGGGAGAGCCTCTAGCTAAGATTCTGTGCAGTTCGGAGAACTCCCAAATCCCACTCCTGGATGGCCCCATCCACCCCGCACCACCCCTACCAGGAGTCCCCATGTGGCCCGTTTTGGATGCAGGTAAGTGCAGGGCACACACGGGGGCTCAGGGAGGGCAAAAAATGGGCCTCCCAGAAGTTCAGAAGACTGGAAATGGGCCTGTTTCCAGCTTTCAGAGAGCCTCCAGAACCCAGGGAGGGCAAAAACTTCTCACGCGCCATGGTTCAGGAAGCCGACTAGGCCACACCCACCATGGCCCCGCCCACCCAGCAACTGGGTAGAGAACCCCTTGTTAAAGTTTTTAAAGCCCATCCCTGCTTAGGATGGTATATTTTCTTCAATGTATGGCATGTCTTTTCTTTTTTAAAAGATTCTTGAAATGGTATAACATTTAATCTATTTCAATGCACAGTCTTGGATGACAAACGGAAGTTTACCTTCACAAAGATATATTGAAGGTGACATTCTCTCTGAACCTTCATCCAAAAGTCTTCTAGTGGTTTGCTTTTTTCCAATTAATTCAATGCGATGACTGCAGAGAAATCTGCCAACAACTTTCCTTTGCTTACAGACAAGGTACTCATTTAGCTAGTACATTTGAATAGATCCAAAATTCACCTAAACCCTAATTTTGCTCTTGGGCCCAAGATGCTGAGAGACACTGTTTTATTCCATTTGCAATCAATGTTTGATTTGTTTTTGTTTTACTTAATACAAGAATGTTATATATTTGAATTTTGAATAGTTCACTGTGATTGGCCTGTAAGACAGCGGGAAATTCAAAGAGCCGTCATTGGCCGAGAGCCGCGAGCAGCCACCATAAAAGAGGCTGCCGTGACTCCGCGGCAGAGCAGTTTTCACAGAGACTAATAAAAGAGCTGAAGTCTAACTGGTCTCGAGTCGATCTTTCCCGCAATTTAATACTGGCGACGAAGGTGGGGTACTGAGACAAAGGAGACCAGTGGAGCACGTGGCAACGAGAAGCAAGCAAAGACGAAATGGCCGGCAGCAACCCGCCACCCGCACCGTTCAACCCAGCGACGGAAGACTGGGACTCTTACATCGACAGATTCCTCATGTTCCTAGAGAGCAATGAGTTACAGGGGATATCCGACAACAGAAAGAGAGTTGTTTTCCTAACCCACTGTGGGCCCACAGTCTTCAAGATGGCCAAGGCATTGGCAAAACCCCAGGATGTGAAGCAAATGGTGTGGCCAGATTTGGACAGAGTGCTGTGAGCCCATTATGCGCCAACCGTCTCAAGCCTCATCAGGAGGCATGAATTTTACAAGCAAGACCAAAAGGAAGGTGAGAGCATAGGAGATTTTGTTGCAGCTCTAAGAGACATTGGCGGAGCGTGTGAATTTCTCAATATGGACGAGGCCATGAGGGACCACGTGGTCCTCGGACTCAGAGACCTCACCTTACAGAGCCGGCTGCTGACCAGACCCAACATAACAGTAACCAAGGCTATCACAGAAGCTACCGCAGCTGAAGCAGCGCAGAAATCAGCAGCCACCATGCGGAAAATGAATAGAGCAACACCGGAAACTCTGAAAGACCCTAGCGCAGCTCAAGACAAGAAGCCAGAGGGAACTCAACAGGCCACCACCACAACATCGAATCCCTGTCCGAAACCGATGAGGAGGAAGAAGAGATCAATAGACTCCAGTCGGAAAAAAGCAGACGAGACAGAAGAGAGCGGAAATCAGAATTCCGTTGTGCCGGGTGCGGAGGGGACCACCCACGTTCCGAGTGCCGTTTCCTCGACACTGTTTGCAGGCATTGTGAAAGGCGGGGACACATAGCTAGGGTCTGCCGCAACAGAAATAGCTACAGCCCTAGATGAAGAGTAAGCAACCCCCCCCCCCAGAATGAGAGAGAGACAGACAGGGAGCCATTGGAGCTGAGAAAACAGAAATAAGCAGTTCAGTGAAACCTACAGAAAAGAAGAGACACACCAGACAATAATCATTGGCCACTCGAGCGCAACCAATGCAAGGAAGGTGCACGTACAAGTCACCATAGAGGGCCAGCCATGCGAGATGGAGGTGGATTCCGGTTCATATCTGTCCATGATATCGTGGAACACCCTAAAGAGCCTGATACCAGATATACAAAGAAAGGAATTAGAAAGACAGAAACTAACACTGAAAGACTACCAAGGGAACAGGATTCCCATAGTCGGACTCGGACATTTCCAGGTCAATTTCAAAAAACACACGACAATCCTTCCATTGACGATAGTAGACCGGGATCGCCCCAGTCTACTGGGACTCGAGTGGTTCACACCCCTGGGAATCGGAGTGACCGGGATCAACAGCATCACCGAGATGGACTGGGAGGAGAACCTGATGAGGGAATTCCAGGACGTTTTCGATGGAGAACTAGGCAAGTACCGAGGGTCCCCTATCTCATTTAATTTGAATCCTAACATAGCCCCAATCAGGCTAAAGGCAAGGCGAGTACCTTTCGCATTAAAACCAAAAATTGATGAGCAATTAGATAAACTCATCGCACGGGGGGTATTAGAACCAATAGACCACACAAGGTGGGAAACCCCCATTGTGACTCCTATTAAGCCAGATGGGTCCGTGCGCATCTGCGGAGACTATGAGGCCACCCTCAACCACGCACTACAACAAAGCGCATACCCCGTCCCGGTGGTACAACACCTCTTACACTCGTTGGGGGGAGGAAAAGTTTTCGCGAAGCTCGACCTTGCACAAGCATACCAACAATTGCCAGTCGACCCAGAAACAGCGGAGGCACAAACAATTGTGACTCACAGGAGGGCATTCAAATGCAAAAGACTGCAATTTGGAGTTAGCGTGGCCCTGGGGGTATTCCAAAGCTTGATGGAGCGCCTATTGCAGGGAATCAAAGGGGTGGTACCATATTTTGATGACGTACTGGTATCAGCCAGGGACAAAAAACAACTGGAAAGCCGCCTGCGGGAAGTCTTACAAAGATTTAAAGAGGCGGGACTCAAAGTGAAAAGAGAGAAGTGCCAACTAGCCACCGATAAGGTTGAATTCCTGGGATATCTCATAGATAAAGAAGGGATCCACCCCGCTGAAAAGAAAATCAGGGCAGTCAAAGAAGCTCCCAGACCCCAAAATAAAACAGACTTACAAGCATTTTTGGGACTTATTAACTTTTACAATGCCTTTTTGCCACAGAAGGCAACGACGGCGGAACCGTTACACAGGTTGCTGGATAAGAAAGCTACCTGGACCTGGGGGTGACGAGAAGAAACCGCATTCCAGGGAATCAAAGACTTACTCACATCAGACTCTGTGCTAATCCAATACAGCGAAACCTTGCCACTAACATTAACCTGCAATGCATCACCGTTTGGCATCGGGGCCATACTCAGCCAAACATTACCCGATGGGAGAGAAGCACTGATCGTGTTCTACTCCAAAACACTATCTAAAGTAGACAGAAACTACAGCTAATTAGACAGAGAAGCGCTAGCCGCAATAACGGGAGTCAAACGATTCCATGAATACCTCTACGGCAGGACTTTTTCACTGATTACAGACCATAAGCCACTTTTAGGAATACTTGCAGGGAACAAGGCCACCCCCAACATACTGTCTCCACGAATGATGAGATGGTCCGAGTTCCTCGCCGCATACAGCTACAATTTAATCCACCGGCCAGGGAAGGACATAACACACGCTGACGCCCTGAGCCGTTCCCCACTACCTGAATTAGAGGATGATCCTGCACCAACCACATCAACCCTGCAAATCAAGACTTTGGCAAACCTACCCATAACCACAGCAGACATCGCGAAAGAAACCACAAGAGACAGAAAACTGGCACGGATCTTAAATTGGGTAGGTAAAGGGTGGTCGGAAACCGAAAATGATGAGACTTTTAAACCATTCCGCAACAGACAACAGAACTCTCAATTTTAAAAGGATGTATACTATGGGGGGATCGGGTAATCATACCAGAAATACTGAGGGAACAAATACTGTATATATTGCATGAAGGACACCCAGGTATTGTAAGAATGAAGTCCCTGGCCAGGAGTTATGTATGGTGGCCAGGGATGGATAAGGATATTGGGAGATGGGTGGAAACATGCATACAATGCCAACAATCCAGGCCTACACCCCCCTCCGCACCTGTACTCGACTGGGAAACACCGAGGGGCCCCTGGTCGAGGATACACATAGATTTCGCAGGACCAACGAAAGGACACACATTTTTGATAGTAGTAGACGCTTACTCCAATTCGCTGGAGGTAAGCATCATGCACTCCACAACGACAGAAGCCGTAATCAAACAGCTGAGGAAGCTGTTCACAACACATGGGTTACCGGATCTAGTGGTATCAGACAACGGGCCGCAATACACGGTGCTGGCATTTGAAAGATTCCTCGCCGAACAGGGCATAAAGCATGCCCTAACAGCGCCGGGTCAGCCGGATACAAATGGAAGGGCGGAACACATGGTTCGGTATACCAAAGAGACACTAGATAAACTAGACACTGGAGACATCCAGGAGAAAATCTATAAATTACTAACTATACAGCACATCGCACCGAACACCACAACTAATAAAAGCCCAGCAGAACTATTGGTGGGCAGAAAGTTAAGGTCGCACCTAGATAGATTACACCCCACATACAGCCCTGAAAAGCCAACAGACTCTTCCAGTAAGTGCCGTACATTTGGAACAGGGGACCTGGTCTATGCAAAAAACCTCACGGGGGACCCACTATGGATACCAGCTAAAATAACCCAGATAACAGGACCCCGGTCATACAGAGTAGAGACAGAGGACGGAAAAAAACTGGAGGAGACACTTAGACCAACTGAGATCAAGAACACTATTAAGCAATACTAACAACCCAAGGATCGAAGGAGAAGAACTCACACACACACAAGAACCACATCAAACATTAAACAATATGAATAACCAAACCAGAGAGGGGGGAGACCTCTCAAAAACAAATGAGGGGGGAGGGAGAGACCCTCCACAAACACAAGAAATAACGAAACAAACTCTAACAACTCACCAACCAACAACAACTCACCAACCAACACCACCAGCAGCCCCACTAAGAAATCACAATCACATACCTGAAGATGACTTCGGAAGAAGGGAGCAGGCAGTGGAAAGTCAACACGAAGCCACTCCTGGCGGGAGCAGCCGAACCGACTCAACCAGCCCGGGTAGACCGGGCGGGAGCGGCATGGCTGACTCGACCTTCCAGGAGGTTCCACGGAGAAGGACGGGAGAAACAATGAACCCGTCCGCACAGCCCGAAGACATCACCACGACTGAATTGCACAGGTCCAGTAGGAGCCATAAGAGCCCCACCTACTTACTTGACTACGTAACGTAGGTTGGACTGAACCACGTGGGGAGGGGTGTTATATATTTGAATTTTGAATAGTTCACTGTGATTGGCCCGTAAGACGGCGGGAAATTCAAAGAGCCGTCATTGGCCGTGAGCCGCGAGCAGCCGCCATAAAAGAGGCTGCCGTGGCTCCGCGGCAGAGCAGTTTTCACAGAGACTAATAAAAGAGCTGAAGTCTAACTGGTCTCGAGTCGATCTTTCCCGCGACTTAACAAAGAACATAATACATAATTATCCCATCTGCTCCTCCTTCTTTCTAAAAAAAAATGTTTAGATGCCTATTTACCACAGCAGGGAGAACTGGGCACAGGAAAGCCTTTACAAGGCCTGCATAACTCCTGACCACTGACTGTATCAAGGGCCTATCCTTATACATTATATACATTATACCACAGTGAAAGACACTGTACGGTTTTAGGCACCAGCTCTTCATGTATTTTTGGTCCCTGCTCTTTTGTATCCTTCCCGATTAGTCCCAACCTTTTATTAAGCATGTTTATCTGCAGATCTCTCTTCCTTTGCCTTTAATCATCAGGCTTTCTCAAACTCTCCAGAGAACAACAGAGGGGTGTGTTTATTTATAAACTAAATAATAGATGAACACCATGATGCACTTATTCTGCTGTGTTCTCTACTAAAGTACATTATTTTTACATGGCACAATATCTCAACACCTATGTTTAAAGCCAATAAGCCATAAATTAACTTCTCAGAAAGCTGATTAAGAGAATGTTCCCCTCTCTCATTAACTTGTATTTATATATTAATGGAGAGAAAAACATGGGTTCCTTCTGTAGTACTCATATCAGCCGTACTGCCGGGCAGTGTACAAACATAATTCATGTAAATGATCATGAATGGTAAATGTGGCAACTCAGAAACGAAAACAAAAACAAAATGTAAATAAGTAATGAACAAGTGCCTGCAATAACAATCATGATAGTTTGTTCGGCTAAGTTCAAAACAACTTTACTCAACATGCTACCTTACTGCTGATCACACATGCCGAGGAATAAGGATAATTTGTCATGTATTTTCGGTTCAGTTCACAATGTAACAATGCTGTGTAGAATTAAAGTTGCTAATAACCAAGTATATCCTATTAAAAGCAGAGAGAACAATAGCATGCTAAAGATCATCTAATCTCCTTCCTTTCCTCCCTCCATCTCCTTGCAGCATTATCTGACTGAATGGATCGATTCATATCCCTGAAGAACAATTTTGGTGCCATGTTCCGAGGGCCATTGCATCCAGGTATGCCAATCGCCTTTGGAGGAATAACAGCTGCACCTGTCAGCACCATTAGATTTGCTCCCATGAAGTAATTAGGTAAAAAGAAGGACTGTCACAAGCTTCAGAAATAAAACACATTATGGAGCTGTGTTTGAAATAAAAGAACGTACCTCATCAGATGCACAAGGTTGGATACTCACTAGTACTACTTGCTAAAATAAAAAGAATACGATTGCAGCAGTAACATTATCATTTTATTTTAAACAACTTTCAGCTTTTCTATGGGATGAAAAGCAGGAAGACATCTCTAGACAGAATGATACTATTAAAGATTCTAACAGACTCATTTAGAAGGCAAGGAATTTTGTCGTTATTACCGTATTAAATAATAAACCCAGAACCCTTTGATCATCTCTGGCAAGTGATCAATCAGTAGAGGCTCCTTTACCTTTTATTCACACCCAGCATGCTTTAGAAGTATTTTAACTGGAAAAAAAAATCTTCATGAGTAAACAAACAGCAAGCTCCTTGTTTTTTTTTTTTTTTTTTTAGAATACTACTGCACTTTTTAATTTTTTTCAAAGTGGAATACATAGGATTGGATTAAGCAATGTCACTCAATCCTCTTTGTTGAAATCAGTTAGTGGTACTAACAAGCATTGTAAAGCATGGTCTATGTAACCTAACAAAATAATGTGTGATTAATAATATGCAAACTCTATTTTGGCTATTTAATCATGCTATTTAACCATGCTGCTTAGACAGCAGGCTACTTTGCAGACACATTGATTGTTAAATGATAAGAACATAAGTAATAACGGCACCAATGATAATGGATTTTTGAATTATTATTGAGTTGAGATTTTTTTTAACAAAATAACATCAGACAATGAAAATACACACATATACACAGGTTTTATATAGCCTTCTCTTCTAGGTTTTCAGAAATCCTTGAAAGCCTGAAAACCAGCCTGGGATTGATGTTTGTCATTGTTTATTACCAAAAGATTGGTTGTTCAATCTTTTCTTAAAAACCTCCAATGATGGAGGACCCACTTCTGAAGGCAACCTGTTTCACTGATTCATTGATCTGTCAGGAAATTTTTCCTTAGTTCTCGGCTTCTTCTCTCCTTGATTAGTTTCCATCCATTGCTTCTTGTCCTGCCTCCGGGTACTTTGGAGAATAGTTTCAGCCTTTTTCTTCTGGCAGCCCCTGAGATATTGGAACACTGCCATCATGTTGCCCTTAACCCTTCTATTCATTAAACTAGGCATACTGATTTCATGTTTCTTACTGTTTTCCTGTTTTTTTAGTTTCTTATGCTTCCTAGAGTCCATTGGAGTTGGGCAGCCAACAAATTTAAATAAATAAATGTCACAGGATATGTTTAACGATCTGGAAGGTCATCAGAATGAGAGTCATCTTAGAAATTAGGAATTTCCTAACAGTGAAAACTGTTAAAGAGTGGAATAGCTTGCCTACTGAAGTTTTGGGTGTACGTAGTATCATTGGAAGTTTTCAAGAATGGAACCAACAACCATTTGTCCATAACCATTTGTCCAGGATGAAATGATGCCTTGGGTGGGGGACGAGACTTCCTAGTCCTTTCCATTCCAACCCTATATTTCTATGACTGAAAAGGACACGGCAGCATTCCATCCCCCACTCCATCTTCAAATTATAAATAAAACACATAGCAATCATCTTTGCAAAGCTTAGTTGGAAATGGAAATGTTTTTGTTTCCAACTAAGCTTTACAGACATCATTTATAGTAAACACTTGTTTCTCCCTTGCTTATGTGTTTCAAAAGTGAGAACATTTTTTGTGAATTACAACTTTCAGTTCTAGTAAATTCTAAATATCTTTTTGTGCACAGATTATGATCTAAGGTTAACATACATGTATACTATTCTAATTCTGTCTTCTCTAATTAGAATTTTAATTCTAAGAATAGAATAAAATAGAATGGGATGGGATGAGATGGGGTGGTCAGGACAGAACAGAATAGGCTTTATTGGTCAAGTGTATTTAGACACACAAGGAATTTCTCTCTGCTACAGCAGTTCTCAGTGTACATGCAAAACATCTATCCTACCCTATCCTATCCTATCCAACAGATAAAAGTAATACAGCCATAATACATGAGTAAATATACTTTCCAGAAAGTCAGCTCCTTCTTGAAATAGTACCTTTGGGACAACCATGATCTGGGAGTGTTGTGGTTAGCCGGCAGCAGATGCGGATGGTGGAGGAGAGTGAGGATTCAGATGAGGGGCCAGGACCTAAATTAGGGAGTGGACTGCTGCCTTCAGAGATTGTGGGGGCTGGCAGCAGTGATGAGGAGCCTGTGTCAAGTGCGCATGCATGCAGGTTTGATCATAGGAGAGAGCAGTTACAGCAGCACAGGCGACTTGGGAGTAAGGCTGCAAGGTAGTGGCCCCTCCCTCAAGAGGATAAAAGCCAGGTTTGAAGAAGCGTTCTTTGCAGAAGGCAAAGACGCTCTGAGACTCAGCCTCGTGGACATCATAATTAGTATTTGAAAATTCTTGGAAACTAGTTCTTATCTCTAGGTTTTTGGCAGCCTTGACAAACAACTTGGCAAGGCTCTTTCTTGTCTGAGCTAATTAGTTGGAAGCAGCCTTTTATCTGTGAAGAAACAGAATTCATGGATTAAACCTTAAAAGGTGGGGGCTGCTGCCTTTGTCTTGTGTTTGCTTTTTTGGAACCAGGTTGGGTCAGAAGAGGGAGTCTCTATAGACATTTATTCAGCACAGTGATCGCAGGAGGAAAAAAAAACTATCTCTGTTTCTAGTTGTTCTGGCATGCAATGCCCTGTATTGGCGCCCTGAGGGGAGAAGTTGAAACAGTTTTTGTCCAGGATGTGTAGTCTTCTCAGCCCTCTTTCTGACCCATGCTGTATACAGGTCCTCAATGGAAGGCAGGCTGGTTGCAACCATATTTTCTGCAGTCCTAACTATCCATTGAAGTCTGCACCTGTCCTTTTTAGTAATAGTATCAAATCAGACAATTATACAAGTACAAATGACAGGCTTGATAATTTCTCTGTATTGAGTTTGGGTGTTTAATATGATTTTCCCCAACTTCACCTGTTCCTTTCTATCTGTCAGAAAGCTTATAATCTACCTACAGATATAAGCTTTGATGGTAGTAGAGCATTTAAAACAAGAAGGAACATAACACATCTCCAGTGATTTGTTAAAGATCAGGTGAAGACAGGAGGCATTTGATCTAGAGTTTCAAGTCTGGTGGCATAAGGTATTCTGCAATGTGCAGAGGAGCGGAGAACTCTTCTTGTGAAATATTTCTGGACTTTTTCAATTGTGTTAATATCAGATACATGATATGGGTTCCAGACTGATGAGCTGTATTCAAGTATAGGTCTAGCAAATGTTTTGTATGCACTAGTTAGTAGTGTGATATTACCAGAGAAGAAGCTATGTAGGATTAGATTAACAACTCTTAATGCCTTCTTGGCTATGTAGTTACAGTGGGCTCTAGCACTTAGGTCATTTGAGATGAGTACTCCAAGATCCTTGACAGAGTTTGGATCATCAACAAGGTCTTGACTATTCAGCCTGCATTTTATTTTCTGACTTTTTTTTGCCAATATGTAGGACAGAGCATTTATTTGTTGAGATTTGAAGTTGCCATTTGTTTGACCATTCTGATTCTCAAAATTCCAGATGTCTTCCACTTCCAAAAGATTGGCCCACTGTCTCTTTGATTTCTATTTCAACTTCAATATTTTCATTGGCAGCCCTTTCTAGGGAGTATTTTTATTCTACTTTGGGAAAGCAGCTCTGCAAACAAATATGATCATCATAATCTTGATTTTCTGAAACTGTTGTAAATCCTCATTCTGTTGTTTTCAGCTGTTTATTTCACATAACCTATAACTTTTCAACTTAGCTTTTTTGTACAGTTTAAGAATAGCTTTTATTCAATTATTGTTGTTGTTTAAATTATATTATTATATTTGCTTTTTGAATTAGAATATTTTTTTCTGTGCTTGAACCACTTTTATCACTTTTCCCTAGTTAGAAACAGACACTGCCGTTTCTAAATATCATGAGCATTTTGCCTCAAAAATTCCTAAAGGGGAGGAAATGGTTAGAGATGTGACCCACTGCTGCATAAAAGAAACAAGTCAGGTTGTCATGCCTCCTTCGAAATCAGTACAGGTAGTCCTTAACTTACAACAGCTCATTTAGTGACAACAGCACTGAGAAAAGTGACTTATAACAATTGTCCCAAAGGTGCTTTTTCAGGAGGCAACTGGACTTTCTTATTTTTTCTTTGAAGACATTTCGCTTCTTATCCAAGAAACTTCTTCAGCTCTGACAGGTTTATTTATTTATTTAATTTATATTGCCGCCTATTCGCCCATGGCAACTCAAGGTGGCTTACACAATGTAAAACCATATTTTTAAACAAAAAATAAAAATAAAAACAATAAAAACTAACAAAAAGAATCAAATAAATTAGTAAAGGACAATAGAACAAAAGTTGGGAAAACAAAAAACAAAACAACAAAAAATCAAAAACCAACTCCCACCCCCCACCCCGACGATAGCAGATCACATTAGCCATTTGATGGGCTCCATCCCTCTCTGGGTTCCCCAGGCCCGCTGGCAAAACCAAGCCTTCATTGCCTTTCGGAAGACTATTAGTGAGGGGGCCATTCTAATCTCTGGGGGAATGATGTTCCAGAGAGACGGAGCCACCACGGAGAAGGCCCTTCTTCTGGGTCCCAACAGGTGTATCTCCCTCAGGGATGGGACCCACAGTATTCCCTGCCTCCCCGCTCTAATGGGTCGGGTGGATGTGACTGGCAAGAGATGTTTCCTTAGATAACCTGGACTCAAGCCATGAAGGGCTTTAAAGGTGACAACCAGCACCTTGAATTGCACAAGTTAGTGAAGTGCTGTCAAACTCCTGGTCCACGGGCCGGATGCATTACTTGCTGGCCATGCTCGTGCCTGATTTTTAAGGGGGGAAAGTCCTGATTTGTCATGTGACGCAGCCACGACAGTGTGAGTTTGACACTCCTGTTCTAAAAGTATGCAAATGACCAGTTGTCTGCAAGGAGTATAAATCCTTCCATTTCCCCACTATCCTATCAGAGCTGAAGAAGCTTCTTGGATGAGAAGCAAAACATCTTAAAAAACAACAAGAAAGTCCAGTTGTCTCCTGAAAAAAGCACCTTTGCGACAACCATGACCTGGATGACTAAAAATCTCTAGACTTATGACCATTGTTCACATTTATGACCGTTGCTGCACCCCCATGATCACGTGATCAAAATACAGATACTTGGCCACTGATTCATATTTATGACGGCTTCCAGGGTCGTGCAATCTCCTTTCGCAACCTTCTGACAATGAGGGAGAGAGATTCTCTTAACCTGTTGAAAGGCTTGGAAAATGCCTTTCTTCTGAGGATTCGATTTTCCTGCTGGGAGAGCAAGGATCCGGTGCAAGGATACAGACAACTGCTTGAAAGCTGGATCTTTTTATAAAAGTTTCAGGAAGGGGAGAGATAGCAAGAAGTCTGCGTTCCTGGGGCTAGCTAGCTTTGTATAATAAGCCCCTGATTTTTATACTTTTTTCTCCTTTTGTGTGTGAGTGCTTGTGTTCGTATTTCTTAATGTTTTAAATCCTGTCAGGGGTTGTCTTCATTTCCACCGGAGGGTAAACTCCGCAGGGTGGTTTGATTGGATTATCAGTTTCGTTTCGTCCTAATGTTTTCTTATATTTGTTTTGTGGCAATCTCCTGTCTGTCTCCTTTGCAATATATTTTGTGTCTTTTGTCTGTTTGTTTTGCTGATTTGGAAGGATTTTCTTTTCTTGTTTCCCTAGTTCTCTTAATTATTTGGGATTTTGTCTAAGGGGCTTCTTTACTACCTTTTATTTGATTCCTTTTCCTATGCAAGTTTGTTCTATGGCTGGCTTGATGTTCCCTTTGGGCTTTTCCTGCTTGGGTGACACCACTGTCCTCGTTAACTTTCCTTTCCACAAACCACGTTACTAATTTAATAACTGCGGTGATTCACTTAACAACCGTGGCAAGAAAGGTCATAAAACGGGGACAAAATTCACTTAACAAATGTCTAAACTTAGCAACGGAAATGTTGGGGCTCAAGTGTGGTCGCAAGTCAAGGACCACCTATAGCCAAAGCAACGGGCCGTACAATCGTTAACCAGCCTGTCATTTTTGCACCCTTCTTATTTGACATTGAACTGGAAATCCCTCTTCCGGTCAGGAGGACGACCGGACCGAAAAGGGCAAAGCTCATCCGATTTATTGGCCTGCAAAAGCGAGATCATTCTCTCTCTCTCTCTCTCTCTCTAACTCGCCCACGCTTCTCTTCGCCGACCAAGCCGCTTTGAAGCACTTCGCTAGGGAAGAGGCCGGGAGGAGGGAATGCGCACGCGCACATTCTACCGGCAAGGGGGGTTGGGATTTACCCCCCGTCTCTTTTTTGGGGGGGTTTGTTGTTTCCTCCCTCCGCAGTATTATGAGGTCAGCGCGAAGGGGGCGGCGTGCCCTATGACGTCACCCTCCATACCTCCCCGCTTCCTCCAATCCAGACCTATGGAAGGAGCGGAGCAAAGGTAGAGAAGCAGCTGTTGGTTTCTTCTCCTACGAAAAGGGGGAGTGGAGGGAGAGTGCGGCGGGGGGTGGGGGTGGGGAGAGAGGCTGGCGGCGGAAGGGAAAGAAGGAAAGACCCGGATGCCGCCGCCGCGAAAGAGACTCGGTGGGGGTCAGAGAAGGAGGGAGTTGTGCGCGCGGCGGCGGCGGCTTTTGGCCTCGCCGGCTGAGGGCGGAGCGGGGAGGGGAAGGCAGCGCCGAGTTTGGCGTCCTGACTTGAGCGCGGGGTGGGGAAGGGGGGGCGGTGGTTTTCCGCAGGTCGTCGTCGTCGTCAAGATGGAGGAGGCGGGGATGGCCTGGCCGCTGCCGGATACGGCGTAAAAAGGTGGGCTGTCGGGGGGAAACCGGCGCGTTTGGTCGAGGCAGCGAAGGGCGCCCGAGGCGAGGCGATGCTGTCGGTCTATGGCATATTGCTGTCAGCTCTGCTGGGCTCCTTCCTCACGCTGCTCGCCCAGCTCCTGCTCTTTTTCCGGAGGCAGCCCGAAGCCATCACCGGAGTGTCCCGGCTTCGCAGCTCCCACTTCTTTGTTACCAGGGTAATGCCGGACTCGACCCTCAAGGAGTATTTAACCGGCATCCTCATCTTGGGGCAGGAAGCGTTTTTCCCCGGATCTTTTGTCAGCCAGCCTTCTTCCAAAAGCGAGCAAAGCCTCAAGGCCCCCGGCCAGGAATCGCCCTCTTTGGTGGAGTGCACGGAGGAGACCCTCTACTGGCTCAATGCCATCTGCCTCTTTCTCTTCAGGGAACTCAAGGACACCTCCTTGATCCGCCACTGGGTCACCAGGAAAATCAAGGTGGAATTCGAGGAGCTTTTGCAGACCAAGGTGACTGGCAAAGTGTTGGAGGGGCTCAGCTTGCGGGATGTCTCCTTTGGCAACGTCATCCCCCTCTTTAAAAACATCAAGATATTGCGGCCGGTGACCTGTAACGAGGAAGGCTGTCCAGAAGAGCTGGACTTTGAAGTTGACCTGGAGTACGATGGGGGCTTCCACTTAGCCATTGATGCGGACCTGGTTTTTGGCAAGTCGGCGTATCTGTTCGCCAAAATCTCTAAAATTGTGGGTCGGGTGAGGCTGGTCTTCACCCGTATACCCTTCACGCACTGGTCTTTTGCTTTTGTCGAGGAGCCTTTGATCGACCTTGAGGTCAAGTCACAGTTTGAAGGAAGACCCTTGCCCCAACTGACTTCCATCATTGTCAATCAGTTCAAGAAAGTGATCAAGCGCAAGCATACCTTACCTCACTATAAAATCAGGTAAGTTGTTTCGGGATGAGGAGGTCGAGTTAATGTCGTGCTTGTATAAAATGGGTGGGAATGGAAGAAGAATATACTTCAGTTGGGGTATTAATCTGAAGAAATTGGTTAGGACAGTGTGAAGTATAACAGAAATGTCTTCTGGAACAGTGATAAATGAAGAAATTGAACAAACTTGGCTATCAATGTATATTCACCGTAAACCATGCACGTTTCCTGAAGAAAGCTCAAATCTCACATTATTATAGAGGATGCTTAATTTTTTATATCCACATTACGCATTACACTACTCCCTTTCTTGGGAAACAGAATTAGGAAGGGATAATAAAAGGAGTAAGAAACAATAAGCCAAAGAAATTAATGCATTAATTAAAAAATGTACTGTACCTAAATCTAGTTTTCACCATACTAATAATTGGGCTTTTCTGTACATCTCTGCTTGGCAAAGCCTTATTTCACTCGATAATCCTTGCATTTTGTTTTTTGTTTTTAATTATATACAGGTAGTCCTCAGCTTACGACAATTGAGACCAAAATTTATGTTGCTAAGTGAGACATGTGCTAAGTGAGGTTTGCCCCATTGTATGACCTTGTCCCAGTTAAGTGAATCGCTGCAGTTAAGTTCGTAACACGATTGTTAAACGGACTTGGCTTGCATCATTGACTTTGCTTGTGAGAAGGTTACAAAAGGTGATCACAGAACACTGGACACTGTAACTGTCATAAATAGTCAGTTGCTGAGCATCTGAATTTTGATCATGTGACCATGGGGACACTATAATGGTTGTAAATGTGAAAAACAATCATTTTTTCAGTGCCATTGTGACTATTCTAATTTCATATGGTCACTATAAATGAACTGCTGTAAGTCGAGGATTACCTGTAATTGTTTTTCAGAATTTCCGCAACTCTATACAAGTACAACTTTCATAGTCTTTTTCTTGATTCATTTACTCTTCATAAATTTGTTTTGAAATGTTATCTTTATTCCTTCCCTTCACATCAACAAAATACATCAAAGTTATCAATTCATATTGGTCACTGCTATCAGATTCCTGCCTTGAGCAGAGGATTGGACGATGTCTAAGGTCCCTTCCAGCCCTTGGTTCTATATTCACCCCACATTTATACATCATCTGCCCATTCAGCTGAGAACGATAGCATTTATTTCACTTAATCTGTGAGCTTTGGCAAAGGCAGGATGAGGCTTGTGTGACCATCTGGTTCTCCTTCGTATTGATTATGAAGTTTTTCTGGATTGCTAGAGAACTTGGGAATGGAGGTGCAGTGTTTCAATGGTTTTCCTTCTTTTGACATAGCTGGTTTTTACATATGCTCTGTCTTTGCGGGGTGCCTCAGCACTTGACTCTCTTTCCTCCTGTTTAACATTTATGTGAACCATCTGGGTAGTGTCATTTGTTGAAACATCAGTATGATGATAGACAGCTTAGCCTTGGTTGAGTGAGTAATGAGGTTGAGATTTTGTGCCTAAAGATTATTGGAGTCTGGATGGGGTAGCTACCCCAATAGCTATGGTTCCTGGTTCTTTAAATGCCGGACTTTCTCCAGTTAAATAATGTTGCACTTCCCTAGACAGAACTGGTATACAATTCTGGGTTCTCAAAGAGCAGGTGACAGTTGTGATCTGGAAGTTAAGCTGGTGCACCAATTATACTCTTTTATGGACTGAATATCTTCTCGCAGTTATTTATATCTCAGTCATCTTACCTGGATTGTGGATTGTTGCAATGGGCCTCCTGGGAGACCATTCAGAAGCTAAAATTGGTGCAGAATGCAGCAACACAAACAATTATGAACATACTTCAGTATAACCATGCAATACTGCTAGTGAGCATTCAGATAAAATTCAAAGTATAAAACCTTAATGCAATAAGGTGTGGCTTTCTGAGGAACCATCTCACTCCCATGCTCTTTACCTGTCCTGTAACATCTGGCAGAGTAATGTATTTCCCATCCATTAACCATTGTCCTCTAATGGGACTTAAGTGTGACTTCTATGTTATTTGGAATAGCATTTCCTGGAGGTTTGAACTAAACTAGGCGTTCAATTTAAACAATTTTAAAAACCCCTCTCCCCCAGCTCTGGGTTAGTTCAGGGATCCGAGTCTTTTTCTGTTTCAGTTAATGTTGCATGCTTGTTTCTGTTATGCTTGTTATCTTTTGCTTGATTTTAGATCACGTGCTTGGTTGTTTTTAGTTGTACACTATCCACAGTCAGCATTGAATTGGATATAAATAAAATCAGTATATAAAATAGGCAGCTCTCTCATATGATGGACTTATGGATCTGAAGTATTACTTTAAGAACCTTGTGCTAATATTAAGAAAGGGTTCAATCTTCAGTATAAAGTCTGACTAGTGTCACAGTGGCTACCTTGAAAAGTGCTAGGAGAAGTTTGATCTCTGTCTTGTACGTGACATTGAACTGTGGCATACTACTTTTAGCAACCTAAATCTTACTGCTCGGAATGCTGTTTTTTGGTTGCTGCACGTGCATTTTGAAATAACCTTCCCCCACAAATTTGATCTGCCCCCTTTGGCTTTCCATAAGTCAACATCAGCTGGGAAATAATTTTGATTTTGCAGATCCTTGAAAGGGTCTTGTGGACCTCGAGGGGTCCTACAACCACACTTTTAAAAACACTGCTGTAAACTATTAAAAACTGAGCTTTTTCAGAAAGCTTTATTTGTTCTTGTTTTATTATTTTTGTTATTGATAGATGTAAACAAATAGTCTCTTTGAATGAAGGTGGGAGGATATATCCAATAAATACACGCATCTCTGAAAAAACCATTAAAACTCATGAGTTACTGATGTCGCTTTGACAAAAGTAAAGCTTACTTTTCATCCCTCTATGGTGGGAGTTCTTTTCTGTATGCAGTTATAGATTGCTAGACAAGTTAAAAAGAGTTTGTAACACTCTTGAGCAGGAAAAGGCTTTAGAATATTACATTTTAATTGGACCAGTGTAAAATTTTCTGTTTTTGAATCAGGACTAACATAGCAAAGTTAGCATTTGTCTTCGCTCTAATATGTTTGCACGTGTCTTGTGAATTCTTTTCATTATGTTAAAAGTATTCCTGCATTTTTCTTCTTCTAAAGATGGATGCTTTAACCCAGAATCAGATATTGTATTTTCAAACCTGATTAATCCTCACTTGAATAGCATTTGTGGTGATTGCACAATTTCAATAAATACAAGGAAGTCCTCTTCTAATAATAGATATGTAGGTTTTACAAATATTGTATGTATAGGTAAAAGAGGAAGAAAAACTGCTTGATTAATTATAGACAATTATTTATTTCTCATACAAATCTATATGGCTGCCCAACTCATGGACAGATGGCTAATATTAAAAGTCTACTCCTTCCCCCAAGTTATGCTCTTTATTCCTTTCCCTTAGAAGATCAGACAGCCAGGCATAAAAGCAGGATGGTTTCATGGCTGACCTAATCCTATGGAACAGATTCCCCCTCCCCAGATTAAAATTTCTCCCTTCCTAATATCTTTCAGAAGGAGATTAAGACCATGCACTAGATATTTTGGTGCCTAAGGGATTGGTTATGAATACTGTACATATACTGTACTATAGCGTATTGTTGGTTTAAAGCTTTTATGATTCATTAATTGAGCTGCCTGTCATACAAATGTTCTTAAGTAAGTGGGACTGGATAACATCTAGGTTTTCTGAGTAGAAGATTTTTACAGTATTTTTACAGCAGTACAATAACAACTGAAAACTAGAATACATTAAAGAACACATTAAAGTGGGAAACTTGTCATACTCCAGATGTTGAATTACAGTGTTCCAGACTCATGCTAGGCATGAATGATGATGAGGGGAATAATAGAAGCTGTAGTTTAGTAACATCTGCAGAATTACCTGTTCTGAATCTCTGGATTTAAGAACAGTTATGTGTAATAAATGTATGAGAGAGGGAATAGGTAGTCCCCCTACAAATTAATAAAAGAAAATTGGGAGTTACTTCATTTTAATTAAGTTTGTTTTAATCAATAAATTTAGCAACTTAAATGCCACATCAGTCATCAGAGTAATTCTCGGTAGCTTATATATTTGGGCTAAAATAATAGCATAAAATAATAAGCATAGCGACCAACTAGCCTTAAGAACTATGTAGCTCTGGAGAAAAGTCATCACAATCAAATACTAAAATATGCTATCAGATCAGCCCACAGTACCTCACAGTAGGTTTTGCAAAGGTTCAGGAGAGTCAGGCTTTAAAGACTTCAGGGAAAATGCTATGCCAAGTATTTGCTATAAGGCAGATAGAGCTACAGTGATGCTGTGTGTCTGCAGGGTCCTTGGTGTTCTCCAAGCTTGGTTGTTTTCTTGCAAACATTCATTACCAAATGAGGTAACATCATTAGTGCTAGTAGGGAGTGAGGTTTGCTCTCATTTTATAGAATAAGAGATGGTGGGCCTCTTAAATGGCAATGCTTTAAAGCTAGGACTTAGAGCTTGCCATCTGTACTGTACCAAAACTTACTGTTTTGAGAGATGAATTAGGGGAAAGATGGTTTTAAAGTTAACTAGGTCCTAAAGAGGTTGAAGGTGATAATCAACGCTTTGAATTGCACTTGGACATTAATGTAACTTGTGCAGCTTGCAGAATAGAGGTGTTACATTGGTGAAGTAGGAAATGCCTATAAGTGCTCATGGAACTCCCCAAAAATGCTTTTTTTTTCAAGAAGCAACTGGACTTTCTGGTTTTTCTTTGAAGGCGTTTCGTTTCATATCCAAGAAGCTTCTTCATCTCAGAAGAAAGTCAGTGACCAGAAAACCAGAAAGTCCAGTTGCCTCCTGGGGAAAAAAAGCACCTATGGGACAACCATGACCTGGATGCATGAGAATCTCCATAGACATTTGCTCATGGAATCAGTGCTCTGGATTCAGTTGTAGCAAATTATCTGGGTAATTTTTGTTATACTGGATTTACAAAGAGGCTTGTTAAAGCTCTGAAGAATCTTATCAAAAGAAATCAAGTTCTACATTATTTGACTGACTAAAGGTTAAGATTATTTTTAAAAAGGAAGAAATATAAGGGTTATCAAGGTTAAAATAAGATATGTTATGTTGTTAATAGACTTTCAGCTGATACCAGGACTGAAAAGATTATGCAGGTAATCCTCAATTTACAACCACAATTGACACTGGAACTTTCATCACTAAGCAATGTGGTTGTTAAATGAGTTGTGCCTGCTTTTTTTTTTTGCTGCAGTCGTTAAACAATTCACTGCAGTCATTAAGCAAACCCAGTTTCTTCCATTGACTTTACTTGTGAGAAGCACCCCTGGAAAGATCACAACTGGCAAATATGTGACCTTGAGATGCTGCAGCCATTGTTAAATGCTGGTTGCCACAGCTTCCAAATTTTGATCATGTCACTGCAGGGCTGCTGTAACAGTCATATGTGCAAGGTGCAGTCATAACTCGCTTTTTTCAGATCCATGTTAACTTGGAATGGTTCTTAAATGAATGGGTCATAAATGAAGGACTACCAGTAGATAAGAGATGGGATATGGGATGAATTGGTTGCAAACTAAAAGGGAGTGAAGAGTTACTAAAATTATTTATCCTTGTTGTGAACATTGGGAGTCATTTCTTTATATATATTTTTCTTTCTGTTTTCTACTCTCTTGTTTTTGTTTGTACCTTTCATTTTTTCTATTCTTTTAGTTTAAATTAGATTTTACTATTGTAATTAAAATCCTTAATAAAATTATATTTTAAAAAGTTGGCATGTATATATCCTCAGTGTATCAAGTTAGATGTTCATTTTATGCCCATTTTTGTATGCACTTTAAATGTTAACCAATAATTTATGTTTTTGTATATAATTATTCCTTTTTTTCTGCGTAACATCCTCAAGGATGCTACTTCCTTATAGATGCTACTTTTCTTACACTTATGACAGATGACATTGGATTCTGTTACTATCTATTTATTTTACATTCCTAAAACTCTGCAGCACTTCTGTGTATGTGTGTTTAGAAGGAAGGGTCACTATATGGATTCACAACATTTATAATCGTGATATGAGAATGAGATCTTGTAGTCCTCATAATTACTTGATCAGAACAGTTTCTTTTTAATTATCTGTTAGAACAGGTATTAATGTACCTGATAATCTGATGTGATGCACAATTGGCAAACCTATTTGTTATTTCAGTTAACATTATTTGAATATGCATATATTCTTTGGTGGATACAGGATGTTCTTAAGTTTTGCCTAAAGAATACTATTTTTATTTCCAGTGTACATGTGACTTTTTTGGAAAGGGCATGGAGAATTCTAGAGTTGTGATGCTGAGTCTTTAAAACAAATCTTCATTGAAAAAACAAATAACTCTTTTGAGAATTAGTTGGAACTTTATTTTACAGTTTCAGTAAACTGATTATATGCTAACAAATAGTAATGCAAATAAGGGAAATTTCTTATAGTACAGTAAACACGTAGAATATAATTGTCTACATATACAATTTATTTAATGTGTAATATAATGCAAATATATAATTGATTATCTTCTATCGGATTCTCAACATGATGTTAACTCTCAAAACCATCATCTCTCTAAGATTTCACTAAGCAAATTTAGCATGGTTATCAGGGTGTTTTTGTATATTTTGTAAATTATTTTTCTTTTTTCTCTTTCATTTCCTATGGTATATTTTACCCAAGCAGAACAGGACCAAATTCTCATAGGGCTCTGATTTTGATTGGGTAAAAGTGATGGCCAGGGAATACTGGCACATAAGCCTGTTCCTTATCCAATTTGGCATGCAGGAATTGTAAGGCTGTGCCACTCTGGTGTGAGCAGTCGTTGACATCAGGCTAGCGTGAGTGAGCATAAAAAGGTAACTTCCCATTTTTGCTTTTGCCTTGGGGAAACTTTATATAGAACAGCATTGTGGTAAATATGTAATCTACATATTTTCTCATACATGTGGATATACATGTTTTGGTCTGCATGAGGTGTTGGCATTGTGTTGCAAAGCAGTGG
Source organism: Notechis scutatus (assembly GCF_049901735.1). NCBI lineage: Eukaryota > Metazoa > Chordata > Lepidosauria > Squamata > Elapidae > Notechis > Notechis scutatus. The sequence goes on from NC_142012.1 coordinate 113,723,335, forward strand.
CAGTGTCTGACTTAAATTAGGATAGTGACATGCAACTTTCTTATTGTTAAGGAACCTAAGAACTCTATTCACCACTGGACAGATTCTGTTTTCTAGATATGTAAAGTATGATATTCTCTTATTAAGAAGAACATTTGCAAGGTAAATTAGCATAGTTAGTTTGTCATCTTTACAATTTGGAAAATTATCTTCATAATTTCTCTAAAAGGTAAAATGTACTTTGTAATTACTAATCTCTACCTAGGACGAACTAGGCAATCCTTATGCAAAAGAATAATGGAATACAAAAACAAAAATGGAAATAATTTAACCCATAAGGGAACATTTTGATTTTTCAGAACATTGCATAATAACAGACAGTCCTTAAAGTGCTGGGATTACTGTTGTTGAGCAAAGCAGTCACGTGATGTCTTATTTAATGGCCACCTTACTCAATTACTGAGTACTTATACTGCTAATGTAAAAATCACTACTGAAAATGTGCCAAGAAAACTGCTGGGACTTGTCTAGGCAGTCACAAGAAGTCAAGATTCATTTGAAGACACGCCCTTTAAAAAAAACAAACCATAAAAACATCCAGCTAGTGGCAGCATCTAACATTGATTATCAAAAAAAGCCAGGTTGGACTTGGGTAATACTTGGCTGGCATTGTGCAGGAAAAAATTCTCCATAATTATGATCATCTATATACCCTCATCATATGAAACACAAATTATTGTTATGACACCAGAGGCTACAGAAGCAAACCTAAAAAGAGTGAAGACGAAACCCTCTGCATAGAGTTTACCTTAGAATATATTTACGATTGTATACAGCAAAGTAATTGTTTGGATATAGCAAGATATACTGGGTTTAGAGAGGTAAAAATGAGATGGAGTCTATGAAGTAGAAGGATAAAAACAGTGTTATGGTAATTTTGAAAAAGATAGTATTCTCATGATTTCTTTCTAGATGGTTACTTGCTTCCTAGAACCTATGTTTATGTCCTAATATTTTATGCCGACAGGGTTTATTACTTCTCAAGTACCTGGGAAGATAATTTTGGAAGTGCGGTGTTAGCTTCTCCTAAATAACACCTTATTTTCTCCTACAATAGCACCATGAACATCTTGGGGAATACAATGGGGAACCATTTCCATGTCCATTAAGTCATCAGGAGTAATATTCAACTTAAAGGAAACTTTAACATGAAAATGATATTAATTGTAGAAATTGTAGCACCCTCGTAGTGAGTAACCTGAAATAATTTGGCCTTCCGAAACCAGTGCATGAAACAAAATTCAATCAGTTATTTGTACAATTCTTTTTAAAATTAGAATATAATTAAATTCAGTAGTGTTGGCAAGCTCTTGCTCCTTTCATCAGAATGAAGAAAATCTGTTGTGCCATCATGCAACAATCATTATCCTTTTGGGCATGTATTTGTTTAAAAAGGGTAAAACTTGAATTGCAATACTGCTTTTGTCAGTATGATATATCCTGCCTGCTCCTGTGGAGGTTGCCATTTAAGTTTTCCATATTTTTCACTTATGGATTTATCATAAGTGTTATAGACTACATGTTCTTGAATAAATGTTTATAATTTCCTATCATAAAAGTAAACACATGGATATTTTTTCAAGTCTTTTGGGAAATAAAACCTTCAATGTGATCACAAATAGTACTACTGGAAAATGTGAAATAATTTCAAGCACTTTCGGATGCAACAACTGCAATACATACTCCATACCTGGCCATGATGATAGTGATTATTTCATTTCTAGGGCTATATATAGTTTCTGTCAAAATCTTGTGGCAACAGAATGAATTGCTATAATCACAGCTCTAAATAAATAATATGTGCTTATCTTTTGATTAGGTTCAAACCATTTTTTCCATTTCAAGTTGTGCCACCTGAAGAATATAGAGACCAGAGCCTCAGTATACAAGGTTTCTCACTAACGGAAGGAAGACTGAAAGTTTCTTTAATAGAATGCTCAAGGTATGTTCTTGGCACTTCTTGTGATACTGATTTTATTTGTATCTTAAAGTCAAGTGACTGGGTAAGCAGGATTAAGAAAGAGTTAAGGTTAGAATCACGATTCTTCAAGTTAAGGATTTGTATCCCAGTTTATTTTAGTGTAAAAGTTTTCATTAGCAAACAGGACAGAGTTCCTGTGATAGTTATACTTTAGATAAGAGGGAACACTGAAGATTTAGGTGCATTTGAGCAGTAGGCAGAAATGAACAGAATAAAATTTCACAAGGAATAATGTAAAGTTCAGCATCTAGGTAGGAAATATGTATAGCACAAATATTGACTGGTGATTGACTGGTTTGGCAGTACCATAGTGTATGGGAAAAGAAACTGTGTGTCTTCGTCAGCAACTTGTTAAACACAAACTAGCAGTGTGTTGCAGCTCAAAAAAGACTGATGCTGCTTTGGGTATATTAACCTCAAAGCACAGAGCTCATTTAAGAGATCAGAATTGCTCCATCTGTCCAGTTCTGGGCACCACAGTTCAAAAAGCATAGTGAGAAAACAGACCAAGTTCAAGAAGAGCCACCAAGATAATGAAAGCTTTGGAAACCTATCTTTATGAGAAATGTTTAAAGGATCTGCACATAAAATTCAAGCGAGTGGAGCTATGATAACAGTATCAAATATCTGAATGGTTGTCATAGAAAAGGGTGTGGATGTATTATCTGTGCCCCAGAGAGCAAATCAAAACCCAAAAATTAAAAAAGTACAAGGAAGTTCACTATAATCATCGTGACTAATTTCCTGGTAGTACAAACTGTCAACTTGTGAAACAGGCTGCCATATGATGTAGAGAGTTTGAAGATTAAAAACAGCTGAACATATCTTTGAGGGATTCTATAATGGATCAACTCTGGAGCTAAGATAGTCCACGGTAGGTATAATGCTATGTCCTGTGTTTTAGCTAAGGACTGATACCAATATGTATGAATTTCTCAGAAAAAATGATAGAATATTAACCTGGCAATATATAAATATAACAAAACTAAAATAAGACATTGGTCACATCTCCTTTAAGCCGGATAGATTCTCAGTGCGGCCTGCAAAGCAATAAGTCAAAGCTGAAAATCATAAAGGAGAGGAAGGAAAAGAAAACAAGAATGTTTGGGAAATAATATACAATTTATTACTGATATTAGAATGACCAGCTAGAATGCAAAAATAATTCAGTAATAACTATAAAATAACCAGAAGCTGCTGCTCTTATCAAAACCAATTGCCATTGGAAATGGCTAAGAGAAGAAGATTTCACATTTCTGGTCTCTTTAGTAGCTGAAGTAATGGTATAGTTCTGCTTCCTGTTTTTCCCTCTTGTATAACTTGGTGGAATTACTGCTGAGTCATTAGTGGGAAGGTAACAGTTGATAATGGTAGTAAACAGTCCTGTTTAAGTAGGTTATGAGGGTGATAGGCAAGACAGAGACTTTTCTCTCTTTGTCAAAATGATGTATCTTGAGCTAACTTATCAGATGCAAGATAAAAAGCTCAGGAAACTGAAGAACAACTGGATGTACTTTGGGTAGTGATAGCTAAGAATGCAAATGATTTGCAAGCTCTAGTAATGAAAGTCAAGGAACACAATGAAAAAAATAGTGATTAGAGTAAACCAAAGAAGACCAAACTAATGAAAGCAGGTGCAACAACCAACTTTAGAGCTGTCAGTGAAGATATTGGAACAGTGGATAACTTCTGCCTTTTAGAATCAGCTGTCACATTAAAAAGTACCTGGCAATTAACTTGATGCAAATTAACACTTGGTAAAATAGCAAGAACTAGAAGAAGAAGAAGAAATACTCAGATGCAATGATGTGCCCACACCTACAAAGATCAAAATTATGCAGGCAGTAAATGAAAGTGGGACTTTGAAGAAGCAGGAATAAAGTTTTGACATTTTTGAACTTTGTTCTTCAAAATCCCGAGAATATTTTGGATAGCCAAGATAACAAACCAAGGGATCATCAAACAAATCAACTCATAGTTCTTACCTGAGGCAACACATAACCAGGTTCAAATTATTCTACTTTGAATATGAAGGTTTAATATGAAGACCTAAGTCTCTGGAGAAGTGTCCTACCACTGGAAAAGTGGAAGGAAGGAGAACAACCTCTCGGAATAGATGGTCAGTTTACACTAGCCATAGGTGTTCCTTCCATTGGAAGAAATGTAGAACCAGATTAGAGACAAATCATCATGGAGAAAGTCTGTCTTTGTAGTCACTGAGTCAATACTGACTTGATAGCACATAAGTAATCAAACCTGTTGGTTAATACAGAAAAACTAGCCAACATAGACAGGTTGTAATATTTTCTTATGTATAATTCAGAAAAAGTAATAGAGAAGACCAGTAAGACTTCCTTGATCTGTAATCTAATCTATTTTTCTTATTTTATTTGGCAGTTAAGCTATTGAATAACAGTTGACTAGAACTACAAATATTCCTATAAAATGCAGAATCTTCACACACAAGCTATACTGAATATATATTAAAATTTAAAAGGCTACTCCAATTAGGTGACAGGTACATTTCATAATGCACATATTTTCAGAAAGTACTTAAAAGTTATGGTGACAGATACCTGTTTGTCCTGTCAGAAAAGAATATTTTCCCTTTAGAATAATTTCACTAATATATAGTTAATTAAAATTAGCGTTCAGTCACAGTTTTTATGATTACTTACTTTGCAATGATGCGCAGTTTACACTTGTTACTTATTTCAGTGCATATATTACTGTATATGAAAAATGTTAAAATTGTGTCTTTGCTTTCATTTGCTACCTGTTTCCACTAGAGGGTGCAAATTCTTTTTTTTAACTTCTGGTATCCTGAAATAGCAATAAATTGCTAAAGAAAATATAGCAGCTGTAAGCAATTAATGGTAATCTAATAATTATATCTTTGAATTTCAGATTATTTATTTTTGGATCCTATGAGAGAGAAGTAAATATTCACTGCACAATTGAATTGAGTGACAAAGTTTGGGAAGACAAAGAAAGGACTTTCATCAAGACAGTAAGCCATATTTTCCACAATTTCAGTTTCATACAGCTGCGATATTTGGTATATTGTATGTAATATACCTAATATGCTATATAATATGTAACATACTATATTTCATACATAATCTTACAGTATGAACTTTAAATGTTTCCAGTATAAATTTTGGCTCATTATCTCATGGACCAGTCACCTCCTAGAAAGAAGATTCCTTATATTCTTTCTGTACATTTAGGTACCTTTTGTGTACCTATTGGAATCAGAGTCAACTATTGTCTCTCAGCCCAGCCTACCTCACAGGATTGCTATGGAGAAAGTAGGAGGAGAGAACATTAGGTATGCTGCCTTGATGTAAAAAAAATAAAGGTGTGGTATAAATTAAATTACTTTACTTGAACAATGGGCAGTATCCCGGTGTGGGGATGAGGAAAGCAGTGGTTTTCCATTATGTTTAATGGCTGTTCCAAACTTTCTTAAGGTTTTTTTTTGGGGGGGTATATAAGTTTTATAATTTACAACTTATTTTTGTCTTCACTGTGATCCCAATCTGAGAATGTTTTTTTTCTTAGTTGCTACCACTGATGGCATAAGATTGGCAATACTCACTCTGAGAGTAAGATGGGTGGTACCTAAATGTTAGAAATAAATAAAGGCATGACACTCTTTCTTTTTGAGAAGCATAACTTGATGTGGCATTTTCTTTTCCTCAGCCCATGTAATAATTGCATACTTTTGAACAGTAGGTGGCAGTATTGCTATTTTTAATGCATTATTGAATTAAAGTAGTGGAAGGTAAGATTATATTTTTAAACTTATTCTTAGTATATATTCCACAATATCACTGCACTTGACAGAAAACACCAATTGGACCCCCTATTTTATCCTGTCACTTAGCTGAGATTTCTGTTCATATAAGCAAAATTAAGTAAGTAATTTAAATTGGATACCTATTGTATGATAAACAAGGTTTTTAAGAGGAAGCCTTAATGTTGCCATCACTTTCACTGGGACAAGGAATATTGAACTGGTCATGAGTTGAAACCCCAGTTGTATCAAAGATGTCTGTTCTTGATTCTTCTCCCCTTTTTAGATTTACATGAATCTTACAACTTTCAGGTGATTCCTACTTAATCTCAGAAAGATCAATTTGGAGCAAGGTTCTTAAACTATTCTCATCAGAGAAAGGTTTTTTTTTTCTCCATAACCTTTTTGATATGCTCCCCATATACTGTAAATATTTGATATTTTTGCAAATAAACCTTCTGAAGGAATAAAAGGAGAATGGTGATCCTCTTATGCTAAAGGGCATTCAGACATATTTCCTACATGATCCAAACTAAACTGTAAGTCCTTTTTCAGAAATGTTTATTTGATTATTCTAAAGTGAACAACTTTATCATGTTAAAAATAATGCAAACATCAAATATGGCTTTTAGAATGTTAAACCTTGCCCAAAGCATTTATTTCTCTCTTCAAGGTGAATGGTCCTTTAATCACATTTCTGCAATTAGAAAATTGTGCAATGAATCATGTAGAGATCATAATGATTGCCACCTGGAATCTATTTTAAAACAACATTTTATACTGCTGCAAAGCTTATGTTGCTTTCTTCATCCTTGTAAGATGGCATCTTAGAGTTCAACAATACAACTCCCAAAAAGTGTTCAGTGGAAATTATTTCTTGCACAGGGCTTTGATGGTCAGTGCAGGATTTAAAAATAATTCAACTGATATTATACAGTAGGATTGAAAGCATTGACACTGCAAAGCATTTAAGGTCAACATTTTGGAAAAAATAAATTTTGTTTTCCATACTTTCAGGCTTCACTGGGCATTTATCCTTGCTTTGGCCAGTAACTGGATTAAGAAATTTCAGAAATCAGTTTTTCTTTACATTCAACAGTTATTATTAAACCTTGAAATTGTAGTAGGGAGTACTTCCTTAAAAGGGTTTCATTAAACCAGACGCCAGGACATATTACATTGAAGAATAAATTGCTTTATTGACACCAGAGGAGGCAAAGATCAGCCTAAAGAAGGGAAGAGTTATAGTCTCCTTTTGTAGATTTTACAGACAATAGAATGCATGTGATTGGCTAGAGTAGCCAAACATTTCATTGGATATAAATACATCATGTGCCTGATGAGGTCACTGAGATCATTAGAGTATGAGGTAATGGAGCAGGACTAAGACAATGGAATTTTGAACAAACAACGAAGCAGTTATTCCATGAATGGAGTTTCTTTCTAAGGCAATACTTCCTTTTGCTTTGCCAGAGCTCTGTTCTCTCCTCAGTAACTTTTCCCAGGTTATCAGCATTCCTTTTACTTCTGAAAATCTTACATTGTAGCATAATACCTTTAGTTAAAAATTCTTGGTAAATCTATTTATTGGGTAAATTGAGCCTTTCATAATATTCCTTAGGATCAATTCAGTCTTGAGATTTTTGTTTGAAAACATTTTGTAAAATTAAAAATGAATTCTATTTATTTCCAGAATAATTTTTAGAAGTTTATTTAATACAAGCATTTCTAATTAGTTCTATTTTTCCATATTCCCTTGATATTTCTGATATTCTATGACTGGATGTTATTATAGAGCACAGATATCAAACTCGATTGGGTCATGTGACATATTGCAATGTTTTTGCCTTTGTGGAGCTGTGGTGGGCGTGGCCTGTACGTGACACATCTGGCCCACGAGCCGCCAGTTTGACAGGCCTGGTATAGAGGAACAGACTGTGGCTTCTATGCAAGTATTTTTTTGTTAAAGAAATTGAAGGACATTAATACTTTTTTTATTTTACCTCTGGAGTAATAAGTTTGAATGTCCTATTCTGATAAAAGAATGGAAGGTTGCTTTAAATAACATGAAATTAATTTCCTATGGTCTGAAAATGAGATTAAACAAAAACATGTTTCATGTACGTTGGGTACCTTTGTGAATGTTTAATAATATTGGTTGTTATCACCAAGATACAGCTTGAAAATTAACTCATGGTTTGGATGTTCTATTATTGCCACATATGGGGGTGATATCAGTAAGATTGTTAATAAGCCTGAGTATGATCCTCTTGGCTATGTCTCTAATATTTGGAATCTGTCAAGAACTGGAATTTTCAGACATAGAGGCTGGCTAAGGAGTTATATAATATAGAACTCCCCACTAAATTACAGTGATAGATTGTTAATGTGTATCATTCATTGTTTGAATTAGTTTTGTATGCTTTTTTATTTTTCTGTATAATAATTTTTTTTTCTTTTCTTCTCCTCTTATGTTTATTTTAAGACTACATTATATTGTTAACATCGTTATAATTCAAAATATGTTAATTAGTTCAATTTTTTTTTTTAAAAAAAAATGAAAATTAAGGGGGGAAATTCCAAGAAAGAAAATGGTAGATGAAAGTAATTCTGGATGTTAGGTTAGAACTTACTCTTCAAATATATCTTGTATAAAGATGCTTCTTTCAGCAAATCAGTTTTTTTTCCAGCTAGAAAGTCCTCTCCAGAGTCAAAGAACCATCCTCCTCCACCCTTAGACAAATTCACAAGTTTGCCAAAGCATAATCTCTACATTTTCTGGTAATCCTTTCACAACATCCTTTTCCAGCCTCTACTGAAAACGAATGAATCCTTGAAATAATGGAAAAAAGCATAGTAAAATGTCACTTCCTACATACCTTTAATCTAATAGAAATTAAAGACCCAGTTTGAGCATTTGAATGTAGTGAAAGCCACTGATTACTTAGTTCTGGTACAATTTATTGAAAAAACCCAATGAAGAAACATCATATTTTTTTGCTCTGCTAAAAATGAACTATATATTTTGAAAAAAAAAAATGGTTCTCTGATAACTGAAGAACTGGTATTGATGGGAATTTCACCCCTCAGATTTGCTAATGGTTTAATCCAAAAGTTTTTGGCTACAATAAAATGCTCCTATATTATTTTCAACAACCATTATTACCAAGTTGAATTTTATATTTCATGCTGATCAGGCAGGCATCTTTATGATACTGTTAATTTTAATCATATATTTCCCTGGTTATTGTATTTCCCTGTTTATTTGACCCTTTATTATTGACTTTTAGCATTTGCTGCTGAAAAAAAATTGATGTACGGTATTTGAGAGAGAGCAAGATTTAAAGCCTGCAGTTTGAGAATATCTGATGAATATCATATTGAGGTGGGGAAATCCTATCTTCACCATATTGGTGAAACCTCTAATGGTGACAGGTCTTTCAGGAATTCTAAACTTTAAGCTGCATGTCTAAAATATTCACGTATTGTTTAATTCATTGAAATCAATAAATTGTAGTCAAGGTAATATTAGTGGCAAACCCTCAGTCGAAATACCTTTTGTTAGATATCAATTTTTAAAAAAATATCTGGATCTATTCAGTAATTTTGTGTAAAGATTTAAATACGTTTAGAGATATAGAAACAACTGTAATCTTGTGCATCCAAGCTTTTTGAGAAAAATACAAGCCCACTTTGGGTTGGCATTTTCATTTTTTATTTTATTAGTGAAGATAAGTTAGACAGCTTAGTTACCGCAATGAACAATGGTGACATTTTAATCTTATCATATCACCTACAGTATATTGGTACATAATTGATTATAAAAGGAGATTCAGGATTATTAACCTATCCAATATATTGCTTCAAATGTCAGTTGATAGTGTGGAATATTTATTTCAGGCACATTTGTAATTTTCTGTCCATGGTTCAATATGATAAACTGGTGATATTTTTGGCTACAATGGTTGCTATATAATTTAAGTATGCTTTCCCCCCTTCATGGCTATGTTTTGTCTAGATCAGAAGCTATATACACTATCCCATTTTTACAAGGATTCTGCATTTCTTTTCCTCTAATGCTTGTAACTTCTATTAGTAACAAAGTCACTGGAAGGAAATGAGGGCAAAGCCTCTTTGCTTCCCTCTCCTGACAGAAAGTAGTTGGGTCTTCCAGTGAGTCCATAAGATTAATTTTAAACATAAAATCAGAGAACTTCCCGTGGCCACTGTGTTAGTGAACTTAATCTACACTGATTGGCAACTAACTATTTTCCAGATTTCAGACGAGAGTATTTCCCAAATCATCTTGACGATGATAACAATGATGATATCCATTCAGTCGTGTCCAACTCTTCGCAATTCTATAGGCCAGATCTCTCCACATCTTTTGATCTTACACTACTTCTTTGAGTTTTTCTATGCTCTGGCTGATGTCAGCTTTGATGGTGTCCAGCCATCATGTTTTTTGGTGATCTTGTTTCCTTTTACCTCTAACTCTTCCAAGCATAATTGCTTTCTCAAGCGGTCCTCTATATACAAAGCAAATGATATGGGAACTCAGCAGAAAATATTGGAGATGCTCCCTACCTTTGTTATAGATATTCCATTTCTATTTTGTATTTTTATTTTTATACAGTAATTGGTTTGAAAGTAACAACATGGATTTAATAAACCAGGGTTGTTAAACTGCAAATAAATCTAGTACCTGCATGCTGTCATTTTCCTTTATTTCATATTGGATTTGAAGACTTAAGGGATTGTACCCAAATATGCAAACTGTACACACTCATTTTAATAATCAAAGCTAGACCCTGTACAGTTATGATTAAGATGTTAGATTAAGATGCTGAACAAGTTCAGATTCCTTCTCCATTGTTTACTTTGGGCCAGATCTCTCAAATTTATTTTGAAAATAAAATGAAGAACTTTGTGAAACAGTAGGCTGCCTAGAAAATGACTTTGCAAAACAAAAAGCAAAAAACCACCCTAATCAGAATTGTCTATATACTCAGATGTTACCTTAACAGCTCTTAGGTCCTTGCTTAGGACTTGAACTATTTTACTAGTCCCAGACTGAATCAAATTCAAGATTAATCATAACAATAATAATATATAAAATACTGAAAAATTTTGTAGGAAAAAATATCAGTGGTTGAACTACACAATTAAAATCACTTGCACTTTGCTGCTTCATGCCTCATGAGAAGAAAATGCATAGTTTCCTAGGTTATTCCTAGAGCTTAACCACTAATTTATAAAAATTCTGATGAAATGTCATTTTTTCAAAAGATGTTAATTTCATTCTTAAAAGACCTTCAATTTTCACATGCGATACTAATGTTAAGTTTATCCGTGTCTTAGAAACAAATACATGACATCTTGTCTCATTTGAAGTATGATGAATTAATAATGTTTGAGCCTTCGTTAAATGCCTCATATGGTTAGCAATTTACTGTGCTTACTAAAGTCTGCCATTTCACTTGTTAATCCTGTCAAACGAGAACTGAGATTAAGAGGGAGAAACTTTTAAAATGTCACTTTTTACCAAAAAAAAACTTGTAAATGTCAATATTTGTAAACATTCTGGGGGAAAGTTTTAGACTTGGGGGTTATGCAACATTATATAATCCAGGGGTGTCAAACGCGATTTCATTGAGGGCCGCATCAGGGTTGTGTTTGACCTTGGGAGGCTGGGGTGGGTTGTGGCCAGCTCGATGTCCCTCATGTTGGGGGTGCCTGTGGCAGCCTCAGCACTCTGCCAGTGAAACGGGATCCCAAGCTCCATTTCCAGCTGTGACAACCTCCTGCAACCCTCTGCCAATGAAAATAAAAGTTGATAGGGCCACACGCGGTCCTTCCAAACTCTGCTTTCACTGGCAGAGGCATCACGGGCTAGTCCCTTGCTGTTTCCAGGGTGGCCCCACAGGCCAGATCTAAACACCCTATGGGCCGGATGCAGCCCACGGGCCTTGAGTTTGACACCCCTGATATAACCTTTATATAAATTTAAAGTTGATCTGTTTTTTCAGTCTGTATTAAATGTTTAATTTGTTTTGTCATCTTGACTCCAAAGATTGTAGTAGTTGTGTTCTGTTATACATAGATTTTCTGCCACAACAACAGTATATGCTAGACAATCCATGCCCCATTGGTTCATCTTTTCAGAGATATTTCTTTGCCTAACAGAGAAACAGAATGACTTAGTGGGGGGAAAAGCACTGGGAGCTGGAGGAATTTCTAATTTCCTGCTGGTTTTCCCATTAAGTTTCCTTGTGGGAACTGATGGAGAGCCATCAGCAATCTCTTCCTTTCCTCCCTCCCTTTCTCTCTTCCTTAACATATATTGCCTGCCTGCTTAACATCTACATGAAACCTCTGGGTGATGTCATCTGCAAGTGTGAGTATGCTGCCATAGGTATGCTGAAGATACCCAGTTATATCTTTTGACCTCAGGCTAGCCAAGGTTCTGTCCCAATACTTGGAGGCTTTGTATGACTGATCGGGGAGAAACCAACTCTTAGTCAATCCTAATAAGATTTAATAGTTGTGGCAGTAAAGACCACCCAGATGTAGGAATTATCTTTACTTCTCTGGATGAGTTACTTCTACAGTCTGAAGAGTGTGCAACTTGGGAATTCTCTTGAACTTGCAGCTCTTGCTTGAAAGACAAGTGGCAGCTATGGCCAAGAAGACCTTTACACAGTTTCTACTGGAACACCAGTTATGGTCTTTCCTGCTTCAGTTGACACTCACTCTAAACAGTTGCTGGTTCTCTTGTCACATTGTGACTCGATTATTGCAATTTGCTTTACATGAGGTTGTCCTTGAAGACCACTTGGAAGCTTCCACAGTTCCAGAATGCGACAACACAAGCAGCAGTGGGCATGCTTCTGAATGCCCATATGACTCATCTACTTTGTAAGTTGCATTGATTGACAGTCTGCCTTCTGGGTGTGTTTCAAGGTGCTGGTATAAACTCCTATCTAGCATAGAGCGCAACTATTTGATGGAGCACCTTTCTTCCACTGTTTTTGCCTGTCCAGGATGATCTAACTGAATAAATGCACTTTCCTTCTCCTTGATTAAGCAATGTTACATTTCAAGGTCCAGGAAGCATACCTTCTCTGTAGCAATGCTTGCCGCAACTCTGGAATGAGGTCCCTTTGAGATCCATACAGCTTCCCCCTTATTATGATCTGGAAAGCCTTGAAAACATTAGTATAGGATGGATTTATGCTTGTTTGGTTTTGCTGGAAGTCATGTGATCACTGGGCTATAATCTCTTCCTATAAATATTTTGTGTAGGATTTTTTAAATCTAGACAACTTTATCTAAAGAGGTATAACATTGGACAATTTGTTAGAGGAAAGTTTTGTCAGGGTAGGAATATCATCTGATCTCCAGATGACTCTTACTTTAAAAGATGTATGCATGTCTCAGAGCTGAGCAGAATAAAAGTTGATTAACTATGAAGCTAGTTGTTCAGTTAGAAAATAATTAAATTAGGCTTGATCTAGAGTCATAAAGTAATTGATGGTTCACTTTGCATGATACAATTGACAGCCGTAAAAGTCAGAAGCTGCAATGTATTTGGAGGCAGAGATGTTATATTTGATAACTGCTGCTTGAGACAATTACAGATACAAATTTAACTTCAAAAGGATTGTCTGTATTGTTTTTTGTATAAAACAAATATTCATTCTCACCTGAGAACAGGAATTTATTTATTTGGTATTCTGCAGATACAGAAAAGACTGGAGATTAATCTTTAAGAATTACATGGTAGCATGGGCAAAGCCAAACCACCTCATATTTTTGTCTTAAAAATATTGAGCGTGAAAGAGTCTAAGGTAAAGGTAAAAGTTCCCCTCGCACACAAGTGCTAGTCATTCCCAACTCTAGGGGGTGGTGTTCATCTCCGTTACACAGCCGAAGAACCAGCATTGTCTGAAGACGTCTCCATGGTCATGTGGCCAGCATGACTAAACGCCAAAGGCACATGGAACGCTGTTACCTTCCCACCAAAGTGGTCCCTATTTTTCTACTTATATTTTTACATTCTTTCAAACTGCTAGATTGGCAGAAGCTGGGACAAGTAATGGGAGCTCATTCCATTATGCGGTGCTAGGGATTCGAACTGCTGACCTTTCTGATTGACAAGCTCAGTGTCTTAGCCACTGAGCCACCGAGCCACCGCGTACCTATAGAGAGTCTAGTGATAGTTTAATTTAAAATCCTATCTAATACATAAGCCTACACTTGGCACTTCCCTGTATTTGCCCACAATCCTGGGCAAAACCTTTTTCTCTTTGTGCCTTTATATCCTTGTATATCATCCATGTTCCTGCCATGTTTGTGTATCAATTCATACAGTGCCTTTTATTCACACATACAAAATAATTATTAGATAAAATGAATTGCCCTCTGAAATGATAGTGTATTTCAAAAAGTAATTGGTTCTCATCTGTATAATCCTATTTATTCTCTCTCTTATACATGTCACTCTCACAGGCATAAATGCAAAAGTCAACTTCTTACTGCTTCCTGTTCTGGTATATTGTAAGCCTCCCAGACTTGGGACAGTGAGATTGGTGGCATATAAATTTAATAAACAAGTAAGCAGATGTTTCTGCAAGATAAGAAAATGAAAAGAAAAAGATTAGGATAGATATGGGGCGAAAAAAGAAAAAAAGAAGAGAAAAGGTGGAATAAAACATGCAAATGAGAGGAAATGCAGTAGCTAGGAAACAAAAAAAGAGAAGCCCTGCAGAGGTTAAGATACAGAAGGGTAAATTTACCAGGTAAACAGCCTCTCCCAGCAACAGCTATTCTTCAGGTTTTCAACATCCCTGCTCTACAGAACCAGCGTCAACAGCCATTTATGCCTATTGACCACTCCAAGAGCTTTTTCAAATAAGCCCTAACAAATAACAAATATTTGCCTTTTGCCTAGAGATTTTTTTTTAGATGCTAAAAATTTGGGCACATTTAATTTTATACATATGTTTCTAGAGGTAACTACATCACCACCTACTTATTATCAACTTCTAATTTCCTCAGCTAATTGAAGGAACAGGTTATCAATTCAGGGGAAAAAGTAAAAGCTGAATAAAGCATGAAGCTAAGATTTGAAAAGAGGTGTGAAGATATTTGGGGAGAGAAGTCTATATATTAAAAAAAAAAAAAAACCAAAACATTAATATAAAATATCTAGCGAGATCAGTACAGTAGTCCTTGACTTACAACAGTTCATTTAGTGACCGTTCAAAGTTAAAGACACAGAAAAAAGTAACTTATGACCATTTTTCACATAACCATTGCAGCTTCCTCATGGTCACGTGATTAAGCTTTAGACCAGGGGTGTCCAACCTTGGCAACTTTAAGACTTGTGGACTTCAACTCCCAGAATTCCTCAGCCAGCTTTGCTGGCTGAGGAATTCTGGGAGTTGAAGTCCACAAGTCTTAAAGTTGCCAAGGTTGGACACCCCTGCTTTAGACGCTTGGCTAATATTCAGACTCATATATATGATGGTTGCAGTGCTCTGGAGTCAAGTGATCACCTTTTGTGATCTTCTAACATGCAAAGTCAATGAGGAAGCCAGATTTTCGCTTAATAACTGTGTTACTAACTTAACAACTGCAGTGATTCATTTAACAATAGTGATTCATTTACCAATAATTGCAAGAGAGGTCAAAAAAGGAGACAAAATTCACTTAGTAACTGTTTTGGGCTCAATTGTTGTGAGTTGAGGACTACCTGTAATTCATTGTTTCATTCATCATAATCCAGGGGTGTCAAACTCACGTCGTCATGGAGGCATCATCGGAACTTTTTTTTCACTTCGCTAAACCGGGCATGGGCGTGTGACGTATCTGGCCCATGGGCTGGGAGTTTGACAGCCCTGTCATAAGTCATAAAGTATGAACTTGCAGTTTATACATTGAGGGGTATTTCCTCTCATATTGGTTTGGATCAGTTTAAGCAAAAGCAAATCACTTTATGGATTTTTTACAATGTGTAAAGACCAAAGAACCTTACTTTCCATTTTATATTGTTTTCTATGCAAAGTTTTTGAAGCATCTAGCATACCCATTCAGCGTGCCTAGAAAAAGAAGTAAGAGGGAGAGAGTTGTTTTGTTCCTGCCAAATGGCAAGCTATCAAGTAGGAGGATTAATGCAATTTTAAAATGCCCAGTTATTTAACAGAGTCTCATCAATTCCAATTCTCTACTATAATATATAACCATCCTTGAAGAGAATTTATCATATAAACAAATTCATAAATTAAAGTTGTTTTGAAAAATAAGTCTCTAATCCACATTGCCTGATTTTAACAGGTCAGAAACCTAAATCAATCTCTTTTTGTTTGTCAAATAATTTAAATGCCAACACATTGTAGAATCTTTTCACTTTTAATTATTTTACTACTATGCTGTTTAGAGGATATTAAAAAATATAGGTCACAGGATATGAACAGCAAGAATTCAGTGATGAAAAAAGAGCTTTATTTTTCATGAATTTCTGCTGACATTTGAAGATTAACAAGTTTCTTCAGTAGGAAATAGGTTTCTTATACATACTGTGTAACTAACCCAACTGAGTGATCTTGAAATGATAAAGTAGCACAGAACTCTTTCAGTTTGTAAGCAAGAAATAAAATAGGCCATGTTTCCAAATGCTAACAATGACCTTAATCCTTGCAGTTTTTCTGTAATTTTGGGAAAGCTCACATGAAAGATACATCACTGTAAAAGCAAATGTTTCCTATCATATTTAAATGTCATTTTTTTTACATATTTAAATGCCAAAATTTTTACCTATACTGCAGCAAACTCTTTAACTTCTATTAGTTAAATGTCCACAAGAGGTTGAACAGATTGTACTCTATCCTTGGACTGTGCAGAAAAAACAATCCCTTCTGCCATTGCCTCTGCCAGTCCACTAAGCCAAAAGGGTCGGAGACCATTGTTCAAGTGTTCCAAATGTTCTTGCGAAACACACACATACAGAAACACTCAATTGCAACCTTACTTTCCATAACTTGATTCCAGTATTCCATGACATCATTATTCTGTATGGGAAGAAGTATTTTAAGAGTGATGTTCCTGTTTCCTGCCCCCTTCTTCTTTTCTTAAGGTTAAATAACTGCATCTTCTTCAGCTACTCTTCAGAGGATTTATAAGCTCTCTAATCATTTTTAACTAGTGTTTTCTGAACTTCTGGTGGGTTGTTTTTTTTTTTTGTTTTTTTTTGGGGGAACAGTCTAAAAATGTGCCTTGAGAAAGGCTGTGATTCAGGCATGGTAAGGTAGAAATTCCATTATTCAACCAAGAGAGGCCAAACTTGCAGATAAAAACAGTTTTTTGAGAAAAGGAAAATGCAGGAAAGAAGGGGAAGCAGAAACTTCCAAATAGTAATCAGCCTAGCTAAATTAGTTGCTTCTTACCATGTTGAATGAGCTCCTAGGATTCCAGATGTGTTCAGAGTTCATTAGAGAAAGTGTCTGGAGAGAAATTGTCCCAGTAAATGCCAATCAGCATACAAACTTCCCAAATACTTATCATCTGCATCATAGACCTGTTTTTGTCTGTCTCTGTTCTATCATATGTTGTTCAAGAAATATTTTGTGCTTCCTTATAGTTCCCTATGTCATTTCATTGAGTTGTTGTAGTACATGTAGCCCTTGTTATTGAAAGCCTCATTATCAGTGGTTTTGTGTATCCCCAGTGGGAATAGATTAGACTTGTTGTCCAAGTAAATGATAAATGGATTTTTGCTCATGTATAAAATAAATTTTCTCATGGCCTTGTTAATTACAACTGTTTACCTGGAAAAGAAGCCCCACAAAGAATGAGGAATAATAGCCAACCTTCTTGTGGTACAAATATAGTGAGATATATGGATACAGTTTTAAAAACACAGCTTTGCTTTTACCTCAACTACAGTGAAAATTGTTTTAGTCATTCTTCTTGGTAGCAAAGTATATATCTTTACCGTGCATGAACTTAGTTCCCAAAATAGCCATACTATTAAGGAAACACACATGGTAGATGAAAGAGAAATAATTTTCACCCATGACAATTGTAGTCCAGTCTGGGCTTGTGATGAAGCTGTCAAGTTGTTAATGTGTTATTTCATTCCATCTAAGTTCTGCTCTAGTGTCATAACAAGTCTCTTCTTTTTTTGAACTTGTAGTGCCCTCATCTGAAGGGATCTTCCTTTTGTCCATTTTGCATATACAAAGACAAACAAGTACTGCATCACTTCCTTCACCCGGGACCCAAGATATATAGTTGAGTAGCATCACCATATTGGTGATACCTCATTCAGTGATGACAGATGTTCTCACTGAGAGGTTTCGTGTAGAGGTTAAAATGATGTGGAGAGAACAACCAAGCCCTGGGGCACTCCACAAAGGAGGAGGGGTCATGAATTGGACCTCTCACTCCTTATTCACCAATTAGGACAGTCATTGGAGGAAGGAGGTGAACCAGAAGAAAACTGCCTCCTGTCAATGTCCACCCCTATTTCAACTACTTGAAATCTGAATAACGATGATCTAGTTCAGGGGTGTCCAACCTTGGCAACTTTAAGACTTGTGGACTTCAACTCCCAGAAAAGCTGGCTGAGGAATTCTGGGAGTTGAAGTCCACAAGTCTTAAAGTTGCCAAGGTTGGACACCCCTGAACTAGTTGTATTAAATTAAATTATTAAATATTCCTCATAACAAAATAGGTTCTTTCAGCAATATTATAAAATAACTAAATTTTAATAAACAATTTGTTTTTCCTTAAAGGCTGTATTTAATTAATATCTGCTATCTGAGAAATCAAACAGGTTAGTTTTCAGAATTTTCTCTGCTCAAATGCCAAATTAGAGGATTTTTTTTGTCAGTGTATATAAAAAGGGTGAAAATTGTAAAAATAATTTTCTTCTAGGTCTGAGATAGCATCCCAGCTACAATTAGCAAAGATAAAGTCAGAAAATAAGACATATTCAGCAGGAATCACACTGGCTATATTGTTCTCTTTGATGAAACAGCTCTGTACACAGAATTGTGTAAAAAGCTTACACTCTTTTTTAAAAAGCCGACCTAATACACATAGCCTCTTAAATTGCTTTTGCAGTTTGTATCTTCTCTTTTCTGGTTTGGTAATTGCAGCTTACTTGGAATACCTGGGCAATTTGTGCTAATTGCTGATAGGTTTACTTGCTAGCCATAGAAACTGATTATTTCTGCACTTTTATTTATTTATATTTCATGTTTCTAGATCCCCTTCAAGGAGGGGCTCAGGGCAGTTCAGATGTTTGTTATGACAAGTATGCTGAAATAATTAGGAGAAAATCAGGGCCATTTGTTAAAAGTTAAATCGGATTCTGACACTAGGATTTTACATAAACGTTTCTAAAATGTTAAAGAAATATACAGAGTTAAAATTGAACATCTGTTTTCCAACTGGAAAAGATTCTAGAAATTATCAGAGAAAAGATTTTTCCACCTGTGCTGTCTAGATAATCATTGATTGAGGTTCCAGTAATGAATTTTAGGTCACTTGTATAGAATACATGTGTTTGCTTTCAAGACAATTTTAAAAACTTTAAAATCTTTTATAGTTGACAAGTGAATTGCTAATCAAAAGAGATGATTTTACAAGCAGTACTGATCCCCATATTTTATAATATCAGTTGATAGAACTGTTTATATTATAGACCCTAATATTAACAGTGAAAATTATTTTTCCTTTGTTTCCCCTACAGGCAGAACTCATAAAAGGAAATTCGCCAAGTATTGGACTCACTCTGCGTCAAACACAAGCTAAAGAAGGAGAAACAGGTCGTGTTGTTATTGAAACTGTTACACCAAACTCTGCTGCTGCTGCTGCTGACCTTCAGAGGGGTGACAGGGTATTATTTATTGGAGGTATGCAGTGAAACTACATGGACTACGCTCAATAAGATCTGCTTAGCTGCATGTAACTGGGGAAGTGCTCAGAAGGGATAAAAATTAAGTGGCATTATGGGGAATGTATTAAAAAGAGTTTCATCATCCTTTATCAGTCACAACCAAGCAGGATCAAAAAAAGTTTTGTTATATTGAGGGCATTAGTGCCAGGGGTGGGACGCTACCGGTTCTGCCCTGTTCTATAGAACCGATAGCTCTGAAGAGCAGCACACACCGAACCGGTTCTGTGTTTGCTGCTGTTTGGCCCACCCAACCACCCGGGCTCTTACCTGTCCTTGATTTCCTGCTTTTTCAACCTCAGGTGCTTTGCGCGGCACAGCTGAGGTTGAAAAAGCAGGGGAAAAAAAGAGGCTTTTCAAATGCTGCGCACCTATGTGCAGCGCTTTTCAGCTGTCCGGGCGGCACAGCTGATGTTTTTTTTACACACGCGCGCAAAACGTCACCGAACTGGTAGTAACACCGGTTGAATCCCACCCCTGATTGGTGCCCTAATGAAACAATGCCATAACTTGTTTTCTCAGGAATGCCATAATTATATTTTAGTGTAGGTTTTAGATATATTTTTCTCAACATTGAAGGGGCATTATGTTTGGGGAATAGAAAACACATAAATATTTCAGAAAAACTCAAATCAGTATTTGGTGTCAACTTTGGTAGCTGTTGAGGAAATGATTTTCATTCAGTAGAAGAGATACAAACGTGTGCCTAGGTAACTCTTTATGTAAGATTGTTCTTGGTACAGAAGAGTTCACTATATATGATGTTTGTGTAGAGAATAGCAAACGTGAAATTTTAATTCTCTAAACCTTTATTATCTTGAACAGTGTTGTTTTGTGTTAATATTGCACGTGTTTTCTTTAAAGAGGGATATATTTTATGTATGTGTTGCATTTTAAATTTGTCCTTTTCTCTTCATCATCTTGGGAGATAAAATGGGGTAAGGAAGAATGACTGTCCCAAAGTCAGCCTGTGAGTTCTGGGGTGGAGGAAAGATCTCCCTGTTTTTTCCTTTCTTAGGACATTGCACCTATTGTATCCTTGGGGATATGATGATTATTGTCATTATTATTTACCCCTCTATCAGATGATTGGTTTGCTTTGTGCTTTCCTGGCAACTGCCTAGACAAAATTCCTTCAGTTTTCTTGGCAACGTTTTTGGAAACAGTTTGCCATTGCCTCCTTACTAAGACTGAGAATGAGTTACTCATTTGGCTTTGTGCCTGTGGTGACTAGAACTCATATCTCCCAGTTTCTAGCCTTAACCACTACACCAGTACTGATTCTCCTTCCATCAACAGTCTTAGTGTAAATAGGGTTTCTTTGTTGTTATAATGCAAATGGTAATTGCTTTACTTCTTATTTACATTACTACCTGTATTAATAACATTGATGAGGAATTAATTTATAAGACAGTCCCAATTTGTGTGTGGAAGGGAAAGGGACTCCATGGCTTCTCCTTGACTGGGTAGAATTCTCAGTTTAGGTACTTTATCAGTTGCTGCAGCAAAGATTAATCATTATTGTTTTCCTGTTTTTTAATAGGAGTCAGGATTACATCAACAGTACAAGTGTTAAAACTTATCAAACAGGCCGGTGAAAGAGTCACCATATATTATGAGAGACCAGTTGGCTATAGTCAGCAGACGTTAGTCCAAGACAATCTTTCTCAGATGGAAGAGGCAACATTTTCAGATGACTATTTGCTGAATGAAATAGATAACAAAGAATTAGATACAGAATTTGAAGACTTGGCAAATGTACTAAAGTCAAGTGAATTCAAAGATGATTCTTCAAGCAGTCCCAAGCACATACCAGTTTCACTTGCTGGTAAACCACCTGGAACGCAATCTCCAGTATTAAATCGCAAGTTGCACCTAGGAAGTTATCAGCCATCTCCAAGGGTACTTTTCAAGGAGACATCCAGACCAGCAATACACAAAACTCCTGAGAATTTGGATATAAGTCAACAGACAAACAAACAGTCACCGTTAAATGTAACCAAACCACCTGTCCCACCCAGACCACAGATTAAAGTGCCAGCAGTTTCTAGTGAAGTTCAAAATAAATTAGAAACTGGCGACTTATCTTCTGAGAAATTGGACAAACTGCCCCTTCCTGCTAATAATGGAGACAAGGATTCAGAAAAGATAATCAGAATTATTGATCTAGGAGAAGAATCTACAGGATCCAAACCAATTTCTAAGGAGTCTTCAGAAAGTTCACAGAGTTTAAAAATAATTGCAAATAAATCAGAAACATTAAAAGAAAGTACAGAATCTCAACAGAATATTAAAGCACCTATCAATAAAACTATTTCAAGCAAATCAGAATTATATAAGGACCTATCAGAGAATTCACATAGTTCACTGAATGCTAAGGCAGTAGAAAACCATCATTCGTGGGAATCACCAGAAATTCCTTACCGTAATCGAGCAGGTAAATGGGCAAGGACAAAAGGCTCTTCCTATATCTTTGAAGTAGGAAAAGAACACACTTACCTAAATATTGGTGTTTGGTGTAGAGACCCTTTCAAATTAGGTGGGCTTGTTTGTTTGGGATATGAAAGTGTGAAACTTGAAGATGTGGCTTTAGATTGTATAGCTACATCTTCCATGGAATTCATTAGACCATTTCGATTAAATCCTCCTGCACCCAAAGCTGCAGTAACTAGAACAGCATTGCGCAGTTTGATCTCACACAAAGGTTTCAATGAAAATTTTTGCTACGGTGATGTCACTGTACACTTTAAATATTTAAAAGAGGGTGAACCTGAAGACTCAACTTTTCTGTTGGAAAAAGATAAAGAAAATATTTCAGAAGAAGCAGCAGCTCCTGATCTTTCAAAAGAGGATCCTTATTTCGGACAAATTACTTATACTGAAAATAGGCATAATTTCCAAGATACTCAGTTTCAAAATCCAACTTGGTGTGACTACTGCAAAAAAAAAGTTTGGACAAAAGCAGCTTCACAGTGTGTGGTTTGTGCATACGTTTGCCACAAAAAATGTCAAGAAAAGTGTCTGACTGATGCTCCCTTCTGTTTAGGAGCCACAAGACGGCTTGAACGAGTTTTACACCCTTTTAAATTTGAAAACCAAGATTCCACACCAGGACCTCGTGTAGATTCAGAATTAAAAACTGCAAATAAAGCAACAGGCCTAACAAGACACCTTCTTAATACAAGCAGCCGGTTCTTAAACCTCCGTCAAGTTCCTAAAGTTCGTATTAATGAGCAAGGACCTGAAGTGGTAGAACCTTCGCCAAAGCAGACACCACATCCTTCTGATAATGAAGGCAGTGATACAGATACTGGTGGCCCTAGCAGTCCTTCCAAGCAAGTAACCACTCCGGGGATTAAATTAGCAAGGAAGGAAGGAGGACTTGATGATAGTGTTTTCATTGCAGTGAAAGAAATTGGCCGAGACCTTTATAGAAGTTTACCTACAGAAGAAAGAATCCAGAAATTAGAGATTATGTTAGAAAAACTTCAATGCGAAATAGACCAGGAACTGGAGAGCAACAATTCCTTAATTAGAGAAAAGAAAGAAGCATCAGATATAAGGAAAAAAAGGCAATTGGCTGCTGCGCTGGCTAAATCAGGCGAAAGGTTACAAGCCCTGACGCTCCTTATGATCCATTATAAAGCGGGCATTGAGGATATAGAAGCTTTAGAAAATAATGCTTTAGAACTTGGATCTACAAAAGAGGATAAAGAGGAAGAAGACAACTTAGTGGAAGAAACAGATAATGAAGATGAGGCTGTTTTAGTAATGGCACCAGTACTTGAAACCCTGCTCAAAGAAGAAGAGAGACTTGAATCCCAGAATGCATCTGTAGACTGATATTGCACAGTTGGTCTTGCAAATGATAAACTGGGAAATACTTTGCACTTAATCAAACTACATCAGATTTCAAAATTGTAATTAAACACTGAGATAATATATATAAGCTGCTTCTCCATTATTTTCAAAACCCATGTAAGGAAATGACTTTTATTTCCAGGTACAATATGGTTTTATTTTGTTGAACCATGTTATGTTTAAATAACATTTTGGGACTTTATACTAGATGATTTTTAATTTATTTGAACTTTTTTCTAAAATGTATTTCTAAAATATATCAGGGTAAATTGCAAAAAACAAACAAACATTCAGACAGATGTTTTGTTGGAATGAATGAAGCAGCCACTTCCTCCATGAGACCCAACACCTTTTTTGAGGGCTTTCTCCAGTCATCTCCACAGACATGTTCACATATAACCTGCTTTCTGGTAATCTCAATGGAAATGTTGTCTTCTGAAGGGCACAGCTGCCTCTCTGTTTCAAGAAAGATCCCTTTGCTCACACCAACACCCTTCCTGAATTGCCTTTGAAATGCTTTCCAGAGTTTCTGTTCTCGTTTTTTTTTTTGTTGTTTGTTCCTTTCGCTGTTCAGTTTTAAAACTTTGCATTTTAATTTTGTGCTCAAATTAGAACTACTGTAGCAGCTGCTGAGGGGCCGGTTTTGAAAAAAAATGTTATACTTTGCCATTTGCTTATTCAGTATATTTTGGAAAGGGGATTGTGACTTTCAGGGTTGTTTTTTTTGCCAATGATGCATTATAGATAACATGCCTTTATTTTCAATTATTTGGTAACATTAGTATTCCATTGTCTGATTTGTTGGATTTTCTTTCACAGAGAAGTCTTTTAATTTTTTTGAAAAGGCAATTTACATTTTACTCTTTCCTTCTATGAATTTATTAGAATCTTTAGCAGGAAAGACCTTTAAAGCACATATCATTGAAACATTATCAGGTTCTATTTTCCCTGCTCAAAAGCATCCATAGGCATTCCTTTTTGCCTATGCACATGCTATACCAATATTTTATAGAAATATATTGAGAATGTACCACAGGTTTTATTTGTTCCTGTAACTACATGGAATCTTCGTAAAACATACTCTTCTATGATGTAATAATGTTAAGTGCCCATGAAAAAAATTAATGGTAACTTTACCAGTTTTATTTTTTTGAAAGAATCTAAATATTAAGAATTAATACGTAAAAGGATTTTAAACATTAACACTAATTTGATTTATTTTCTGGTGGTTCTGTTGATAGAAAAACAAATAAATTACTTGCTCAAGAACTTAAAATTCTCCCTGTAGCCCTCACCCACCCATTGAATCCTGATTCCAGCAACACTAAAATAAACTTTGGCCTCATTTCTGGGGGGGAAATATCAACTGATCTGAGATGGGGATTGTTAGATTGGTGTTTCACACACATATTAATGTTTTGTTTTTATGTGCTTAATTATCATTTTTGGCATTGCGTTATAAAATACTTTTGTAAAACTAAATAAAAAGATAGCATCCTGCATTACTCCTACTTGACTAAAAGCAACCACTTATGCTACTGCATAGAAACTTCTTGCTGTTATAATGGGAACAAACAACGTCCTAACATTTTTAACTTTACAATTTACCCTTACAATAAAAAATTAAATGGTTCAACTGAATAGTTGCCAAATTAACATAATCCATATTTTTTAAAAAGATAAAACAATTTTAAGTATTTTCCCAAATGAACCAAAAATATTCAATCAACACTATATTTAAGAAATATTATCTTTCAAAAATCATCAGCATAACAAAAGTTTGCATAAATTGGGACATTTTCCCTTTAGTTTTTGTCTAGATACTAACTTGAAAATGAGAATACAAAGACAGAAATATTAGATATTAGGTATACTAATCTAATATCTTATAATGGTTACCTGTTTATGAAAGAGGCATGAAAAGTTGGATATCAGTACTCTACTATGACGATTGTATAATGTAAGATAAATATAGTGCAATATTCTAACCGTTGCGTGAGAATGGCAGCAAAATAATAGTATGTAGCATCAAGGAAAACATAGAATTATAATAAATGCTGTTTTTAAGAAGAACTATTGATACATTCCTTTTATATATTTTGCTTCTCTGCTTTACTATACACAGTTGAAAATAATAAATACCACTAGATGCAGGAATATCTTGATGTGGTGGTATGTTATTACTTGACACTAGCATATATTTATGGAAATCTGCCTGAGATGATTGTCAGAAGATTTTATCATGAAAACAAGCTTTAATAAAAGTTTTTAAATAAATTCTGTTTCTTTGTTATGAGCTGTTAAATATTTAAATATTTGGCACATAATTAAAGGTTTCTTTTTTATTTATTCCACACTATGTTATTTTCTAGAACAACGACTTCCAACTTTTCCAGCATTTGTATATTCAGTAAAACTGGTAGAAGGAGTTGTGGATGAAAGGCCTGTGTATCTGTAATGATGCTACGGCCATTCTTTGATAGGCCTAGGTAGAGTTACGAATTCCCCACAATGGAATCTTCTGTGGACCCTTCCCCATCCTGATTCCTGCCCAATGTTTTTTATTTCAATTCTCATCAAGAGTCAGCTAGCCTTGTGTGTAATCAGGAACTAGGCTTTACATTGGTAAAAGGCTAGATAGGATAGAGATTGAGATTGCCCACTTTCGTACAATATGTACTTGACCTTCTTTCTAATAACACATTTTCTAAGGAGCTTCTCCACATTTGCAATACTTTCTGCTAGAAAAGATTTAAGATTGTGAAATACTTATTCTTTGATTGAATTATCCAATTCTTGATAAATCTGAGGAACTTAAAATCATAAATTAAAACATTGTCTTGGGAAGATTAAATGTTTGTTTTCATAAACATTTTTGTATTAAACTTCTAATAACAGAATTCTTAAAACATACTGTGTGATGCAACTCCTTGAGGTTATAGCAATCTAAGACCAAATATACTACTAGGGATTATATTCAATAACAGTTCTGAATGCTTGTATTTGTCCTCTAAGATTATCAGTATGACTTTTCACAGAGAAGCTGTTATCTGAAAACATGTTACCTAACATACCTATTAGAGTGAAAAAAATAATTTATATTTTTTAAAAATGAAAAATCAAGTATCTGTTTTGAAAAAAATGTACAAGAAAAAATAAAATACCAGTAAGTAGATATAAATAAAAAATAATTTTGTAGAGGAATTGGTAAATTCAGCACAATACATTTAGACATGCAAGGTAACTTTTGAAACAATATGCTGCATTGAAGCCAAATACAGATTAAGGTAAATACTTTTCTCTGTAATAAAGGTAGCACTAAAATAAATGTGGTACAATTTGTTGATTTGATTTGATTCAATTCTTACAGCCATGTGCCAAAAGTAAAATGGATTAGAACAAATTAATTGAAATCACACCTCAGCCTCTTAGTTTATTATCCAGTGGCAATGTTTATAGCAAGAAGAAGAAAACAGAGTAATTCAAATCTGTCTCATAATGTTCTTATTCAGAAATCTCCAGCACCACTTCCTGTCTATTGTGCTATCATAAGAAGGGTAACTGAAGGAAGAATAATGTCTGACACTCTCCTCTTTTCACAGTGGGGTTTTCTTGTTTAAACTTCCTACCCATAATTTAGGGAGTCTGTTGAGTTGTGAATTCAGAGCATCTGTTTGTCTGTCCAACATTTGAGTTTAGAGGAAGAATTCTGCAAATCGGTGAGAGATTGGGGGATGTAATTGTCATCTAAGATAAGATTTTTGAATTCTTATATGAGGGCAACTGTTTACTCTTCAATGTATAGAACAATTTAAAAAGACTGTTTTCTTTGCACCGTAGTTCACAGGGGCCAACAACTGAATTTAAAGCATTTTTTCTGAAATTCAGCATAGTCATTTTGAGAACTGTCATAGCAGTGGAGAAAGGAGATGAAGACTTGGTGTCTTACCTTTCTGAACTAATTGGCACATTAACAGTACTGAAATACCACATTGTTGCCTTTTATTTCTTTCACAAAATAACATTCCATTCTTATTTTCTGTATAACAGAACAATAACAATTCATCTAAAGCATTTCCAAAACTTGACCAAAATATATGTTTTATACATGGAAATGACACATAAACACACATTTTACAAAACTAGAAAGTATCTGTTTTAAATACAAACTATCTGCTGATACATTAGAAAAGGCACAGAGATCAAGTTTACAAATAGGGTGTTATGTGTACCACACTACATAAATGTTTGATACTTACATGGTCTCAACATTTGTTGTTTTTTTATTTTCACAACTAAGGCCATAACCCATGGGCTCATTTCAACACTGAGAGAACACTGTTACAGGAGTTGATAGGTTGCAATATAGGCCATTATATATTAAGAACCATCATGTTACCTGCCTCCCATTTGTCAAGCTAGTCAGTCCTGAAATCTCTAATCCTTCTTTGCATATTCTTCAAAAGCACAATATGTTGTAGACTCTCACTCAAGGAAAGATGTTAATCCATTTCTATCTGCTGATGTCCAGAGCATACTTGCAAACAAAGTCCATGAATAGACTTGGTATGAATTTCATTTTGTGCAGACACCTAAAAATCTGAGATTAAAAGGCAGGTGTGTCCTATAATTTTGTAATTTGCAAAAACAAAGCAAACTTTAGAAAAATAAAGCTTTTTAACATGAAGTGTCTGTCAGATATTTTACTTATTCTAGTACAAGTCTACTAGGGAATATATCTACCTGGTCTTTAGTGCTGATAGTTTTGTTTCTAGTTTAAATAGGCACAGATTAGAACAGATTTATCCAGAAGTATATAGAGATTAAAATGCAGCATGAGGATTCATCTTAACTTCAGAAACAGCTCATCTGCTATAGCCATTCCATTTTGATCTTTGAATCTGAAGCAAGATTTGAAATAACATGGGAAAAACTGGATTAATTATCCTTATTTTTTCATTGAATGGGAAAACAGCAGACAAACTAAATGCTTCATGAAGAGATAAAGCATGCCAAACTGCAGAAATTGGTATAGAGATTTTGGGGCTATGTTCCTTGAAAAAAAATTTTTTTTTAATGTCCCAGTACTGGATGTTGTTTTGTGACATGTTCAAATTTGTAGCATCAGTAGCTTCCTTGGAAAGAATCATCCAAACTGAATTTTGAATAGGTAGAGAATATAAATCAAAGAACTTCTTGTAAATAATTTTCTTTTTATATGGAGAGGTTCATCGCTTGGAAATTGGGTAGGTCAGTTACTTGACATGAAGAAAATATTAAACCATAAACCATGCAGCAGCCTAGGATGAAAGACTGAATAACAATGAGGCACAGCTCATAGAGTATGCGATATAACTAAAGGTACTTCTTCAGAATTCCCAAAGCTATAATTGGGTTCTGTAGTCCAGGATCATGGAAACAACAATTCCTTTCATGTAAATGACAAAAAGGTTTCCTGCATCATCATTGTTTGCAGCATGTTGAAGCTCCAGATCAAGACTTGACTTTCCATCCCAGGGAAATAACAAATCTGTTCTGAATTATCACATTTCAATCTGGGGGTTGTCTCAACCTCATACACACTCTATTTCAAACTCACATAAGCAGGAATCATATAGTAGGTTTTTTTTTCTTTCTGTACAATTTTGAATGTGATGAATGGTCATTTGAAGCTATTGCAAAGCTATCTGAAGTTTACATATTTAGATAATGCAGTAGACAATGTTTATATGAGGATAAGACATCAGATTTGGGCAAGTTAGATGAGATTAAAAAGCAATGTTCAGTGGAAGGTTATTAGTAGCAATGCAAAATTAAGATGAACCTATTAAATACTGTATATCAAACTTCTCTTTCCCAAATGCCACATACTTTACAATGAAATTGATTCTCTATTAGCCATATAAAGTTTTGTTCACTCTACATCATTCTGAATTAGGTTAAGTGTAAGAATAGTTTGAAGTAAAGTTAATTTGAAAAGTGCAAAGTATTATATAAATATCTTTAAATTGACAATCTGAAAATTTATAATTGCTAGTTTCAGGCACTCATTGCTGCAATGAATTAAATGAAAATGTATAATAAGGGAAACATTTGAATTAATATTGGATCTAGATGGAGATGTATACATTTACAAAATGCATAATGTTAAGCAACAAGTTTTAACAACAGAATCTTCTAATATATATTTTTTCATAAGGCAATGGGTAATCTTGATCCAGGGCAATAAATAACTGTACCTTTGGTTTTGTTTTGTTTTACAAGTTCACAATTAAAAGAGCAATACAATTAAAACTTTTTGATGAGATGGGTCATTGAATTACCAATACCAGCTTTTAAATATTATTCATCACTCTCACATTCTTCTTCATCATCATTTAATGGATCTGGTTGGATGCTATTCTGGGTATACATTTTGGTTTTTAAATGACAGTTTTGATCCATAAGTATTGCCTACAAAAGAACATAACTATTATATTTCCAAAGCATATCATTGTTTGTGTAACAACAGAAGTCTTATCACTTAAGTATATAGCACATAAGATTAATTTTCAAAAGTTTAATCTATTTACCTGTTTTATAACTAGTGTTTAGCTTTAAATATAAAACACTTAAGATAGCTGTCCTGTTCAATAAATATAATAATACAAAACAGATTAAGTCAATGGTTTGTGAATTAATTCAAACTAAAACTGGAACTAAAAAGTATTTTATCTATAATTTTAAAAAATGTATCTTATTTAAGATACTATTTCAGCCATCTGGATAACATACTGCTATCTAAATATGAGTCCAAAATATTGCAGTTTCAGTCAACTACCAGAGAACAGCAGTTGAACTGTCCAGAGTCATGCAACCAGCTTTCATGCCTGGCAGGACTAGAATGCAACAGTCTCCTAATTAAAGATATATTTTAGAGAAAACCTTTGTTAGTGTATTTAAAAGCAGTCATGATTATTTTGTTGCAGAAAATGTGGACATGGAAGACATGCTACAAAATTGTTCTATACTGACTCCAGAGAAGAACAAGAGACAGCTCTGTGCTTACCACTTTTTCTTCCTTGGCAGGTGGACTGCGAAGAAACAAACACAGGGGAGCAAAGAGGATATCAATAAGTCCTATAATTGTCATGAGCCATGGAAATCCAATTGACTTTGCAATAGCACCACCAACAGATGGACCTTGGGAAATACAAATTGTGTAACCAAAAGAAAAAGCTGAGCACCATCAATGAGAAAAAAATAAGACATGATCTAAAACATTGGGCCACTTCATGTCTAACCCTAAGTCAAGGAGTAGACAAATAGGCCAATTCAAACTGCCTGGCTAGTCTCAATTGGCTCCTCTTACAAAAATGATAAGGCAGTTACCCATGTTTCTATTTCTGGGGTTATATACAAACCTGGATGACAGGTTTCATCTACCATGCTGCAAACTGAAGCCAGGCTTGTTGGGAATCCCACAAGATCCCAAAAAAGCCATAGATTGGTTCCAAAGTTTAGCCACTCTGAACAGAAAGAGGACATGTACAGGAATGATTGACAATACATTTGCTCATAAGGTGCATTGATAGACAGAATACTCTGAGAGCATGGTTAGATATTTAAAATATGAACATTATACTAAATGTTCCGATTACTGCCAATTGAAATGCTTAGAATAATGTCTTTGCTTCATTGCCATGGTTCTCATAATTTCAAGAAATTTAAGAGTGAAAAGGGGAAATCGGCTTGTTTTTGCCCTAACCCATCATTCTTGCAATTGGGCTATTTTTCTGTAACTTTATTTATTTATTTATTTGGTTTGTCAATTGCTTACAAGATAAAAGGTATAAGTAAAAACAGTTATGAATACATGGATACATATAAGAAAAATAAAAGAAACAATAGGACAGGGATGGTAGGCACGTTGGTGCGCTTATGCACACCCCCTACAGACCTCTTAGGAAAGGGGTGAAGTCAATAGTAGAAAGTCTAAGGTTAAAGTTTTTGGGGTTTGGGGAAGAAACCACAGAATCAGGTAGAGTATTCCAGACATCGATCACTCTGTTGCTGAAGTCATATTTCCTGCAATCAAGTTTGGTGCGATTAACCTTGAGTTTGTATCTATTGTTTGCTCTTGTATTGTTATGGTTTGTTTCAGAAAGTTTAAACAGCATAAGTGGAGATCCGAAGGCCCCAGAGTGTCCCTCTTGACTTTCATGCAGGCCTTGAGACTTCTCCCAATAACTAAAAATAGATACTATGGTTTCCTAGCATTCTGCAGTAGGAAAGGCAAGAAGAAGAACGGCTTGGGTAAGACCTATAATAAGCTTTAAATATCTCTTCAGCTGGAAATGAAATACCCTTCAATTGCAAACTCTCCCCAATCCCAAATCCTGGGAGATGGATTTATAGAGGTGGAGGGGGTTTAATACAGAATAGTGCAAAGATCTTCTGCACCATGTTTTAATGTTATATGCATTTCAAATAAACAGATTTACATCCTTACCTAAAGCAAAACCCATACAAAAGGCAACATCTGCAATTGCATAAACGCTCCCATAGACAGAAACATGGCGCAGATCAACAAGGTAACCCATAATAGGCATCAGTGAAGAATCCACCATCCCTGATTATAAGACAGAAACAAGGTATTTGAAAAAGTATTTTTTAAAATATTTTAAATACAAAAAGTATTTTAAGTTTTATTTTTAATACTTTAAAAAGTATTAATCAGTTTCTCTCCAAATATCTACATACAAAATGGCTGGAAATAATTTCTGAAGGAAGTATGTATGTGGACAAGGGCCCAGTTTTACTGAATTTACTGCAGAATTTTTAAATCAAGAGGCATTTCAACAATGACAAAATCATACTCCTTTCAACACAATGCAATCAAAATTTGAAATAGGCTGTGCTTTGTTCACCAGAGTTGAAACAATGACATCAAAAAAAATTGCAAGATCTTAATAAGAAATTTTGCTTCAAATGTCACATTTGCTTTATTATGCATGTGTTTGCCCTTCTAAATTGGGATTCCTGTTCATTAGAGAGGAACAGTTCACTTCTGCCTAGCCTATAAAAGCATCTTATAGCCCTTACAATCTTTCTTATGGCATCAAGCATAAAATCAACAGGTTATGATAATCAGTTATGGTATTTCAGGTCTGAAATTATGAAATCTTTTTTAATAATAATCATGAATCCCATCTACCTTATTATTCCAATATCAAAGTTCAACAATGTATATTTGAGCACTAGATATATAAGTTTAGATTTCATATACTTATGTATCCTGCTATGATACAAAATTTAAATTGTCTTAATACAAGTATATTATCTTCAGCTGAATGATTTTACTCAGCATCTTAATGTATTCTACTAATATGCAGTTTTATCCTGCCATAAACTGTCCTTAAATCTCCTTATAGATTTAACTGGGCAGGCAGACAGACACATCAAGCCAGTAGAAGAGATATTCCACTCTGTAGGTATAATAGCTGTGCTGCTAGAAATTAATCAAACCTTCTGCCATAATATATAAATACAGCATTTCAAAAAAAGAACTCTCCTGTTGCTGATAAAGCTAGTGCTAATATAAAGAAACATTCACCTTCATCTGCAAAAGCTGTATATGAAAGGCAAGGGCAATTATCTGTGAAAGATTCATCAAGGTTTAGCCCTTTCTATGTTTATTGGTAAAATGTTCACAAAATATTTTCTGCTACCTTGTGATAGTATGCAAAAAGGGGAGCTTTGACTAAATTTAAAACTGATAAATTATATGCTAGAATTAGGTATCCACGAGCTACTTCTATTATAACTAAAGGTAATTTATTAGAATATACTCAATCTAGTTTTGTTTACTCATGTCAAAATATTGTACATGTTCTCTATCCCGTAAAGATTCTTTATATTCTGTAGAATAACATATGTATATCTAATTATTCTACCATCTGTCATATCTGTTATGATACAATAAAATATGTTTAATTTTCTTGCTGGCAGCATAGTCTACCAACATTGCATTGAGACAGAATAGGTTCTCTTATTTGTCTTATGTACTGATAATCACTGCTGACTGTACTTCTTTTGTAGATTGTAAAATATTTGCTTTTTGAAAGGAAGCAGCAATAAAGCATTATCTTTTCCTACGATGCACATTAATTAACTCTATTGGCAATGTTTTTAATGTGTATATTTTCAGAAACAACAGCCAAGCCACAGGTTTCCACATATTACAATAGCTAATTACTGCATACAATCTTTTAAAAATGTTGGACTCTTAACTGTTACTAATTGTTGTTAGTAATGAAAATGGGATAAAGTTTATGTTAAAGCCATCATATTTAAAAAATATACATGCATCTCTTGAATTCAGAGTCCAGGCAGGCAGGAGATATAAATTACGTAATTGATGCCATATGTTGCAACTTAATTAAAATATGAGGTATAAAGTAGTCTATCTGGGATCATGAATCGATCCCATAAATCCAGGTGAGCTATTTTCTATGTTACTGCTTCTACCACTCTCCAACCGAAACATAAAATGTATCTCAAGCACCTCCTCTTCTTTCACAGAATTGTACACATGAATAGTCTGGATGCATCTCTTCACAGGAAAATATTATCCCCTTTCAAATTCATTGAAGGTCATTGTGATAGAAATCAGAATCTACAGTGTATAACTTATATTTCTCAACCGAAAGTTATGTAAAAGAGAAGATTCTATGTACACATAAAATAACAGAAAGTAGCATTGCAATATCCAAAACCGGCTGGTTGGTGAATTCTGGGAGTTGAAGTTCACACAGCTTCAAGTGGCCAAGGTTGAGAAACATTTCTCTAAATCAAATGTTCAGCCATTTTTTTTCCTTACCAATGGCAAAGCCAACTCCAAAATTGGGTACTATAAGTCCATATATGTTTTTAGCAAATGGTACCTGGAAGTAAAAGAAACAAAATGAAGTATCAAAGTTTTTCATTAGATGAGCAGACAATTTCCATCAGTTTGAGGGCTATGCTAGGTTTGCGTGGCACATGCCTCTTTACATTTCCAAACACAACTTTTTGGCACCACCTGCTTGGTAAAGTCCCAAAAAGAAAGGGGGTGAGACATACTTCCTAGATCCTTGCATTAAATTTATTAAGATTAAATGTACCCATATGTTTGATATAAGATTCAAATAGTATGTGAATATTTTAATTTTAAAGACTGTGTACAAAGTTTAGTGACACCAGTTATACATAAAAAGTCTTCAGTTATGATAATTGGAGCATGAATAAATGGAATTTATTCAATAGAGTTCAAGTCTAACTGGTTGTGTTTATACATGAGAAAGCAACATCATTTTAAAAATTGGTAGCATTACATTAAAAGATAGGGAAATACTAAGGCTCAGAAAAACGCAAACTAAAAATATTAATGAAGGCAAGATTTCTAAGTGTTGCTGAAGCAAGAGACTCAAGAGACTCAAGAGGGCATAGCTCATTTTTAAAATTATTTTTCTCCTGAATGTGGGGAAGAGAACGAAATGGGTGCAATTTGAGATGTAAATGAATATATCACTGGAAATGCTGTAATCATTTGTTTGCCCAGATAAAAAATGCATGACAAAAAGATATAGTAATGAATACATGAAAATAGAAGTTTTTTATATATTTTAAAGATTATTTATTTAAATGGGTTTACAACCAGGAATGTGCATTTTAAAAATGTGTACTGTTATGTATATTTGAGGAAAATATTCCAGTTTGTTTTAAAAAACCCATAAACATAATTTTTGAACCACAATTTTACAGGTTATAAAATTAGTGAATCAAGCTGCTATAATTTGTTCAATAATACATGTTTTAAAAAAATCACACTTAAAAGTAAGAAGCTAAGTTAAATTCAAATTTTCAAGGTGCCCCCCCCCATTTTAATGAGCTACAGGTAGTCCTCGACTTACAACAGTTTATTTAGTGACCATTTGAAGTTACAATGGCATTGAAAAAAGTGACATGACCATTTTTCACATTTTTGACCATTGCATTATCTCCATGGCCACGTGATTAAAATTCAAACTGCCTGGCAACTGACTCTTATTTATGACAGTTGCAGTGTCCTGGGGTCATGTGATCACCTTTTGTGACCTTCTGACAAGCAAAGTCAAAGGGGAATCCAGATTTATTTAACAAATGTGTTATTAAGTGAACAACTGCAGTGATTCACTTAACAAGCGTGGCAGGAAAGGTCATAAAAGGGGGCAAAACTCACTTAACAACAGTCTCACTTAGAATGGAATGGCTCAATTGTGATCGTAAATCAAGGACTACCTGTATTTAGATCAGACTAAATACAGGATGTTGTTTCCTACTTCACTGTTACACACCATAAAAGGACAAAGCAGAACAAAATTGAATTTTTTTGCAGTAACAACTTTTACTCACACACAAAATGCTTATTCCCACTATTATCATTCCAGTTAGGGCACAAAGCCACCTATGAAAGAAGGAACAGTATCTTTTAGCCATCCAGAAACACAGAAACCAAATCTATTTCCCTGAAATAATACATGGTAGATAACAGCACTATATGACTTTAAAATAAAATCACTTATTATTATGAATGCATTAGGATGCTTTCACTAAGAATTAAGAAACACCAAGCATTTTAGAAAATGTTGTCCGTGAATTCAGAGTATAAACGTAACCTACCTTCCCATTTTGTGTGCAAGCCTCCCAAAAAGATTTGTTCCAATCAGATAAGAGATACTAGCTGGAATGAAAGCAATGCCTGAAAAATATGAATGTGTGTCTTATCAACATTGCTTTCAGTGAAGCATAGGAAAAACTAATACCTTCAGACACAGCCCATTTTATTAGAACATATTTAATGAAGGTCCACGGTCTGAACCAAATAAAATAAAATACCCTTTAATATCCGGGTTACCTCAAGCCTTTTATAATCTCAAACAAGACAATCTATCAGATTTAAACTATAATTATATTTTCAAAAGCGTTCTCATAAATTTGTGTTTCTGTGTAGGTGAAGGAGTATATACAGCTCTAGAACAAAGAAATAAGACATATTAAGAAATGTCAATACATTTTGTTAAAAGGTGAATTAAATTGAAAAGTAACAAATAGTAATAACTGATTTTTTTTTCTCTAGAATTAGGTCATAAATTACATTTAGAGATCCAAGCTTATAAAATACAAAATAATTTATGGAGAATATTGATATATAAAAATCAGAACACCAAATACAAGTTGGGCATAAACAATCTTGTAGACAACCCTCACTCTGTCAAGGACCTAGGAGTACTCATCTCAAACGATCTAAGCCCCAGAGATCACTGTAACAGCATTGCCAAAAAGGCATTAAGAGTTGTTAACCTTATTTTGCAAAACTTCTTGTCCGGGAACATTGAATTGCTAACTAGGGCATACAAAACCTTTGCCAGACCAATTCTTGAATACAGCTCATCTGCCTGGAACCCACACTGTATGTCAGACATTAATACGATTGAGTGGGTTCAGAGGTATTTCTTGAGAAGAGTACTCCTCCTCTAGTCACAATAGAATCCTTTATGCCACCAGGCTTGAAATTTTGGGCTTGGACAATCTGGAACTGCACCTGTGATCTGATCTAAGCATAGTACACAAAATTATCAGCTACAACGTCTTGCCTGTCAACAATTTCTTCAGCTTCAACCACAATAACACACGGGTAAATAATCAATACAAA
This sequence comes from Notechis scutatus, assembly GCF_049901735.1. NCBI lineage: Eukaryota > Metazoa > Chordata > Lepidosauria > Squamata > Elapidae > Notechis > Notechis scutatus. The sequence continues at coordinate 113,760,692 of NC_142012.1, forward strand.
CTCAAGGTAAACCGCTTCAAACTCAATTGCAGAAAATATGACTTCAGCAACAGAGTGGTCAATGCCTGAAATGCTCTACCCATTGTTACAGGCTCAAACACTCACAGCTTCAATCTCAAACTGTCTACTGTGGACCTCACCCCATTCTTAAGAGATCCTTTGTTTTTGTTTTTAAAATACAAGCAAAATATCAATAATAAATTTAAACCAGTATAATAAACTTAAACTGAACAATCTATACAAATAAAAATGATAAAAACAAAAAAGGGGGGAAAGGAGGGGGGAAGAAAATGAACATATTCCACTTTATATATTACAGTTAGTCACTGGTTGCAAATTTACCATATGGTATTATAATCAGATACAAAATATTATTGCAATAACATTTATGCCAAAAAAGGAACACCTTGCTTCATCTTTAGGATAACCAATATTGACTTTTCAAGAATGGATATGAAGCAAACCCTTGGTATCTGGAATATTAGCACTTTTTCAATTTCTCAATATTATTCTTTTAGTCACCTAAAAGTCACCTGCATAGTCATAGAATTCCTCACATCAAGAATTCACTGGACCATACTATATGGTCAATTACTCAGTTAAGATGTAGAATGTTTGCAGCAGTTTTGAAAAAGTCAAATCATTTTTATAATGATGCCTAGCGTAGAATTGCTTTTTGTTGCATGCAGTTAACATCTTAATTGAGCAATTAATTAAGGAGAGACCTGTGACCCTACAAACTTTTTCTCTTACAGATATCTATTCTACACTTAAATTGACTCAGATTTGTTCTTTGCATTCCTCATATTTCTGAAATTGGAAAGAGCACTTTGACATCTGATCTATTGTCCACCTGCCAGTTCTGTCCTTAAGGCTAATGGTTCCAAATACCTGGAATTCCCATTTTGGAAAAGCCAAATTGTGAATGTGTTTAGTTTTGGGCAAGGGATAGATTGAAAGACTTTGGTTCTAAGTTGACCTTTATATTAAGCTATCTTCTGTGACCCTGAGAACTACAGTCAATTCATATTCTATCTGTGTATCTAAGGGTTCTGGAGTTCCAAGGTGCATCATTTCATATATGTCTATGAAGACTCTCAATCATCCAGGTCTTGGTTGTCCCAAAGTGCTTTTTCCAAAATGCAATTGGACTTTCCTGACTTTTTCTTTGAAAATGTTTTGCTTCTCATCACAAATATGTCTGTTCCTCCTTCAGTTTCTGTTCCTCCTTCTTCACAACTGAAGAACTGAAGAACTGGGGTCCTAATTTTCCTGACTTTTGAAGGATGGAAGGCTGAGTCAACCTTGAATCAGTCAGGATTGAACTTCCGGCTGTGGGCAGAGTTAGCCTGCAATACTGTATTCTAAGCATTGGACTACCAAACGGACTATAGTCTCTATTTGTCGGTATAACCTTTTGAACACTGAACAAACTAGAACCATGTTTGATGTAAATGAGAATCCAGGGGGAAAAAAAAGATTGAGTAGGAAAATAGGCTAGTTCAGGTGAGAGGGAAGTCCAAAGAAAATCCATCCAGTTATTTCCTATGGGAGAAGCACTTAGGCAGCAACTTGGAATGTTGCTGATTATTCTATTCCAAACCATTTTATATAAATATTAAAAAATGGCAAATATAATTAAATGTTATCTACTTCTAATGGGACATTCCAATGCTCAGAAAACCTCCAGTGAGTAAAGCTTTTGTGCAGGTGTAGTATACAGTACATTATGTAGCATCTCTACTGTTCTCTTTAGAAGGAATGTGTACAGTACATCATGGACAATCTGCCAATGTTAGGCTCTTGCCTCAGCGAAACATATTGCATTCCCTCATATAGGGAAGGCCTTCATTTCTGTGGATCATAAACAGCAACTCAGTCACCAAAATGAAGTAGTCTCCTTGCCTAAGCATGGAATTGCAAAGCACTGTAAAAGGCACTGCTTTTACTCACAAATTTATCCACAAGTATCTACTTTCATTAGGCATCTGATGAACCAAGGTAATCCTTTGAAATTCTGCTCAGTCTCATGCTTTCCAATGCATAATGCATAAGGTACTATATCAGATAATCATTCTATTAGCTAAATACAGATTTCAAAAATAAAAACCGAACATCCATGATTAGCAATTTTGAGAAGGCAATCACATACGCTTAGGATCAAAAATAAAATAGCTAAGATTTTGTTGCAATTTACCCAGTTGCCATTTGCTTGAACACATTGTCTCCATCATCCAAATGGGTAAAGCTGGTTCCAGCATGGCAATTGCCATATTTGCAAAACATATTGCTCCTTGAAAAGAGATGAAAAGTAGATTTTTGGAATTATTTCACTTAAATTCTAATCAATAGCTAGAAAGAGCTATACTGACATGAAAATATGCAGTTTGAAATATTGCTTGTCAAATATACAACAATAATTATATTTCAATTGCCAGGATGGGGAAAAAACATTCAATCCTGTAATTTCATAAAAGTTCCACATTTCCAAAAATGAGACAATAAGCAGTACACTGTGTCAAAGACATGGAGTGCAATGTGTTATGACGCTTAGAAATGGTTTTAAATCTAGCAGAGGCAATGCACAACTTTTAATGCAAATAATTTTTTGTATACCCAACTCAGTGATAACATGCATATTTTGTTTTAATAAAATGTGAATTTGTATGTAATATTTTCAATTTTCATATTGAAATTGTATTTGATACAACACTTGAGAATGAGCACAAGAAGGAAACCAAAGAAATAAAGTCTTCTGGATTACTTATCACAAAATAAAACAGTGGCCACATTCCCTACAAGTAGATTCAAATATACCAAGTGTGTTCGTATTTCTGTTAGAATTTCTCTTACAGCACATTATGGAGTAATATGGAGTAATTATGGAGTTTTTACATGAAAATCTTCAGATTCTGTAACTCAATCTTATACTACTCTGCACTGAATGACTTATAAAGCAGTTTAAGTTTAATAACAATAAAAACTTAACTGCAAACTCAACTTGTGCTGACTTTTAAGCTTTTACATTTCATCTAGTATTTCTTAGCTATATAGAAATGATTTTGCCCGGCAGGCATCTGACTTCATGGCAAAGCGGTGCAGATGAGCAGCAGCTCCGCGAAGTCCCTTTCTTCAAGCCCAGAGGCTTTACGGGGCCGAAAGTCACCCTGTAGGGGTGATGTAGGTAAAGGGGATGCTTCAGTGGTCACAAGGAGAGCGCAGTCTCCTTGACTGACCTGAAGAAAGCCCCTTGAACCGGCAGAAGAGAAGATGGCCATTATGGCTGAACCGAAGCCAGGAAGACAGCTGAGATGGACGTGAACAAAGGAAAGGTCTTGTAACAGTGTTTGGAGACAGACTGTGAAGAATCTTGAGGGTTATAATTATATTGGACAGTATGTGAGTGTGAAACAGCTTGGAGTTATGAAACAGAGTGCAGACTGTTGAGGGACTAATTAATGGAGTGATTGTCTGAATTGCTCTAATACTGGCTATCTGGGTGCGACATAACTGAGACATTGGGATTTTGACACATTACTGAGCAAAATGTTAAATTTATTAAAATAAGGTAAAATGGGACTGCAAGGGTAAATAAATGTCTTACTAAAAGAAATATTATTGACCCTCCAAGGTACACAGGAAATGATGACAAGGAACCATAGGGAGATAGAAGAATTGATACATGATGTAGTTATGAGACCAGAAAACTATGGCCAAAAGACATTAAACAACAAACAGGAAGCTCAGGAAACAGAAAATAAAATAGAAAGAGCAGAAGAAAGGACAGGGGAGTGAAAATGACAAATGATACAAAAAAAAAAGAAGAGACAGTCAAAGCTGAAACAGGAATGATGAATTACACTTTGAGTGATCAAAAGTTAGAAGGGAATATACAGAAAGACACCCCTGAAGTGAGAAAAAGACCATTGAAAGGTGTGTTGAAGGTTCAAAAGAGTGAAGAAGTGATAGAGATAGAAGAAATACTTAGATTAAACACGAATGAGATAAGAAGATACAAGATCTCATGAAGGGAATATGAGAGATGTGCCAAGAAGTCAACAAGAGTTGAGATATGAAAATGAACTAGAGATGAGGGATAAATGTAGAATACTATTTAACACAGGAACTATACCGTCAAGAATTAGTAGAAAGATAGAAATTAGAAATGGGGAGATTACCTTTTTGATTTGGGAATTATTCTATTAACTGGTAGAAAATAGTAGCAGAAGTTAGAAATCTAGATATGTAAACAACGATATCTAATGGACATTGAATAATTAAGATAAGTAAACTTTAGGATTATTTGGAGGTTAATTGGTTATAAATATGATGTCTATTTGATGTTTATAGATGTTTGATATTATTAATGGATTACAGATAAAATTGAACAGAGGGCCTAGATAAACAATGTAAAATTCATAACAAGGATAAACAAAGATGAAGATGAATAGATATTGAGAATAATAGTTGTAACTAGTGCGTGTGTTAGGGTTTTGGAAATTAACCCCTAGCAGAGTATTGCAGCAGTAGTCAAGCCAGGCAACCAAAGGAGAGCGGAGGGGCCCCAGAGTATACACACACTGAACACAAACACTGTTTGTAGTTTAAATAGTTTTTAATCCAGTTAGAGTTTAAGCATTGTCATTCAGTCCATTAAGTCATTCACAGTATTTCCATCCAGTAAGACTCACTAGTATAGTCCAAGTTAAGAGTCCTTGCAATATCTTTATCAGCCGATAAAGATATCTTCTCCTCCTCCGGTTTCACTCTCCAGAGAAACAAACGCTGGGATATTCAGCAAACAGTAGCAAACAATAACAGTTAATCTCAGTTAGTCGCAGCAGCACACAGTTACAGTAGCACACAGTTACAGCCAGTAAGTAACAGACAGACAGTAAACTCACAGCTTCTAATGCTTCCTTATATTGTAACTTCTAACCGCACCCTTAATCGGCTAATTGCCTGCTGCATTTTGCTTAAAGTGATAAGCACTTAAACCATGATATCTAAGTTATATATATTTATTCACCCAAACCATATTTGGTATCAATGTTATACCTAACATACTCCCCTTTTGGGTGAAATAAATATATAATTCCTTTACAATCTTATCCCATATTTTTCACAACTCTCCTGGTGCTTACTGGCACCTTGGGCTTTAGTAAAATTATCAGCTAAATTGTCCTCCGACATACAGTACTCTAGCTGAATCATCTTACTTCTTACAGATTGTCTCACGTTTAGATATCTTAGATCTGTATGTTTGCTCCTTGTTTTTACTCCAATATTTGTGGCCATTTGAATTGCTGCCTGATTATCTTCATGTATAATTATAGGATAATCTACTGTTATACCTATATCAATTAACATTTGTTTATACATTATTAACTCTGTACATAACAATGATAAACAGGAGAATTCTGCCTCCATAGTAGACAAACTTATATGCTGTTGTCTTATTGACTTCCAGCCTATTAATGTATTACCCAGCATTATGGCTGTTCCTGAAGTCGACTTTCTAGTGTCTCTTTCTGATGCAAAGCTAGCATCTGCATAAGCACACAAAATTAAATCACCCTTTGGTTCTAAATACAATGAATAATTCATTGTCTTTTTAAGATATCTTAATATCCTCTTAGCTGCATTCCAGTGTCTTTCACATGGTGCAGAATTGAATCTAGCCAACTGATTCACGCAGATACGATATATCTGGTCTAGACCAATTACTAATATAACTCAAACTACCAATTAAAGATTGATAAATCACCTTATCAAACTCAGGGCTTTGTACATCAGTGTTGCTAAACTCCTGACTCATTGGAGTCTTAGCTGGCTTACAAAGCTCCATCTTGTAATCTTTTAGCAATTTGCTTATCTTATCTTCCTGAGATATCTTAAAACCTTTCCTTGTTTTCTTTATATTCAAACCGAGATACTTCTTTATCTCCCCTAATTGCTTGATCTTTATTCTCTTTCCTAATGATGTTATTATTTTATTTGCTTCATCATTAGTTTCAGTTATCAAAGCAATATCATCTGTGAATAGTAATAATAATGATACTTTCCCATTTGTCTCCCTCTTAAACAGACATGGATCGCTAAACCAGCTTTAAATCCTATATTGTCTAGTTCCTTTACAATATACTGGTTCCATTCATAGCCTGATTGTTTAAGACCATAGAGACTTTTCTTTAACAACCAACAATCATTATTATCCTTATTATCACTTTTAATACCAACAGGTTTTTTCATATAAATAATATGTTTTAATGGGGCGTGCAAGTAAGCAGTTTCCACATCTAAATGGTTAACTATATAGTTTTTACTAGCTGCCCACACTAAAGCTATCCTTTTCTAATTTCTCCCATCCTTCATGTTCTAGAAATTGGGCACTAGCACTACATAACACTTTAGATGTGCCTTTCTCCCAAAATCTATATGCCCTATGGTTTGCCTGATAACCAACGAAGAAAAATCTTTTAGCTCTATGTTGCCCTTTTTTCCTGAGTTGTGCAGGAATATGCACCCATGCTGGTGCACCAAATGTGTGCAGGTAACTTAGATCAGGTTTCCTGCCATGCCACCTGGTAAATGGAATTTCACCTGTCGTTATTAACAACGTTGTTCAATATGTTATTAGCACACATTGTAGCCTCCCCACAAAGAATCAGGTAACCCAGAATCATTTAACATTGTTCTAACCATTGCCTGTAGTGTTTGGCCTCTTCTTTCAATAAAAGCGTTATGTTCTGGCCTGTATGGAGCAGACTTCTTATGCTCTATTCCAGCTACCTTAAGTCTGTTCTGGAATTTGTTATTAATAAATTCCGCACCATTATCTGTCACCAGGGTTATCAGTTGTCGTTTAGACTTTCTTTCAGCAAACCTAAGCCAATTGAAAAATGTTGATATGTTTCAGTTTTGCTTTTCATTAAATAGCAAAACCCATATATCTAGAATAATGGTCCATAATGCTCAGTATATATCTAGCACCCCCATACTGGGTTTCTTTGGACCTATTATGTCTGCAAATACTACTTCTAAAGGTTCTTTTGTTTTGAAACCATTTAGCCTATTTGCAGGCAATACCTTGCTCTTATCTTCACAGCAAACATTACAACGCAAATATTTATCACAAGGTTTTAACCTTATTCCTTCAGATAACTCAACTGTACGTTTTAGCATTTTAAAATTTACATGCCCCAAACGCCTATGCAATAAATGGATACATTCATCATGAGGCTTTATATTATTAAATACAGTTTGAGCCTCCCCTTTCTTACTATTATCTAATATATATAATGTTCCATTTAAAGCTGCAGTTACCCTTTTGTTATCTTTTTCAATTATGCAATTATTATCCTTAAAAGTAATTACATAACCTAATTTATCTAATACCCTTACTGAAAGCAAATTAAACTTTAGTTGCGGTACATACAACATTTTTATATCCTGGTTTATGTACGGACAACGTGCAAAACCTTCACCTTTTGCTTTCAGGTTCCAGCCATTTGCAAGTGATATATGTTGAGAACTTGTAGACATTTTTATAAATTTTGTCTTATCTCTTGTGATGCAGTGGGATGCGCCACTGTCAACCACCCATAAATTATTCTTCACATCAGAGTTGCTAAACATGGCTAGTTCAAATGCTTTCTTTGGCTTTTTACATTCTGGCTTTTTCTCTTTTTGCAGAATCTTGCCAAATGTCCTCTGCCTCCACAATTAAAACACTTTTTAATTGTGTATGCCGTCGAAGATAAATTCTCTTTTTCCAGGTGCTGTTTTTCTTTGCTTTGCTGGTTTCTTTCAAGCTTTGAAGATAATTTCACTTCTTTCTTATCTTCTCTCAGCTCGTCACGCTCACGCCTTCTTCTGGCTTCTTCTAGTAGCCTGCCTGTAATCTCGGTTAATGAGAGGCTTTCTTTTGGCAATACCTCTAACGAAGTCACATAATCATCATAGCTTTGATCTAATGAAGATAATATTATGTAGACTTGTTGCAGTTCATTAAATATAAGCTCTTTTTCTTGCAAATCTTGAAAAATGCTCTTCATACAGTTTAAATGAACTAACATATCTCCATTCCTCTGAAGATGCGTTCGAAAAAGCTTCCGTGTAAGATTTATATGTGCTCCTACACTGTCCCGAACATAAATCTTCCTGAGGTTCTCCCAGCAGTTTGCAGCATTTTCTTCTCCACGAATATGGACAAGCTGCTGATCACAGAGAGTCAGTCCTATGATGCATAAAGCCTGCTCATTCTTCAGTTTAAAGTCCTGTAACTTTTCTTTATCATCATCATTAGCAGGATCCCAGCTACTCACATCTGGTGGGTTTGCTATAATGTCCCACAAACCTTCTCTGCGTAGAAGTAAACTACATTTCATTGACCATGAAACATAGTTTGTTCCATCCAGCCTGGATATCATGGACAGTTGTGACAAATTTACTTGTGCCATTGCTCTTCAGATATTTTAACTATTTTAAACTAATTAAAACAGTTTGTTTTTACAGTAATGTGCAACTCACACCAACTCTCTCTGCTATATCCTGGTTAGTTAGACTATGCTGCTGGGCCCATAACCAATGTTAGGGTTTTGGAAATTAACCCCTAGCAGAGTATTGCAGCAGTAGTCAAGCCAGGCAACCAAAGGAGAGCGGAAGGGCCCCAGAGTATACACACACTGAACACAAACACTGTTTGTAGTTTAAATAGTTTTTAATCCAGTTAGAGTTTAAGCATTGTCATTCAGTCCATTAAGTCATTCACAGTATTTCCATCCAGTAAGACTCACTAGTATAGTCCAAGTTAAGAGTCCTTGCAATATCTTTATCAGCCGATAAAGATATCTCCTCCTCCTCCGGTTTCACTCTCCAGAGAAACAAACGCTGGATATTCAGCAAACAGTAGCAAACAATAACAGTTAATCTCAGTTAGTCGCAGCAGCACACAGTTACAGTAGCACACAGTTACAGCCAGTAAGTAACAGACAGACAGTAAACTCACAGCTTCTAATGCTTCCTTATATTGTAACTTCTAACCGCACCCTTAATCGGCTAATTGCCTGCTGCATTTTGCTTAAAGTGATAAGCACTTAAACCATGATATCTAAGTTATATATATTTATTCACCCAAACCATATTTGGTATCAATGTTATACCTAACAGCGTGTATAAGATTTATTATCAGTATTCAATAGAAAATGTAGAGAATGTATCCAGTTGGTTTACTGTTATTGTGAATATAGAAATTCTATACAAACTAAGAAAATTGTACAATAAAAAGTAATAAAAAAAGAAAAGAAATTATTTTGCCCAAGAAAAGGCTCTCTTATCACACAGTTCAGCAATAAAATGACCACTGCTGTCATTCTTTGTTCAAATATGCCAAATTGTATTAGGCTGTATTAAACTTGATGTGCTCTCACCTATTTGCCTAAGGGCAAAGAACAAGAATCCAATTCTTTTCTTGCAAAGATGATGATGTTGTACCAAAGATATTAGAATTTGGAAAAAAAAAATGCCTTTTCAAGTTCTGATATCTTCTTGCAGAAAAATAGCACTGCCCAATGAGACTACGAAACTCACAAGATTTTATAATGTAAGACTTCAATAGCCATTTTTGTTTTCATAAATTTGTTTAAAACAATGTCAATGTAAAATAATGTGGATGACAAGTTCTCTGGCACTGTGTTATATCATAAGGCAAGGGTGGCGAATGACCATTGCCACATTTAAGAGTCCTCAATTTTCTCCTTTTCTAGTACTTTTATTTGCTTTTATAACTTATAAAAGTCAACATAAATTTTAATATAAATATGTAGGAAGCTATTGTATCATTGACTCCATCATAGGAGCATTAATTGAGAATCAATTCTAAAGAAAAGTATTTGACGTAAACACAGCTGCAAACCTCCAAAGCTCTGCAAATGTAATTTAAAATGCTATACATTAAATATTATACATGGACATACTAAGCACATTTTTGTGGAGGGGAAATGAAGCATCATCTGGGATACCATAGTCTCTCCAATTAATTTAATTCAATGTCTGACAAGGTTCTGTTCTGTATGTATGTATGTATGTATGTATGTGTGGTATTCAGCTTTGTTCGGGTATTTTCCCACGTCAATGTAGTTGTGCTTTTAAAGTTGTAGCAATGTTTCGGCAGAATCTCATCTGCCATCATCAGGCAGACAAACACAATACAGAAGCCTGATGATATGCATTTTCAATCAGATTGCATTAGATTCACTAATGTAGATTGATTATAAGCAACTTGATAAATAGCCAATATAGCGAGGATTAATCCCTGAGTACATCCCTGAAGAATTTTCATTTCATAATATTTTGTTATCTCTGAATATTTATCTATCTGAGCTATCCAGTTCTCTCACACTATTCTGTTTCTTTCTATAAAGATAAAGCTGTTCAAGAGAAAATAACACTATTGCCCAGTCTAAATTAGATAAAAATTGAAAATCAAACTTGATGATTAACGTACAATAATGTACAACTAGAATGAAACCTTTTCCACTTGGGAAAAGGTTTCATTCTAGTCTCACCCATTAGTTTCCACAGAACAGGAGAAACAGAATCTAGTTTTCCTAGAATAACTATGGTTTAAGAGGAATGTAGTTTGCTAAACAAACCCAAAACAGTCTACAGGTGGCGGTTTCCTTGATTTAGCAATCAACTTTGAAGCAAAATGCTTCACTCATAATCAAATTAGAAAGCTACTAAAAAGAGAACCAATCCCCAGGAAGAGAGGATTGTGACATTGCCCTCATGCTTCAATTATTTACAGCTTGGTCTTAAATAGTTACATTTTTGACACCTAATTATTATTTAAAATAAGTCTTAAGAGTAATTTTTACTGTGCAATATAATTCCCCTCCCAGGGATTACCACCCAAAAGTTCAGGAAAGAATCAATTAGTTGGTCCTGGACAAATAAGGTAGGACTGCTTCTTTGAGTTAATGATCAGGAAACAGAAACTCACATACTTTAGCTAATATTTGTGTGAGAAGTTTGAAGGAAAGGACATCACTGGAAGGCTCTTGGAAGAGTTATGAATTATTACTAGGGGTAGTAGTCATCAGTTCATCTACTCAACCAGAGGTTTAACCCATCTCAGTGGTACTTATATAATGGAATTCCACATAACAAATATGCTAAAAGAGGGTATATTTTTAAGTTTAATACAAAGGGAAAATAAGAACAGTTTAGGTTACAATTAAAATTAATGAATATTCCTTCCAAAAGAAGCATGTTCTTTTACTTTCAATTATATTTAAGCATGACTAATCATCTCTCCCATTTTTTTAAGTTCCCCACTTTTGTAATTTTCTAGCCTAGCTTTTCTAACACCAAAGAGCAGTTGTCAAGAGGCCAGCTGCATGTAAATCAACACTGAGAAGCATTGATTCAACAACTTTTCAGTAGTATTTGACAAACACAGTGATATACAATTTTAGTTTAGTATACTTTGAAAAGACACAATTGTGTATTGTATCATGGCTGTAGTTGTGAGACCTTTTCTAATTATTTAGTAAGAGGTACAATGGTTTTGGATGTCCTATTGCTCAAGTGGCCTAGCAATTTAGATGCAAATTCTGTGCAACAAGAGAATGTTGTTGTTTTCATTCATTCCACTTACAACGTACAAGTGTACTGTACAGCTGCAAAAAATCTCCAGAAAAAACTAAGGGCAGACAATTGGGACAAGTGACTAATTACTTCTTCAGATTACCTTGAAGAAAACTGCACAATAGCAACAACAACGTGAAAACAAAAAGCATAGACCAAAAAGGATAATTGTAAAGAAATAATGGGTTCTGGGGATATCGAGCTGAAGAGACCCAAAGATAGTATAGATCTGGGGGCAAAGGAGGGCTTAAAAATTAAAAATGCCAGAAGAATATAACCAGGGCTTGCTTTTGGAAGAGAAAAATCAGAAGCCAGGTAATTAAGGAAATCGGTGTCCAGATGTGGGCTACTGGGAGTTCGCAGGGGTTCGGGAGAACCCCTAGCTAAGATTCTGTGCAGTTCGGAGAACCCCCAAATCCCACTCCTGGATGGCCACGTCCACCCCGCCCCACCCCTCCCAGGAGTCTCCATGCGGCCCATTTTGGATGCAGGTAAGTGCGCACGGAGGCTCAGGAAGGACAAAAAATGGGCCTCCTGGAAGTTTGGGAAGGAATGAAATGGGCCCATTTCTGGCTTTCAGAGAGCCTCCTGAGCCAAGGGAGGCCATTTTCGCCCTCCTGGAGGCTCGAGGAAAGCCTCCGGAGCCCGTGGAGGGCAAACACCACCACCCCGCCGTTGTGCAGGAGGCTGACTAGGCCACACCCACCCAGCTTTGTTAAAAAAATTGAAGCCCACCTCTGACAGTATCACTAAACTTCTCATTAAGGAACTCTTAAGAAATACCAGAGAAAAAATAATGCTATACTGAATCTGACAACCATATACAGAAAATCACGAACGGTTCTATAAAGCTTTGTTGCATAAATTTTGCTACCTGGGATGTGGAATTTCCTTTGTGATGTCTAATTAGAAATCACATGAATAATTTTCTTGCCACTCACCAAATGTCCTGAACCCAATTCCACCTGAGATAATTTTACTTTTTTAAGCAAAAAAAGGGAAAAAGCTGGTAATAGCACTAACTCTTCAAAAGTAAAAAATAATGATTAGCTGCAACCCAGAACTTATTCATGGAGGAGGAGGAAGAGGGAGGAGGAGAAGGAGGAAGGAAAGAAGGAATAGCACTGAAGATAATAGAAAGTATCTGGTTTTGAATGCTGAAATATTTTTTTATTTCATTTTTCAAGTGACTTGTCAAATTCAGAAAACCACCATATATTTTAAAAATGCAATCCAAAAATACCTGCAGCAATAAGAATGTATGGGTCTCTCAAGAGGGTCAGTAATGATGCTCCTTTTTGACTCTGTTAAAATAACAATTAAAAATAAATAGTTTTATAAAAAGGATGAAATTAGCATTCTTTTAAGAAATCATCCTAAGTACTTACTTCTGGCTGTATCTTAGATGGCTGTAATATTAGCAATTGTATTGCTGCAAACAAAATAAAAAAGAGTTATTTTACTCCATAAGTTGTAATTAAATTATAACACTATATATGAAACCATAAGTATTACAGGTAGTCCTCAAGTTACAACAGTTACAACAGTGACCAAAGTTACAATAGCACTGAAAAAAGTGATTTATGACTGCTTTTCACATTTATGACCATTGCAGCATCCCCATAGTCACGTGATCAAAATTCAGACGCTTGGCAATTGGTTCATATTTATGATGGGGTCATGTGATCACCTTTTGCAACTGTCTGATAAGCAAAGTCAAGACCCGATTCACTTAACAACCATGTCACTAACTTAACAATTACGATGAGCCACTTAACAGCTGTGGCAAGAAAAGTCGTAAAATGGTGTAAAACTCACTTAACAAGTATCTCAGTTAGCAACAGAAATTTTGAGCTCAGCTGTAGTCCTAAATTGAGGATTACCTGTTTTTTGACTTACCTCCATCAAAAAGAGTCAATGCTGCTAACACCAGGAATGGGGCTGCCTTCCCAACAAATTCATATAAGATACTTCCAAAAGGTGGACCCACTACGAAAAAAACACACTTAAGTCACTTTTCTTAGTAAATATTTAGATTCTAGTAAGATATATGGGCAAATATCAACAATGATGAAAGGCAATTCTATAAGTAGGTAAATATTGTGTCTGCCATTTAGATTAAAACCTCATTTTTAATGGGGAAAGTTTTAACCTAAAACAAAGCAGAGAAAACATGCAAGGCCATGGCATCAGGAATTCTTCCCAACTGCTCAAAATAGTTGTGCTCTGGCTCATATGATGACAGAATAGAGGAAGGGGCTTGAATGGAACAGCCAGCTGCATTCAGAGCCACTGCCCAACTAGCTCTCATAAAGCGATTCAAAGGAGAATATTCTTGATTTTTTTTCTCCTACAGCCATCAGTCCAACTTGGTCCATTTTCAAACTTGATTATTCTTCTACCTGCTTCTCCCCAATACCCAATTTGGTCCATTCCATTCTATTTTTAGATAATTATCCTTCCATCTGACAGTTCTTAATCCATAATTTCTTTTCAATATTGAAAGGAATAAAAAAAGATAATTTTACTGAAACATTGTAGTAGCTGTTCACAGAAATGCTTGTCTTACTGAGTGTATGGTTGCCCATACTCCATACATTTTTCAATTATATATCAAATATAGCAGAATATGATAAAAATTCAAGAATATCTAGGCAACTATTGCTTTGCTACTTATATATCTAAAACTATCTAAAACTACAAAACTATCTAAAACTACAAAACGGAAGGGAGGCACAATTACATATTCAGTGTATTGGCAATTCAGAGTCAGTTTTGTGTAATAATTGAGGCCCGAGTCTAGAGACTGTGAGTTCTAGTCCCACCTTAGGCACAAAGTTAGTTAGGCAACTTTGGGCCAGTCGCTTCTTCTCTGCCTGAGAAAAAGGCAATGGCAAATTACTTCTGAAAATGTTCTAAGTGACTTGTCAAAACTTCCAGTGTGATTTCCAATAAAAAAAATATTCTGGTCTATGGTCTAATTTGGATCCCAACATTTCCTCCAACCACTTCCCCATCCTATGCCAAAACTCTTACACTTTTTTGCAACTCCACCAAGCGTGACAGTATGTACCCCATTCCATTGAACATTTCCAACATTTTTGGGATTGGCTTTTATACATCTTAGCCAAACTGGCTGGTGGGAGATGCCATCGATAAAACATTTTAAGTAAACTCTCCTTATGTGTAATGGCCAGAGTAATCTTTTTATTCCTTTCCCATAATATTTGCCATTGATCCAATTTGATATTATACCCAAAGTCTCCGGCCCACATCACCATTGTCTCTTTTACCTGTTCTTCCTCTAATTTATAGGCTAATAAAAATTTGTAAATTTTCCTTATTAATTTGTCCTCTGGTCCCAATAAGATTTTGTCTAATACTGTTTCTTGCATGTTGATCCCCCATTCTTTTTTATACTTTTTATACCTCGATTGTATCTGTAAATATTCCCACCAATCTAAATTCATCCCTTGTTGCTTTAAGTCCTGTCTAGTTTTTAAATCTCCATCTTCATTTATGGCATCTTTATAGGTAATAGCTTTCCCTTGTTTTAACAAATTTGGATGTGTTATCACCTCCAATATTAATACCCAATTTGGCATTTCTCTATATATCTGATTTTTGGTTTTATCCCAAATCTTAAATAGCGCTTGCCTAATTCTATGTTGTTGAAAATGTCAGTGTAAACCTGGCTTGTCAGGCCATAAAACACATGCAATCCTTGTTGCAAGTTGTGACCTTCTATCTTCTCTCTGTGTGTGTACATAGTATGTACAACTAAATTATTTGACAAGCCAACAAAATAATTCTGAGTCAAATAATTTATTTAATAGTCTATTCCTGTGTAGTTTTACTCAGACATTAGTATTTATGTGTTAGTGGGAAAAAAAATTCATAGCCTGAAGGACTAATTACATATGCATTTAGTTGGGAATAAGAAGAACTGGCTATAAAGTAGCACTGTTGATTGAAAAAGCAGCATATGAAATTTCTAAAATTGTATACAGGTAGTCCTCAACTTACAATATTTCATTTAGTGATAGTTCAAAGTGACAACAGCAGGGATGGCATTCTACCGGTTTGGACTGGTTCTATAGAACCAGTTGTTATGATTCTGTGCAGTTCGGAGAACCGGCAAATTGTGCCCCTGGCTGGCCCCGCCCTCTCCACCCGCCTCTCCCCTCTCTGCCCAGTCAGTCCTTATCACGCATGCACAACTTCACTTGCATGCACAACATCGCTGACTGTGTTCTCCTGCCCAGTCACTCCTTAAGGTATTTCTTCTTTTTCCCCTCCTGATGATCAGCTGTTCTGATGATCAGCTGTGCCAGGATCCCCCTCACTGTCTTACTGCTTCATCCGGGAGGCTTCCCTGAGGCCCAGGAGGCAAAAAGGGGTGCACGGGGGTGGTGTCAGGGGGGCTATATGCCTCCCCTCACTCCATTTTTTGCCTTCCTGGGCCCCAGGGAAGTCTTCTGGGAGCAAAAATGCCCCCCAGGATGCTTCTCTGAGGCCCAGAAGGCAAAAAATGGGGAGTGGAGTGTGTGCTGCAAAAAAAGAAGAAGCCACGCCCACCCAGTCACATGGCCATGCCCAACTAGCCATGACTACTTAGCCACATTAAAAAATTTGAATCTTACCCTTGGATAACAGCACGAAAAAAGTGAGTTATGACAGCTTTTCACAGTTACAACCATTGTAGCACCCCCTGGTCACATGATCAAAATTCAGATGCTTGGCAAATGGTTCATATTTATGTCCTGGGGTCATGTGATCACCGTTTGTGACCTTCTGACAAGCAAACTCAATGGGAAAATCCAGATTCACTTAACAATCATGTTAGTAATTTAATAAATACAATGATTCACTTAACAACTGTGGCAAGAAGAATCGTAAACCTGGGGCAAACTCACTTGTCGAATGTTTCATTTAGCAACATCAATACTGGGCTCAATTGTGGTCGTAACTCGAGGACTACCTGTATTCTGATCCAAGGAACATTGTCATACTGACCTAATACCCCCAAGGCCAAGCCTCCCAAGGCAGTTCCCATTGCATTGCCTCTTTCTTCATCATCAGTATAGACACTGGCTAGCATACCCATCCCTGCATAAAAAGAAAAGCAAAGTAAAAAACACTAGACTTGTCTTTGGCAGACAGGAAATTACACAAAGATATGAACAATCACCTGTGAAACATTTATCTTCACACATCCAATAAAGTGTCCTTTGGAAAATCTCTTAAGATCAGGGAGGGAGGGGTAAGAATTCTCTCCAACTGTGACTCTTTAAGGCAATGGGGCCTTTAATACAAAGGAAAGAGATGCCTTTTTTTTCTTTAACTTACTCTTTTCTTTGCAACCTTTTACCAGAAAGTGGTATGCAGGAAAGGAGAATGAATATAACCTGGAATTCTAAAAAATATGAAGAATTCTAGGAATCTAGAATGACGACAACAAACTACACATTCTAAATGACACAGTACATATTAAATCTACCTAATCTGAAAAATGATTTTAAAGACTTTAAAAGCAGAAGAAAATATCATAAACATTCTTAAGAAATTCAAAATTGTTTATAATTAGACACCTCATCTAATTATATAAAGATAATAACAATAAAATGGTTTGCAATTTGACCAAACCCTTAGTAAAGAAAAGAATAAACAGCTGTAGCCTCCATGATGATGATGTACATGTTAGAAACCTACCAGCTACAGACGAACAAGATGAACCAACACCTTGGAGAGCTCTTGCAATTAGAAGCAATTTATAGCTTTCTGAAAAGGCAAACACTGGGGGGGAAAGTAGGAGAAAACATTAAAAAACAAAGGATTCCACTCTATCTAAATTTAAGCTTTTTATATTACCCTATTATTAACATTCATTTAATCTGAATTCTCTGTGACTATCATGTGAATTTCAATCTGTATTATTTTCTCTTATTTCATTTAGAGTTATCATTGCTGAAATGTTTAGCCTCTTGGTGACACAACATTAAAAAAAATGTAGGAAGCCCTTTTCCAATATTTCACAATACCTTCCCATAGCCAAGATACAATTTAACTGGTTTTGGAGTCCCCCCCCCTCCCCCTGAAAATGGATAAGCAATTTCCAAGCCTCTGTGTGGAATACGTGTTGCTATATAATACATAAAATAATTCAATTGAAGGAGCCACTCTAATGAACAAGAGACATTCAAGGGCATTCCTCTTTCCAACTGGCAAGCAAGAAAAGGCAAGATTAAAGTGCCTTATTTTTCTATCCATTCTGTCCCTTCTTGTTCAACAATGTGGATTGTATAAGAAAACATTTCAACTCAAAGCATACCCTAAGCAACAGTGGCAAAGGGAATGGTTATGTGAATACTACATTATTATGGCACTGTAACAATCTGTGGAACAAAGTCTTGCCTTCATTGATGTTTTACCCAACAATTCTCTAGTGAAAGCTTCATATAGTCTTAGAACCAAAAGATATCCAGATCTGACAATGTAAAACCATGTTTTGTTCCCATCTCTCTTTCTCTTCTGTAATACTTGGGGACATAGGAGAAAAAAAACACTTACTTATTGTTGAAATAAACATGATGCAGAAACCAGCAAACATGGGGACCTGATAGCCTATCCTGGAAGACAAAATCAATACCAAGTTTTGACTTTATACAGGTTTTTCTGTATCTACAACCAATGTTTCATTTCTTTAGGAAACTGAAAATAATATTTAATAACAGAGTTAGGCAACTTTTTTGAAGTTCAGAGAAGAATTTTGAGGTGGCAAGCATCTGTGAGGAGATGTTGCTCATGTAAAATGAGTGGAACCACACAAAAAAATCAGATTTTTGCCAGACTACAAGCTTTGTTTATTTAGGCAAGGATGAAATATATTCTGGTTCTTACCTTAAATTAACTCTGTCTGTAAAACATTACAAATCAATAATTACATTCAAGAAATTGGTTCAGTGAGAAAACACAACATACAGCACAAAACTTTTAATATCGAAACAAAGCTGATAATACTGTAGCCAATGGTGGGGTTTTCCCCAAAGCCAACAAGATGGTTGACATTTATGAGAGCATTGTGATGCAAACCCATGACTTCTGCATAGGCCCAAATGATATCAGCAATCTCTTTATAGATCTCTACAGATTATAAATCATTTATTTCAAAACTCACAATTAATTTTATGAACTTAGTGTACAGAATCACATATTGATAATGTATTAGTACCATTAGAGAAATACAGAAATAGAAGGACTACAGAGATGTACACACAAATTCTCTGATGTTCCAGGAGATGTTTCTGCATGAGATGCTAAAACAAGTAAGGCTCGAGGCCATTTTCTATTAATTCTTCATCAAAACATCAGATCAGCACCAGATGATATAAATACAACTTACTATGATTTTGCACCCAATGAAAATAAAATAGGGAAACTTAAAATAGGGAAACTGCGCTACAGTTGCCCTACTCTTTTCTAATCTGTTCCGATCACAGCATTGTTGGCTTTGCTGGGAACTATTAAAAAGGGGGAAAGGTAAACCATCTTGGTAATAGTATGAAGGAAACTACATAGCTAAAATCATTCTGAGTTGTAGCTAAACTAAGGAGGGAACTATACTTTTATAAAAGCCTAGAAACCCTTCATGATTTTTTTTGCTGAAAATGAATAAACATGAACTAATGATTTCAATATTCATTGATTAAAAAGGTTTGTAAAGGAAAGAAGCAAACAATGATATACTGTATAATTTGGAAGGGAGAGAGAGATGTCAATTATTATGCTTATAATTGCCAAAAAGAAAACCAGAAGTGCTTCTTTACATTTCTTTTTCTTTTGTCATCTTTCTTTCTTTCTTTTTTTTGATCTTTTGTATATACTCTTACTACTTTTTCTTTTATGTTTCTGTAGTTTCTTAAACCGTTCTTCGAATAAAAACCCTTTTTTTAAAAAGGAGTTGAGCTGAACTCAAGGGCATCTCATATTTTTACTAGAAATTCAAATGAATATTGCAGTTGCATCTAAAATACCTACATAAATTAGATCTAACCATTCCAGGATCTATATGTTTATATCAGGTTGTTCGATCCATATATCATAAGCCCATTCAGCATGTAAGCCATGCTTCCTATGTTACTCTAAATACAAATTAATCCTAGGTTTCTGCCCTCTAACACAACAGTAATACTTAGCAGATTTTAATATTCAAAGTGCAATGTAAATATTACCCTGCTCTCCTGCTATTTAATCTAAAACAACTATTTTATTTACTTTACATTAAATATCGGAAAGGAATAGATTCAGGGTTCATTCTATCACAGAATTTTTTATTTCCTAATATTTTAAACTTTTCAGTTTAGAATTTAGCTAATGGAATTGCTATTGCTTTTGATGTTTTACTGTTTTATGTCCTTTGGTTTTATTTCTTATAGAAGTATGTGGGACATCACATATAACATATACTATATAAACATAATTAATATTAATAACCATAATGGTTTTTTAAAAACTGTTTTACATTACATAAAATAGTGTCTTATGGGTGAACACAAATTTGTGTTTATTTGTTTGCTGTGCTATGCTTCTCCAATCCAGAGAGATTCTGAATGGCTTCTCCTCTATTCTTTCAATAAGTCTAAAATAACACACACACACACACAGTCACAATCTGATAACTAAGAGTAGCCAAGAAAATTAGAAAGAGAACTATGGTTACCAAGGTAACATTCAGACACAAACCAGAATGTGAGCTCTACCTCATACCAGATCTCTTCCTGGGGCTTTATAAAACAGTTTTACAGCTTTATCAAAACCCAGTAAGTTGGGATTAGTCTGATCTCTAGAAATACAAATGCTTCAAAGAAGAAGGAATAACTGAGAAAGCTCTTGGCCTATGTAGACTGAATGACTCAAGAAAAGTATACCTCATTTCATCTGAATCAGGAGTGTCGAACTCGCAACAACAGGTTGTGACGCATTGCAACTTTTTTCCTCTTCACTAAGTGGGGGTCGCCACTAAACCAGAGGTGGGTGCAGAGTGTGATGCATCTGGCCTGCGGGCCACAAGTATGACACCACTGATCTGAATGGACAGGTAAAACCATTTGGAGGAGGCAGTGCTGTAGATATTAAACTTCTGAACCACAAAGTCTTTAAAGATAATATGTGCCAATTCCAAAATTGCACCTGAAAGCAAACTGGCATCCAGTTCACTCTCAAGCTAGAGGTGTTATATGGAAGGAATGTAGCAGTTATATTGCTACTTGTATTCTGTAGAATAAATTACAATAATTCCATGGGAGATGACTAAATCAAGAATGATTGTAGGATTTTTCAGTTCAGAAATATTCATAATTTCCACAATGGATATAACTCTACAAAATAACTGTCGTCTTCTCTTTAGACAGGAGCCATGAGTCCAAAATAATTTTGAAATTACGAATCAGTTCTCCACAATGAAATATAAACCTATCCAGAAGATAACATCTCTTGAATCAGAAGGTTTATGTGCCCATAATCACTGTGTCATGCTAATAATATGCTGTTTTATAGCGGTTTTTTAGTCATGCTTTAATAGCGTCTATCAATATGATTATACTAACTTTTTTCCTATAGCTTTATTGTATGTGGTACAATATGGTATTGTATGTGGTATTGCTGGAAAAGTATGAAATTGTGATGATATATTAAAACCGTGGTGCCACTCTAATGCTTCTAATCACAGCCTATCACAGAACAATATGAGCCTGCCTGAATTTTTATCTTTTCAGGAGGAATGTCAACCATATTTGATCAACAAACTGAACAACAAATCCATCCTACAGTCATTTCTGTCTCTGGTTTCATCAACTCTTACTTGAAGGCATTTATAGTAACAATAGCAATAGTACTTAGACTTATATAATGCTCCATATGCTTTACAGCATTCTCTGACTGATTTATCAAGTCATCCCCCAACAATCTGGGTCCTCATTTTACTGACTTCAGAAGGATGGAAGGTTGAGTCAATTTTCAACCCTGGCAGGATCGAACTCCTGGCTATGGGAAGAATTGGCCTGCAGTACTGCATTCTAACCACTGCAAAACCAAGTGCACAACAAGCTACCTTAGGAGGATGTTCTTTGAAAAGTAACATATAATTAAATATGTTTATAATTAAAAAATGTATTTGAACGCTTGGCTGGAAGGAAGTGCATAATTCCCACTCACCACTCCCATATTATTAATGAAGAGATTGCAACAAGTGTACTACATAAGCTACCATACCGTATTTCATTTCTAGTTCTCATTATCTGATATCTGCACTAGCTAAAAAAAAAGTTCACTTCTTCTACAAAGACATCTATCTATGGGTGCCAGTCAAAAAGCAGAAAGGAACAAGTTGAAAATTATTTAAAATAAAATAGATGGTAAATAGAAGGCTGATTTATTTAGAGATGATATAGTGCAGATTTATTAGCAATTCATTTTAATAATATGTATCAGTGAAAGCAATCAATAAACTACATAAGAAATAAGACACACAATAAAGCAAATATTTCTCTAAAAAATAAATACACATAGAATAGAACAATAGAATACAATAGAACAAATGAAGTATGTTTTATTACATAAGGGGGGGAAAGAAAACATACCTGTTTGTCATTGGTCCTATAAAAGGGTTAGTAAGGAACTGGACAGTTGCTTTGGAAGCAAAAAGCAAACCAACTTCTACATTTTCATTCACCAATTCTTTGTCTTTCTTTGGACAGTCTGAGGAGGATGGAGTGGTCTTAGTCATATTTACCACCATTTGCTCTGTCTGAGCATAATAATAATCTTCTGGCCTTGTTCTTTCAGAATTATTTCCAGTAACTATAGTTGAATTGTCATAATAAGAAAAGATGCTTTGCAATCTGTTCGAGTTGACAGAAGGAGTCTCTGGTCTAATGGTTTGGACATCCGTTACATTTTTGGGGTGTCTAAGGCTATACAAATAACTTGGTATTATTGGCACTGAAAAAGCAAAGAGAAAAATTGTCACATAAAGGCATATACACATGTCATAATTAAACACAACAAAAATAAGCACAAGCCTGCACTATTTCTTTCGTAAAGTATATGAATGAAAAAATAGCTAGTTTTCAGAACTTTTCATCATGAAGAAATGATTATGTTTGGTTTTATCAAACTAATTTTATTTCAACAGAAGAGCTAGGAAAAGCAGTTTAAATCTGATCAAATTTTGTACTCTGATACATGTATCCAGGCTTTTCATTGTTCTTCATATTTAATCTTACTGTATAAGAAAGACAAACCCACAAGTTCGTCCATAAAATGATTGGAATTCAAGCAGTCACTCATTCTTTTCTCCATGGAATGAAAAAATATCTGATAAGACTTATCAATATTCAGTCCAACATCAAATTTCAATTAAAAAAGATTAATAGAATTACGGGAAAATATATTTAAGTCTTCCCCAATTTTCTCAGAATTCTGCAAAAGTATTCCTCATATGGTTGAAATAGGGAGTTGAATTTTAAAATGCAAAAACATCTAGAAAATTGATATTAAAACTATGTGTAAGATGATTTTTGTGTTCCCCAGCATTAATATGATTCAAATAAAATACTTCCAATCCTTTAAAAGCTAAAGATTAAAATCGTATGCTTGTTATGCCCTTATTCATTTATATGCCCTTTACCAATAGCAGTTGTTTGCAGTGCATGGTATAAACTTCAAAAAAGCATCCTAATTAGATCAAACACAATAAACATTAAATGTAGAAGTAAAAAGGCTGCAATGACAAATCACCCTCTATAAAGTTCACCTGGAAACAAAATACTAGTCATATAAAAATAAAAGTAACCTGGTATGTAAATACATGCAATATTGATACCAATTAGTTGTCCAGGAAACACCATAGAAAAAGGATGAGTTCTCCTCTTCATAATGGTATTCAAGGAATTACTATTGTATCTTTTATATTTTTAGTTATTTCAGTAAAAGAAGATTCTTTTTTTTTTTTTTTTTGCAAAACTGCTAAATAAAATATAAACAAGTAAATAAACAAAAATAATACTTTTAGTCTTGACTTTCTTAATTGGAACACAAGGTAATAATTATCTACAACTGGTTGCATTTGATATTTCTTCAAGAATTTTGAAAGTAAAATTATTTTTGTATTCAGCCTATAAAATAGTCTACTTGATCTCTGAAGAACAGGAATCAAGAATAGTTATTTAGGATTGGATTTAGACTGTTAATCTTCATTAACCTGAAGAGATTTTAGATTAACTAATATTCCACATTAACTTCAATTAATGTGCACTTCTGGTTTTATAAATAACTCAGTAATTAACTTCCTATTTTTGTCACGAACATCTAAGGTTCCAAGTAGCTCTGGAAAAGACTCAGATCTAATATTCTGAACAGTAGTTGCAATTAACAAAGACAATATTAAGGTAGATAATCTCCTTAATACATTCTTTACAAATGTACATAATAGGTGTTTTCCAGATAAAGAAATATGATACAGTTTAATAAATTACACACAGGCTAATGGTCCTGTGTAAAATCCTAGATAAGTCCTGTGTAAATTTCAAGTCAATGTACTTCAAATGAGATAGTAATTATTTTAGGAAATTAAGGAAACAGAAAGAACATGAGTAAATATGGCAATCTGTAAATGGTTGAAATTCCTAGCAGCATCCTAAATATATAAATGTGTGAGAAAGAAAATGAGGACTTTTAAAATAAGAGATAGGAAAAACTACTTGGCAGGGGATATTAATGACAAAATTATCAATTGTTTAGAATAGATGAATCGTGTTTTGCAAATGTCTGAATCTAATTACTGTGTAAATAATCCTATTTATTCAGGAAACCTTCGAGTTGAGATAAATGAATGGCCTTCAGCAAGTACATAATTGAAAAACTAGTGATATGGAAATAATTTACAAAGGGATATTTCCATACCTTAAAACAAAAATATAATTTTGACATGAATGTAACATCAAACACATAAAAATGTTAATATGTCAGAGCATAACCAATTTTCTCAGGAATTGTTGCTGTTAAAGGAAACCTAGTGGACAGGAGAGCCATAAATGGCTATTATTTATATAGCTGTTCAAATAACCACGCTTGCTAGGTGGGAAAACTATGCAGAAAAAGGCATATTCCACCAGAAAGAGCAAGTGAAAATGGAATAGGTGGGAAGACTTGATAAGAAAAATAGGGAAGATGTGATGATGCTAAGTTGCAAAACTACTTATTCCAATTTATGATCTCAAATTTAATTTTACAAATTACACTGCAAAAACAACATCTAGTGAAGATTTACTTACTTGATATCAGAGCAAATTTAAATTGCCATAATAAAGTCAAATTTCAACAAGTGGTTTAAAATATGTTATGAAAATATTTTTATATATTTCCTCAATAAACATGTATACCATTTGACAGCTACAAACAATTTCATATGTGAATAACTTTTCCCCATATGTCTCCTCAGAGTCAGTTTCATTTAAATCAATGGACATATTTCCTGGTATATTGGTGCAGGATTGCTAAATTAAACCATGTTACTTTATATTGAACCAAACAATGACAATGCTGAAATAGCTATCTTTTTTATGGGAATGGAGTTAGAATGGGGGGAAAAACAAGAATTGGTCATGCTTATGCATAATTCAACAGTTTTCAGAGATAATTGACAAACTACATTTAGGATATTAGTCAACCTGAAGAGTCTGTTGGACTATAAGCATTTGGGGGATATTAAAATCTGAAAAGCCCCTGATGAATAACACTTGTTATTATTTTGGAGTCTGTAGTTGGAATTCTGTGTTGTTTTTAATTTTGTCTTGATAATTGTATAGAAACTCTAGTAAAGAAATGGAAATAAAATAATTAAACTTGTGGAAAGACAAAAAAACAAGTACAGAGTTCTAAATGATGGTTATGTTGTTTTAAATATGGAAATTCAAACTGGTTAGAGCAAACATAATTATACACTATGAATCCACTCAATTCATTTGACCAAGAGATGATAAGAAATGACATAAAAGTTTTAAAAGATGATTTCATTTTAATGTAAGATGCATTTTCATGAAAAAGTAATATTATAATATACACAAAACCATGATTTACATTATAGAAATGCTAAAGTATTAACATAACTTGACATTTATTTAAATTTCTATATACAAAACAGATTTCAAAATTATTCAATTGTACTCATTCTGATTTAAATACATATTTGAATCATCAAATCTGGGGCATAAAGTGGAGTACATTTCTGTGATAAAAGTTTTTGTTTGTTTGTTAATTCTGTGAATGGTTTTTCATCTTCATAATTTTTTTATTGAAGAAATGCCCCCTGTGCAATGGTATGTGACAATGACCTCGAGAGTCAGGGCAAAGAAATGCTGTGCAGAGAATGTCCAGAAAGTCCATTTGCCTCTTTAAAAAAACCCACCTTTAGGACAACCATGACCTAGATGACTGAGAATCTCCATAGACATGCTCAGAGAATGGTCAGATAACAAAAGGCATAGTCTACAGCTCCTCTGCACAATGAGAAGAGAAAGAGGCTCAGGAGGGAGCATCCCTTGTTTCTCAAACTGAAAAGGAGATGGTGAGAGATTTGTACTTTCAGACTTGCAAGAATTTATTAATGTAACCTTGCAATAAAGTAGAATTAACTCTTCTAGTTGTGTTTCCTGTCTGGTATATACCTGAAAAGTCTGATACCTGTTTTGTAAGAGTTACTGCCTTGCCAATTGCTATATGAGCAATAAACAAAGCAGTTCATCACCACTGAATAAAAACAGAAGCTTTGTGTTACCTGAAAACAAATCTTGCTTCAAACTGTTTTATTGCTTATAGCAATAAAAGAAGATACCAAATGTAAGATTTGCCTCCAGTAGATGTGAAGCCAATCCTTTACAGTAATCCTTTTAGAATAAAATATTTCTTCCTTTGATAAGAACACAGTGTTTAATTCTCTGATCAATGTTCATACATACAAGCCATCATGCAAGCTAATTTAATTTCTTGCTGTTTCCATAATGGCTAATTGTTGTAACACTGAAAACCTAAACCATAAAAAAATGTAAGGGTGAAAGAGACAAAGTCTCTTTCATCGGACATGCCATGCCAACTTTTTATCTTTCCTGTCATTTTGTTTTACAAAAACCACAAAGGAAGGAAATGAATGTAGATACACACATACACAGACACACACATGCACAGACATACACACTTCATGCAGGAGTTTAAGGCTACCCAGAAGCAAAGCAGTTAAATATTTATAGTATCAGGAACTTTTTACATACCAACTACAGTTAGCAGCATGTTGTCCAAGAGCAGAGCAATGAAGACAATCATCAAGATTAATTTCCGAGACTGCCGACTCTCTCGGAGCCAATTCAGCACACTGAATTCATGCCAAGCCATGGTTTAGTTCTCTCAAATTATGGCTTATAAAATAAACATTAAAAAACAATATTTTAATACAAACTAGAATGTAAAAGCTTTTTTTTTTTTTTTTGCTTTCATGGCACTCTTTTTAAGGAAGAACATAATTCCATAATCTGCCACCTCTATGGCTACATTTCTTTCCCTTCATTTTCATGGGTGTCTGTCATTGCTGCTTCTGCTTGACTATTTCCTTATGTTATCTAGCTAAGTATTTTTTTCTTATCAAGAATAAAACCATGATGACTAACATTGCTGTCAATATTTCAACACCAAGTTATTATACAGAAGTTTTGTCTTTTGTTAGAGCTGGCTACCCACATGTAAAAATAGAGTGTGCAAAATCTAATTAATCACCGTTTATAGAGAACAAAAATAATCTAAAAATAAAACCAGATAGACTAGTCCACTAACATACAAAAAGATATAAAGTTGCTCATGAACCAACAGAAATTCTTGATATCTTAAACTGGCTTTGTTTACTGTGCATACTTTTGTTAATTAATCTGCTCGGCTTCACTCTAGGCGAAGAGCTTCAGGCACTTATGCCTTTATTTAAAATAATCCAAGTTTTTCAACCAGTGCAATATAGACACGTATCCAGAAAATTACCCTTGATTATAGTTTGTTTTCACCCAATATCCATCTCTAAATATCTCTAGTTTTAATTTCTCATTGTTTAACATAATGTGGCAATTTTGCCTAAATAACAAACAACAAATATTAACAATAAATGTAAAAAGGGGAATTACTAACATTTGATATCTCAGAACCTTGCTTGTTTTGATACTCCAGATGCATGCATCCACCAAGGACCCGAACTTTAATTCTACAACTTGGGTTTCATTTCAAGAAAGAGTAAATGGGAAGCTGGCTCAAATATTCCTTTTTTTAATAGGGAGGTCCCAGGAAGAAACAAACTTATGTACAATGGATTTCCCCATACAGAAATAAACCCTAAAACAAATTCACCCCAACTAATATTCATATTCTGCACTAACTGACAAACAGCATCATCGCAATGATTTTTTCTTCAATATCCCTGTGAAGATTCATAAGTTGAGTTATAAGAGGTGGTACCGGTAACATTGCATGAATTTTGATCATTGTCGCTAATCACAGTATAATATAAAACTACAAGTATACAAATTGAATTTCACACATACTGTTTCATCCTACATTTTAAAGAGCTCACTATATTTGCATTCCTAGTTTTTCACTATTACTCAATTGTTAAAACTGATGTATCAAGAATCAGATGAGAAAATGTCTCTTCCTGGTCTGTATTTCAATACTGAAAACAGATGTCAAGGATGAACCCCAATTGTTTCTGCCATTCCTTCCCAATTGTGTCTAAAAACACATACATCCACAGTGCTCTGTCTCCAGATTAATCCCTTGTTTCTGAACTGACAGTTTTAATTAATTCGAAAGTTCAGATAACGTTAAATAGAGGAAGGGAGGGAGGGAGGGAGAGAGATTCTAGAATTGCCACAATTTTTATGGCACCAGCCTTGATGGAGTTTTGTCCCCTTTATGAGATGCACTAGATGAGACAGGAGTGCCATCCCTGGGTACATCTCCAGATATTTCTCTAAGCAGGTGATGAAATCTTGTCCACAAAAATTAATCCACTAGTTTGTAAAGTGCGATTAAGATACCTCATCCGTTTGGCTGCAGTCAAAAACCGATGAAGTTTGGGGGAGAGGGGAGAATCGAAGGATAGTACAAAGTGAGTGGGATGCGCCCTTTCAGTCCTTTTTTTTTTTTTTTTTAATGCTTCGTCCGGCTCCGAAAACCAATCTTTGTACCGGTCTCTCCCATCATTCTGGAGAGACGAGGCGAGAGAGAGAGCGATGCTGGAGCGCCCCAGCATCGCTCCCTCGCCTCATTCCCACCAGTTGCCTCCCCACCCACCCATCCATCCACCCACCCTTCCGCCCTTTGCCGCCGCTTCTCTTCCCGCCTCAGCCGCTCTTTTGACCCGCCGCCTCACTCTGCCCGAGCGTCTCCCGGTTGTCGCCTCTCCAGCTCTAGGTCCAGAAGCGCACCGCCAGGTTTCCTTCACTCACCCCACGCTCCCGACTTCCCGCGTCCTTCGCCCGCTCTTTTCCTTTCGCCACGCGCAAAAGGCTCCACGCACCCTTCCCAGACGCAGCCCTGAGCTTCGACTCGCTCGCTCACTGCCGGAGCGCCAATGCCACGCCAAAGAGCCCCGGTGCCTCAGAGCAGCTCCGCGAACCAAGCTCTTCCTTGACGTCACGCCCGATCCTTATCTCTCTCCTCATGACTCCCTTCGATGTTGCTGGCTGATGGATGCCAGCACGCCAACCAAAGCGTTGCCTGTTCACCCCCCCACACACACCCGTCCCCACCCCCAAAATAAATTATAGGTAGTCCTCCCTGCTTGGGGGCATCTTGTTTCCTCCCCCCGCCGCCCCTTCTCCTCGTTCAGTCTCAAAAGTAAGCGGGTTCCTCGTGCCTGGAAGAAGGAAGATAGAAGTTGCCTTGTGGAAAACCTCTGCAGAGCCTGAGGTGCTTTTTGCAAGCGTCTGGCTTTAGAAGCCCGAGAAGAAATAACCCTGGCTTGCAGTGCAGATGGCTTCTCCGCCACGCTCCTCGGGCAGCTGCTGCGCGAGCGGCGGTAAATATTAGGAAGACAGTGTGCCCAGAGCTCATTTAAGCCAGCTGGCTTTACTGGCGTCTCCATCTTCGGACGCCGCGCATAGGAGACTGATCTGCTTTGTCTAATGTTAAAAGCACTGAAATATACTTGAATAAAAAGCACTGTTTGCCTTTGGGGCTTTTTCCTCACTTGCGCTTTCCATCAGCACCAGATTGCCCTAGCAATCTCCAAGATGCCCCCTTCGGCCACAGGCGCAGGCCTCGTCGTGTTCCTGGCAGAGAAGTTAATTCATTTATACCTTTCTCTTTGATCTCCACGGTAGCGGACACAACATCCTTTAGAGAAAAACAGGTCCTGCTACATCACGAAAGGAAGGTGAGGTGTTGCAAAGTGCAACCAGACGTGTGTCTTGGCAGAGCAAGGAAGTGTGCCCAGGCCACCTTACCTTAGGCTACTAGTCAGTAAGGTGTACCATCCATGGGATTGACCAGAAATTGGTCTGAAAGTACTGGTAGCCAACTTGAGAAGGCATCTGATTAGCAAGGCAGCCTGGGCTTTGGAGGGTTCTGGACAGAGAGCTCTGATGTCATTTTTGGGATTTATGAGCTACTCACAGTTCTGAGTCTCCTACCACAGCCGAGACCACTTTGGCCTTTACTTTCCATATTGCAGATGAACAGTTGGAAGGGACGTTGTAGGTCACCTAGTCCAACCTCCCCCCTGCCCAAGCAGGAGACCCTACACCATTTCTGACAAATGGCAGTCCAATCTCTTCTTGAAAGTCTCAAGTGATGAAGCTGCCACAACTTCTGAAGGCAAACTATTCCATTGATTGATTGTTCTCACTGTCAGAAAAGTTCTCCTTATTTCTAGGCTGAATCACTCCTTGATCAGTTTCCATCCATTATTCCTTGTCTGGCCTTCAGGTGCCTTGGAAAATAGCTTGACCCCTTCCTCTCTGTGGCAGCCCCTCAAAAATTGGAACACTGCTTTAGTGAACTTCTCACTTTTAGTTGACGTTACACTCATTGTTAAGCACGAGATTTTTACTACCTGTCTCTGCCCTGGGTGTTCTGTCCCTTATCTTTCTAGTTTGGATCTCCCAGTCGACGCTGGCTTATTTTTAAAGATCAAGATCTATAGAGACCTTCTTTCACACCTCGTTTGCACCTGGCCAGGGCTCTCATGAGCAAGTTTGAACTCCACTTTTCTTTTTAAAGACAACTTTTACTGTTTAACGTGTCCCCATGGAGAACATGGCCCTAATCGTACCAGTTCCAGATAGAAACTCCTATGCCTGTTTCCAAATATAACACTAACCTTACCTATTTCTCAGTCCTTAAGGAGTTTCACATATTTTCTTCTTTAGCCAAAAGTATTTTACTATCTGCTGGGGGCTCAGGACCCAACCTACATTTGCTTGTTTCCCCCAGATAATCCCACCTGTATTGTGGTTCCTCAATTATATATTTTGCCATTTTTCAATGCACAAATTTATCATTCTGTTCTTACTTAAACTTTTAATCCAGGGGAGTAGGTTTTCCTCACTCCACTGGCTCAATAACTACTCTAAAGGGTATTTTCACGCCCTTACATGTTAGAGTCACCCCTAAGGGTTCGCTCTACCTCATGCAGCAAGAAAGTTAGCTGCAACAACTACAAGAATTCCCCATTCTTGTCGATATTCCCTAACCTGTGTAACTGCCCCTCCTATAACCTTGCCTTCCCCGGCTTCCTCCCAGGGGTCTTCGGAGGCCCCTCTGAAAATGCCCTCCTCTTCCACCTGGTCCCTCTTCCTTATTCCTTTCAGGACATTCACCCTTCCAATGTCCTTCCTTTTTATAAAGGGCGCATTGGTTGCGTCCTAACCCTGACCTGTTGCCCCTAGCCGAACCAACTCCCCTTTCCTTGGGGGTCCACATCATAGCAGCTGCCATTAATTCAGCCTTTCGTTTCATCTTTTGGTCTTTCTTTCGCTCCTCCTCCTTTTCCCTATTCACAAAGGCTTTCCTTTCCACTTCCATGAGCTCACTCATGGGTTTACCTAAGGCCCCCTCAAGTCGTTGCAACTTACGACGTATATCTGGGGCACTCTGCAAGTTGAATGCCATGGTTAGCATTCGAGTGTTTGCTGGGTCAGTGGGATCAATGGGAGTATACATATGGTAAGCGTCAATAAGACAGGTAAAAAAAAAGCTTCGGGGCTTTCAGTGTGCCTATGGGAGGCCACCCCAACCCAAATGTTGGCCACTCTCCCTCACAGAACACCTGCAGTTTATGCCTGCTCCACTCAAGGCCATAATCCTGAGATTCATATGCTTCCTTGAAATGTTTTAACATGGACCCCAGTGGAGTCAGGGGCTTACTCTCACCTCCAACCATGAGCCACCCGGGTCATCAAACAAGACAATTGGGAAAAGGGATTGGAGAGGAGGGTATGGGGTCCCTCCTCCTCCGAAAACACCAGGGATTTGCACACACTCCCATCCGACCCAGGGAGCCGGATGCGCACGGTCTCCAATGGGAACGGCGGACACCACTCGCTTTCTACTGGCCCACGGCGCTGGACACTCACAGTCACCAATGGGAACCACAGTAGCCACTCACCTCAACCATTCCTGACAATTCCTCCCACCTTTGTCTAAGAGAGGGTGATCAGTCCTCTCCTCCGTCCCTGCTTACTCCAGGGAAGGATTATTCCCAAATCCAATACTTGCCTGCAGGCGTCTTCCTTCTCCACCGTCCGGCTGGAAGATGTCCTGGTCTCCTCACCTTTCACCTGTGGTTCTTGGAGGTGTCTACCGCCGCCGCAAGAACAGGGTAGTCTCGGGAAGTCCCTCGGATTCAAAGGACCGATGGCGCCTGGGATGTTCCCTTCAACTCACCCAGTCACTGGCACCCAGGGTGGACCCTCCAGCGGGCCTCAGGGCTCCTTGTGTCCCGGCGGAGTCGCCATAAATGTTGCAGCAGATCCTGTTTCCAAATCAGGACACAAGACCACGAAAGGTTGGAGAATACAGGTTTTTATTTGTGCACAAGGTTCAGAGCATTAGAATGGCAAATTCTAAACCCCTGGCACTTCCTGAGGCGTCACTTTTATACATGTCATGACCTCAGCTTAGCCCAGGGCGTTACTTTTATTAAACTATACCACCAAAGGAGAATAACATATATACCAAGAAAAGAGAAGTACATATAATTACTCATTTTATCTTACACCATCTGTCATTTTCCATATCCACCCTCGTTTACTGTACTATGGTTAGTTCCTTGGTTCAGTATCCTTGAGGTTTTATACAACATTGTACTAAGCAAAGCCTTGGGGAACTGGGGGACCCCTGCCAAATACAAAGTGCTTTATGTGTAATTTCCCCACTGCTTCACTATCATGTCTCTCTTGGTCCTTTTCTTCACTAGACTATAACTAGACTTGGTCCTTTTCTTCACTAGACTTCACTAGACTATAACCATTCTTCATATGTTTTACTCTCCAGTCCCCTAATCATCTTGATTTCTCTTCTCTGCACTCTTTCTAGAGTCTTGATATCTTTTTTATAGTGTGGTGACCATGTTGTCTAGTAGTTCCTCCCTCAGGCCCTGGAACTTCTCTAGCTTATACGCCTTCTTTCTGACGTTGCTGTCACTGGGCACAAATATCAGCATTGCTGTCTTGTGTTTTTACCCTCATTTGGGGCATACATTTCCAATACCAAAGTCTTAGATCCATGCAGATTGATTTCCACTCCCTTCTACCCCTCAACAAGTCTGCTATGCTTATTAGTCAAAACAAATTTTGGCTTTATATTTAAAACAATTCTATTTCTTTTTTTAGTGAAATAAATTCCACACCCAAAATTTTATAAATCAAATTTTCTCTTGTTTTCTAATACATGTTTTGTCAGTAAATTATATCTTGTTTTAATTTTTTCAAACAATGAAAATTTTTTCTCTTTTGATGAGCATTTATATTCCACATTAAAGCATTTGTAATCCATAATCAATAAAAAAAAATAGAAAAATTGATACTCGTGCTTTCTAGTTCAGCATCATCCCTTTCAGGTCCCTGTTGAAGCTTTTGTGCACTTCCCCCTTACAACTCCATTTGAATCTTCCCCTCAATTCTTTACATTTTCTAGAAATTTCCTTGCCTTCTGGGCAGAATTCAGTTGAAATTCCTAATTTTTAAAAGTAAAAATCACAGTTTCCAATCTGTCCCATTGAAATGGAATCTTTTTTTGTTTTAATCATTCAGTCAAAAAATAATATTTTCTTCTCTTATGCAAGATTCTAAAAGGAATCTCTTTGCATCTTTATTATGTTGCATCTGTTGTGAGAATTCAGTGACTACACACTAGTAGTATTGTCTGTGGACAATCTACATCAACATCCATTTTTAAAAGTTATTCTGATCAGTTCTTAGAACTAGTTATTTCTGGAATTATCACAGCAAGGGTAACAGTCTTGACATATTGCTCCATTATCTATCTCCATACATTTCTCTATTATCATTATACCATCTTCATAACATCATCCAGATATCCCTGAATCTTGCCCTCATAAACACTATTTTCACACAATGGATAGGTGGTTCTAGAACAATTTTTCTCAACCTCAGCCACTTTAAGGTGCATGGCCTTAAATTTCTAGAATACTCCAGCCAGCACATGCTGATTGGGAAATTCTGGGAGTTGAAATATACACATTTTAAAATTACTGAGGTTAAGAAACATGCTGTACAAGGTATTATACATCCTTCTGTCCGATTTGTTCTGATAATGAGTGCCAGAATTTTGGGGCAATAAAATAGAAGGAGACTATTTCACCCATGCAATATTCACAGTTGTCTAGTGAACCATGAAGCAGGGATTCTTCTGTTGCTGCTCACCCTCTTCTTAAATAACCATCTCGGCTATCCCTAACTACAGATTTGCTAATCACATCATGACAAATCCTCTCTTCCGTCTACATTTTTCTTAACTTTTTTTAATCATGCTGAACAACTGAAAGCTTGCTTGCTATTTTACAACATTTCGATTGGTCCTAATAAAACTATTTCTTGAGTTACATGAAGAAATAAAAAATATTGTAAATCAATATATAATCTCTTTCTCTCCCTCTCTCCATTCTTTCTGCTACCCTCTTTATACACACATCTTTCAATTTTCCAATAGAAAGCCAAAGGTGTATGTGTTGTGATTGTAAACAGATATTTACTGAAATTTAAATTGGAATCCAATTTAAATCCACAACAAAGAGGAAAGAAAACCCTTATTTAGTCAAAGCTACATTACTGTCCTTTTATAAAATATCAGTAGCATTGGGAGGAAAGGGATAATTTATACATTAGCAATACTTCAAAGAAAAAAATAAGTCTTTGGCTGCAATGCAGTCAGATTTTCAAAGAGAATTCCACATATGTTGTGCATTAGGAGAGAAGAAAGAGATTTCCTTATGACAGGATATATTGTAAACATCTTGCCATAAAAAGATTTCCTCTCTAGCCTGTAACTGTTTATTCTGTTCCTTCTATCACCTTTTCCTCAGTGCAGTGCATGGTGATGATGGCTATTTAGTACTGCTCAAGTTTGAATCATTGGTTTTTCTAGTCTCTCAAGCTCTTTCTGCCTCCAAGGAGCTGACATTCTCACTGCCAGATACAAAAGCCGATATATATTAAAAGGGATCTTGCCAGCACCTTTAGAACAAGTGGCTGAAATTGTTTCTGAGAGTACTTATTTGTGCACAGATATATTATTAATACTTACATGGTGGTAACATCTAAAGGTTATTGTGCTGGATTTTCACTGTACATTCAATGGAAACTCAATTATATTTAGTCAGTCTATTTTTCCATGGGTGTGACTGAAAAATTGATGCCCTTGTTAATTTGATTATTGTATGGTTTGGATCATGTTCACAAGTTCACTCAATGAGTGAAAACTGGTTTGAACCAGTACGTTATTTTGCCCTCAAGAATTTGCAAAGCAGTTAGCCAATTTCTAGCAATTTCGACATACGTGGATATTTTTAAATATGCTATTCATTGCAATGACTTAGTGTGTTTCCAACCAAGATGGATCTATGACATCAGCAAGTATTACGGGCCCAACTGGCAAACGAAAGTTCAGGGACCATATTGGTTGGAAACATGTGCAAGAGACCTTCATCCTGCCGTGGATAGACAGTGGCTAGAATGAAAGTGCAGGTAATCAAATGACATTTTTGTGAAATCAACAGAATATTATTGTGATTTTTAACTTTTGATTAATTAAGATCTATTAACATTGCTTCAATAATAATATTAAAATAATATTGCTGTGTTCAAAGTTCAAACACATGTTAGTTGAGAACACACCATATAGCTTTTACACACTAAATCATTAACACTACTATGCATAGTCATTCCAGTGTAGAAACGCACTCCTGCACACAGTTGCTCATACTTTAGTCACCTCCTGAGTGGACTACTGCAAAGCACTACACTGAGTGCACTCTAGATTGCCCTGAAAATCTTCCAGAAGGTACAGCTGGTAAAGAATCTAATAAGATGGAAGTTATGAATGCATCTCAGTGTCCACTGGTTACCTTGTCAGATGCATTAGTATCTAGTGTATTTTAGGATGTAAGGCAAGATAAAGGTACCATCTATATAGCCTTTCATGGTCTAGGGCAGAGGTGGTATTCAGAAGGTTCTGACCAGTTCTGGAGAACCGGTAGTGGAAATTTTGAGTAGTTCAGAGAACCGGTGGTAACATTCCCCCTGGAGTGGGGAGGGAATGGAGATTTTATAGTATCCTTCCCCTGCCACACCCACCAAGTCACACCCACCAAGCCACGCCCACAGAACTGGTAGTAAATTTTTTTGAATCCCACCACTGATCTAGGGCAAGATAATTTGTAGGACCAACTCTTCCCTGATGTTTCTTAACACCCAATTAAGTCTATCAGAAGAGACATGCAAGGAATTTTGTTGCCAGGATAGAAAGATAGGGGACATATATAAATATGGGGATATAAAACTTTTAAAAAATCGAAACCAAAATTTCACAGCACAGCATAGAAAGTTATTTAACAGGAGCAGAAATTTCTTATTCCAGGTTATCACATTCTGATATCTATCCAGAATATTATAACTGAGTTTCTTCAATAACAGGTGAATTTGCACAATCTCACATGCATAATATTTGCACAATTTCATATATGAGAGCCAATTTGGTCTAGTAGTTAAGGTACCAGGCTAGAAGGCGGGAGTGGGAATTCAAATCTGCTTTAGCCATGAAAGCCAGCTCAGTCATTCTCTCTCAACCCAGCCCACTTCATAGGGTTGATGTTGTGGGGAAAATAAGAGAAGGAAGATGTATTGGATACATTTGTCAACTTGAGTTATTTGTAAAAATAGTAAAGGTGGGATACAAATAAATAAATATCATTTGTTGTATCTAACCTCCATCACAGTGCAAATCACAACATAGGTAGTATTCAGGTTATGGCCACCCATTAAGCTACCATAGATTCCATATTCCATAGTGCTGTTCTGACCCAGGCTTCCTGAGCAGTAACAATCACATGCTGTTTCTAAAAACCATTTTTTTTATTTCAATGGCTGTGAATTATATGCATTCACAGCCCGTAATGAGTCC
Organism: Notechis scutatus; assembly: GCF_049901735.1. Taxonomy (NCBI): domain Eukaryota; kingdom Metazoa; phylum Chordata; class Lepidosauria; order Squamata; family Elapidae; genus Notechis; species Notechis scutatus. Next base: position 113,798,075 of record NC_142012.1, read on the forward strand.
CAAACAGTTTATGAATAGTCCAACAGACGTCTTCCACAGTCTTTTGGGATAAGGTTGATAAGCACCCACCTTTATCTCCCTTGAAATGCTGACAATGACTAAATTGTCAGTTAGCTGTACAAGGCCAAATGGAGCACAAAGTCAACACGGAGCTTCAGATTTTAAACCAACCAGAATGAACAATGTTGCTCCCTGCAAAGGCTCATGTCCATTTGCTCCTCCTTTATGGGAGGGGCCAATCATCTCCAAGCCTTACTCCTGAGTCACCCCTTTTGTCTTAACTGTTCTTGCCTTCTGGCAGTTCTGTGCAAGCGCGCACTGGGAACAGGCTCCCCCTGTTCCTCTGCCTCACTGATGTCAAATTCTGCTGCCAGTTCTGCAGGCTGGCGGCAGACTACAACAAGTGGCAACCCACTCTCTCACACACTGGTATGCTTGCCTGGGATGTGGTTTCAGCATCTGTTCCTAGATTGTGGACATGTGAGGTTCACACTTAGCAACCCACAAAGTCATCACTTAACAATGACACCAGGATTGGTTCTCATATATGAGATTGGGCAAATTCACAGTGCTATTGTTTTTACTGATTATTGCATTCCTTATCAATGACTTAACAGTTCCTTATTTTTATTTTGCACCATATAGCTTTGAAGACAGATTTTTTTAATTAGAGAGAGAGAGAAAGAATGCTAAGTATCCCAGCAGATAATTCAAATTCTAGCATCTTACCTGGAGATATTCTGTAGCAGATTACAAAGATCCAGCATTCAGGGTTGCTTGTATTATCTTCATTATAAGCAATTTCCTTTTTGTACTCAAACTAAAGAATAGTCATTTTATTTCTCCTGTCTAAAAAAAAAAGAGTGAGGGATTTAGCCTCTGAGGACATGTTCCTTTGATTATATGACGAGATGTATAATGGATGCCATGAGGTTGCTCCTGTATTTTCCTGTCCCCTCATATCTCCAGCACATCCTGGCACTAACATTAAATGCCATGGCCCCCGGCCATTTCATGTGCCTTCAACTAACAGTGTAGTCCTTTGAATATTATTTACAGAATGGGAAATGATTGTCAGTAGAGAGAAGATTTGTGAGTTCCCCTCCCACTTTGAACATTAATCAGCATAAAACTCCCTCTTTTAGAAGGTTCACATCTGTGAGTTGGTTTACTGATAACAACCTCAAGTAGTTATTTGGCTGAAAAGTTCAAATAAACTCAATGGTTACAAGATAGTTTCATAGAAGAGCCAGGGATTGGTTTGTCTACAAGAAAAGCATGGTATGCATTATATGTTAGATGTAAACCAGTGTGCTTCCCTCCTCTGTCATGGATTGGCTAAGCGTTGTATCAATCAAATGGATTGGGGGTTAACTTTCCCATGGATTGGGGGTTAACCATCATGATCCTGATTCATAAAAATATAGTGTATTCAAGAAATTATAATCAATGTAATTATAGTGTTCCATAGGAAATTCTATCACAATGGTCATCATCTACTCTGTTATATTGAATTTCAGGTGAAGTCTTACCAGAGATGTAGATGAAACAACAATAAAAACACCACTACATCCCACAAATTTATTTCAAACCACTTTGGATCCACCACAGTTACAGAAACAAAACCTGAAGTGTTTTCATTACTTCTGGTTTGGTCAAAATGAAATTTAGAAGGTTCCCACTATATTTTATAGATCATGTAGGCAAGGTTGATATATGTTATCCCCTGTCTTCCTCCTCCCCGTGGCCTGCAAGTAAGCCTGCCTATTTCCTGTTATCCTACTATCTATCTATCTATCTATCTATCTATCTATCTATCTATCTATCATCTATCTATCATCTATCTTTCTTTCTTTCTTTGTTCCTTTCTTCCTTTGCCACTGTATATTGCCTAGATATGTGGAAAACATATTTAGCAATTTGCCCATGCTAATCTTTCCAGTACCTTCCCTCCCCGCCCTGCACTCTCTCAGCTACCAAAGTCCCAACATGTCATATCCCATCAATTTTGTGTTGCTTCTAGAAGAGATCACCAAATCATCATTCAAATTCTGATCCAGCGATAAGCAAATTGGGCTTAGTATTTTAGTTGGTAAAGGCAAATATATGATGTTATTTCTGCTTTGTTTCATATAGATTCCAACATGGCTTTTCTGTACTGTATTGTACTGGTTATAAAGATGATCAATTGATTTCCTCTTCCTCGTAGGCTCAGCTGTACCCAAGTCTACTTCTAATTGCTATCATTTGAAATATTTGAAATTGTCCTTCTCTTGAATAATATCAAGAACAAACACAACTATACTGGAATTAAAGCATGTCATGTTTAAAATGTTTTTTTTTTCAGATAGAACTTTAGATGGTACTGTAAGCATTAATTATTGATGTTTTCAGTGACAGCTATCACTCTAAATAATCATTTTGTACCAGGCAGAAAAGAGAGAATATCATATTGCCTTAACTTGGTATTTTAACAAGGACAGAACAGCTGTCAAGGAAAATAAAAGCTGATTAATAACCAGGTGAAATCACAGGTTGCTTTATTTGTCTTTCCCTGCTAAGTGTTCTCTTAACGCTTGACACCGCCTTGCAGGCAAACTTTGCCTTGGCTTCCTAATCAATAAGAAGAGACACTGAGTGCCGTGTTACAAACCTAATTATTTTTTTCCTCTGGACATTTATCTCTAACTAAAAGGCATCTGACAAATAATCTTCCCCATCCCTTGAGGTTAAAGGAATCCAGTCATTACATGCAAATTGTGTTTATATTGACTGTTTATGCTGCTCTTTGAAACCTTTTGACATTTAAGCAACTAAACACCCAGCTGTAAATACCATCTTCCAGGCACTGCGGAAGTTCAGAATGATGTCAAGTAGAGATCTCAGTTTCAAATGTGATTACAGTCTGCTTTGCATGTTGACCCACATTTAAGTATAAATAAATAGCAATGAACTGTATGGGTTACATCTGTGGGCCCTCATCTGGGCTCACTTGTCAGGCACATAGTTTAACAAGGTATAGGTCAAGGTAAGACAAGGAAACAAGCACTGGTTCCCCTCTGGGCCCTGCACTCTGAAGAGAAAATATCACAACTTCCCTTTGGCACAATACTCAGCAGGAGCATGGAAGATATAAAGCAAAGATTTTCTAAAAAATGCACAGAAAGTGCAATGGAAGCTTAAAGTTGAATTGATTTACTATGACATGAACTTTCACACAGAAGAGGCAACTTAGTCATAGGTCCAGAATGGTTGAGAAATGAGCGCATTCAGGTCCATGTAGATTTAAGGAATAGAGATGGAGAAATAAAGGCCCAAAGTTTAAAGCCAAAGTTCAGTGAAAGCAGCAACAGAAGGCTCAGGAAAGAAGTGGCTTGGATCTCTGAGCTGGGATTTGTAAAGTCTGGGTCCAACAATAAAAAGGCCCCTACTCTCTGAGCCAGTCAACCATGACTTTGGAAGACAAAGTATGGCCTCTGATCATGATCTTAAATACTCAAGTAAGCTCATGCTGGAGAAAGTAATCTATAAATGGTTTTTACCTTCTACATAATATTGGTTTCCTTTTATCCCCAATGAGAATAAATCAGCCTATAGCAGAGGATCTCCAAATTTGGCAACTTTAAGACTTGTGGACTTCAACTCCCAGAGTTGAAGTCCACAAGTCTTAAAGTTGCCAAGTTTGGAGACCTCTGGCCTATAGCAAAAAAAACACCTAACTCAACTCACCCAGAATCAAGCATTCATTCAGTTTCTCGGTCACATTTGGAAAGATTGTTTGGAATGTTTATTAGGGCTGTGCAGCATATTGGACTGAATTAAACAAGTGTTTATAATGTAGAGAGGCACAAAGGTAGCACTTGTCTGTAACACTTTAAATTGCCTGTGTTTTGCCATGGGGTCCTGTGGCTGCTCTGTATATTTATCTCATGATTTTGAGATGCGGCTGCTCTGAAAAGCTCCATAAACATTCTGTATTCATGCCCCCAGAATAGGAAACATTGCACAGCCATATACTTACATCATTAAATCATTATTTCTTTGGTTATTCAAAAGTGAATATAATTCTATAATCTAGGAAAATGCATGCTTTTCGGATCATTGAATGCCACTTTGCATGGTCAACTGCGTCTCCAAGGTGAAAGCCCACAGCTTGCATGTCTTTGTTGATGGTGTCTTTCCATCTTTGTTTTGACGCCCACAAGGTTGTCGGCCATTGACTTCTAATTGATAGGCAGTCTTGGCCATGGTGGAAGAGGCTGCTCTTTGGACGTGTCCATACCAGCGCAGTCAGTCTTCTCTCATCTTCTCTATAATTGGTGCCACACCAAAATGTTGTCGAATGGTGTCATTTGTGATGTGGTCAAGAAGGGAGATGCCTGATATCCATTTGTTCTGCACTGTAGGACAATAATATGTGGCCTCCTGCTATGGGAGTCCTTACAAAAGGAGCATCAGAACAACTAAACATAAGCCCTGCCTTTTTAAATATGACATCACGTATTCATATATAAGGGACAGAACGTGCATAACAACTTTTCCACCTGGTCATCAGCATTTTGACAAAGCTATTGGATTCTGCAGGTACATCTGTCTCCAGTTGTGGGTGGCGACTCCCATCATCCCTTGTTGCTCCTTTTGGCTAGGGTTTATGTGAATTAGAATTCAATAACACCTGGAAAAACTGTATATTCCCTATCAGAGGTGATATTCAGCAGGTTCTGACCAGTTCTGGAGAACTGGTAGTGGAAATTTTGAGTAGTTTGGAGAACTGGCATATACCACCTCTGACTAGAGATTTTACAGTATCCTTCCCCTGCCATGCGCACCAAGCCACACCCACAGAACCGGTAGTAAAAAAAATTGAATCCTACCATTGTTCCCTATCCTTGTTGTATTGTAAACACTGAAATCAAGAAGAGTTCCACGCATTGTCTTTTTGGGGGGTTTGTGTCTGCCGTGTGTATTCATCACGGCAATCTGTTTTGACATGGTACTTTGACCCTTTCACTTCAAATACCTCCTATACATTTTGAATAGAAATAAAAATTTGATCTGGGAATAAAAGGAACTGTAAGATGCTGATTCATGAACAGACATGTGTGAGGTGATATTCTAATAAAGCATAAATGTCTGTGTTCTGTTGTATTCATCAATGTTTCTGCAATGCCCTGAAGGACAATAAATTAGTGCTAATGGAACATTGTCCCCGGCATGTACTAGTAATTTTCCCTGTCCAGACAGTTTTAGATTACGTTTAAATTGATTTTAGGAAATCCTAAACATGTTTCCCAAAAGTAAAAGGAAAGCTGTTTAGGACAAACAACAGCTGTTTAGAGAGGTAGACAAGGAGAAGGTGGGCCACAGTATTCCATTTATTTACACATCCACTACAAAAAGGCTGAATAGTGATCAATCCGATGATCCAGATTTTGAAAGGTAGGTAGATATTTATTGCCAAAAACAAGAATTAGAAAACGGGCCGGGGGGAATAGCAATAGCACTTAGACTTACATACTGCTTTAAAATGCTTTACAGCCCTTTCTAAACAGTTTACAGAGTCAGCAGTTTGCCCCCAACAGTCTGGGTCCTCATTTTACTCACCTCAGAAGGATGGAAGGCTGAATCAACCTTGAACCTGGTGCGATTCTAACTGCCAAATTGTAGGCAGCCAGCAGTAAAGCAGAAGTAGCCTGCAGTACTGCATTCTAACCACTGTGCCACCATAGAATTATTAATAATAGGTTAAATTAGTAGAATGCAGCACATTTAAAATTAAAATTGAAAATTATTAATAGGTCAATAATAGTCCTCTGAATTTAGCGGGACTTAGTAATTCTTCATTGGATTGAAAGATCATAATAAAACTTCATATCTGCCATCACAGCTTCTTCCTGAAACACAAATGGTAACTATCACTTTGTGTGGGTGTTCCAAATCTGGTGAATTTTGATAAAACAATATCTTTTACATCACAGATGTACAGTTTAGCTAGTGATCTCACTAGTGCAGCCGAATGAAACCTAATGTGGTTTGCCATTTTAAATTCTTAAGTATTTCTGAGAGCAAACAGCATTTTAGCTTTGGCTGCAATGCATTGCTAACGAAGAAAGAAACGAAGACATTACGAACATGAGGTTTAATTTGGATCAAAGATGAGGTCTAGAACCAGTTTTTATCATTTGAATTTATAATATAAATCATAAGAGAGGACCCTTTAGTAAGTACATCATTGATTTCTCTCACTTTAAGAAAGTATAGTACTTAACATAGCTGAGTGGTAAGGTTGAGAATTGAGCAAGGAAAAAAAGATGTTTCCTCAAATGTTATTTTGTTTTAGCTTCTCCAGTTCCAGGAAACTGAATACTTCCAAGTCTATGTAACTGTTCAGAAGATTCATATGACATTTATATGTAATAAACTTGTAGTATCCACTGGTGGGATTCAATTTTTTTTTACTACCGGTTCTGTGGGCGTGGCTTGGTGGGCATGGCTAGGTGGGCATGGCCATGTGACTGGGTGGACGTGGCTTTTTTTTCTTTTGCAGCAACCCCCTCCTCCGTTTTCTGGGCGTTCTGGACCTCAGGCAACCTCCTGGGTTTTTGCTCCCAGAAGGCTTCCCAGGAAGAAAAAAAATGGAGCCTGGAGGGGGCACACAGCACCCCTCCATGCTTCATTTTTGGACCTTCTGTGCCTCAAGGAAGCCTCTTGGGGGAGGGGTTTGCTCTCAGGAAGTTTCCCTGGGGCCCAGGAAGGCAAAAAATGGAGTGCAGGGAGGGGGGCTGTGCCTCCTGGGCCTCAGGGAACCCTCCTGGGTGAAGCAGTAAGTAAGCAAAGGGAATCCCGGCACAGCTGATCGTAGGAAAAGCTGGTTGTTGGGAGGGGGGGAAAAAGAAATACCTTAAGGTGTGACTGGATGGGATGAGTGTCAGGCGGGTGGGGTGAGTGAGCATCGGGCAGGTGGGGCAAGTGAGCGACCAGCAACCAGGTCAGGGGCATGGCCAGCCAGAAGTTACTACCAGGTCAGCGACCCATGCCAAATCCTTGCTACTGGTTCATATGAACCAGTGCGAATCAGCTGAATACCACCATCTCTATTTCTCAATCCTCTATGAAGAGGGCCCAGGGAGTTCAGCTAAGGAAGCTAAACTCATAATAAGAAGTACACTTATGGTCAAGACATCTTGGACTGTCATCTGCTTGAACCTGGGCCCCTGAAAGACTAGAAAACTGTAATTGCCACAATGCAGCCTTTTGCGTGCTGATTGAGGCAGGACTCACAATATAGTATATTTGTATTGTGCATTGGCTACCAGTAGGCTTGTGGGTACCATTCAAAGTGCTGCTTTGTATAGTCCCTGTAGGACTTGGTGTCAATGTACATTTGGGACCCCAAGTTGAATCTTCCTGGCTACTTCAGGCCACGCAGATAGACATGCTACAGATTCCTTCATCCTGGGAAGGCTGAAGGGAGTAATCAGATCTTCTGGAATATCTTTTCCCTGGAGTTTCAGTCACCCTTGTGCCTGTTATAGACAAGAAGACAGTCAAGTCGTGGCTCTTCCACCGAGCTGCTATGACATTTTACATTTCAGTTTGCATTTCAATACTTCTGAATTTTTATGGATTTTATTCTAATTATGCTTAATTATGCTTTTAAAACAGCAGTTTCAAGGTTTTAAGATATTGTGATTTATTGTGAATGAACTAAAGGGGGGGAAAGGATACAAATGAAAAAAAAACAAATAAAAAGACAGGACTCAAATGGTAGGAAGGAAGCGAGCTTTTAGTAGGAATTCAGATTCAACAAGGGCATCTTTCTATTTTAGACAAAAAAGATTATGTAAATTGCATTGAAACTCAAAATATCTATAATCATATAAACATTTTCCCAGCCATAACTGGGATCTTTTGCATAGGTTTACCAAAGGCAGGTAGATAATGAAATAGAAATAACAACGGAAGACTTAAGAATTCACCACTGAAATCAGAGGAGCTTACTGAAAAACTTACTGGATACAGTTATGCAATTATCTTTTGTTAATTTCATTGGATGCTGCTCTTGCAATCAAGCAACAGTAATTTATTGGTTTTCTCCATTGCTAGTTATGGAATTGTTTATTAGTCACAAACAGGATATAGGTGTTGTCTTGTGTTTTGTTTCTCAGATCCAACATTGGCAGAGTGTGCCAATTCTATGACATTTTGCCCATTTTTTTGTTTTTATTTTATAATACTTTATGTTTGTAAATAAACAATGATACAAAAAATAAATAAATAACAGAAGGTGGAGGGAATAACAAGTCTTCTCAAAGCAGGAAAGTGAGAAAAATGACCTGACCAAAATAATTTTAAAAGACCAGTTGGATTTAAAGTATTAATAGATGGTACAGTGGTAGAATGAGCTGTTCTCTCTTTAACAATTTACCCTGACTGATGTCATTCCTCAAGCAGAATAGTAATGCAATTTGACTAAATTTATTATTTATTGTTTATCTTTATTATTATGGTGGAAATATCAACATATAAAAATCTCATTCATTTATTCAATTTCTATAGCAAGTGACTTATATAAACTGAAACAACTTGAAGGTATCTAAGAGTCTAAAAAAATGCTCAGGTAATGGTGCCTCAGGCCTACAACAGTTCATTTAGTGACCATTTGAAGTTGTAACGGCACAGAAAAAAGTGACTTATTTTTCACACTTACGACCACTGCAGTATTCCCATGGTCACGGGATCAAAATTCAAACACTCGGCACCTGATTCATTTTTATGATGGTTGCAGTTTCCCAGGATCAGATGATCTCCTTTTGCAACCTTCTGACCAGGAATAGGGAAGCCAGATTCACTTAACAACCATGCTACTAACTTAATAATTGCAGTGGTTCACTTAACAACTATGGCAACTGTGAAATTTTAGCTCATAAAATGGGGCAAAACTTAGTTAATGTCTCACTGAGCAACCTAAAGTTTGGGTTCAATTCTGGTTGTCAGTCAAGGGTAATCTGTACAAAGGGACATAACACTTTACTCTTAATTGGATACTTTAAATCATGCAGACCAACAGGTAATGTCCTTCAATTTAAAATAAGACAGTACAGAAGAGTATGACTCATGAATCTGCTCACACATCCTCAGAAGGCAGAGAGCTTGCTCAAACAGAACATTCTGCTATCTGCCCATCATGAATGCTAAAAGTAGAGCATTAAATCAAGCTAACATAAAAGCTGTGTAATATATCAGCATAGATAGTTGGGGGCTGTAGAGTCAAAATTATTATTAGCCAATCCTCCACATATATGATTAGAAACTGAACTCCTTGTAAATCCATATGAGCTATCTGAATACTGCTAGTTGTCAGCCTTCAAGATCTTCCCCCTTTCCTTTGCTTCTTTCTGGCTGTCATGAGTAACGGGGGTGGTGGAAGGGGGAAATGTATGGGACGTGAGCTGAAAGTGTTACTAACTGATATTGTATAAACTGGAGAGGGTTTCTAATTCCTGCTTAGCTTTCTCTTCTCTGCGCAACTGCAAACCTTTATCTGAGTAAGCCATGGTCAACTAATCATCACCACCTGGAGATGTCCACATGATGAAGTTCACAACTTTTAATTGCAAGAACCGTTTGAACTATTGCGGGTGGGAATATTTCACTCCCTTGATATATGTGATATACGTGCCTATTTCCCCAGATTCAGAATTTTCTTGTTGCTACCACTTAACTTCCAGTAAAAGATATCTTTTCTCTAATTACAAGAGTCTAAGTATTTCTTTCTTGGATTTTGAACAGAGCACCAGCTGACACTAGTGTTCTTTCTTCACGGTTCTCTTCCTCATTATTTGGAATGATTCTTCTACAATTAAAACAGCAAGTTAGCCATTGCAAAGAAGACTTTTAGCCAAAGACTTAAGAAGAACCAAAATTTTCCTTCAATGTAAACTAGTTTTATCTCCAAGTTAAATTCAGCCACAGACCACTATGGCTTGTGTAACGAACTATACTTAGAATGAGGCACAACTCATAATGAGTAAGGCGCCCTAATAGGAGAGAATATCTGTAGTTTAGGGTTGAACTATGGGGTGCTTGGTGCTCTCTGAATTTGGTTGTTTGCTTGCAGACCTTTCATTACCCAAGCTAGGAAACATCTTAAAGATGAGGAAAAATTATTTTCTTGCATAAAATACACCTCCTTCGTCTCAGATCTCATTCAACTACTATAGCAGAGGTCCCCAACCCACCAGACCAGCTGGAAGTGAGAGGCGGGCAGGTGAGCGAGCAAAACCAAAACCATCCTCCCACCCCAATCCAAAATTGGTTTTCCACAAAACCAGTCCCTGGTGCCAAAAATGTTGGGGGAGGGGGAGGGGGCATTGTACTATCGCTATCAACTCTGAGCACTGTAGTTTCAGGTGGCTGATAGTTGCTTAATTTTGACCATCTTGCTCTTATCCTATCTGAATGACACAATGGCAGCAGAGAGACATAGAAGCCCCTTATCTCATTGCTGCTATCTATCTGCTTGGCAATCCCTAATAGCATTCACAGTTACGATCCTGAAAAAAAAGAAAAGAAAAGAAAAGTTCCCTCATGACAGGAGTATGAGAAACAGAAGTATTTTTTCTGACTCATGGCGGAAAGAACAGGAGATAAAGTCCAACGGAAAAGGGTGAAGTGTTTGGCAAGAAGAGGAAAGCAATACGTGCAATGCCAGGAATGGGCATGGATTCACTTCTGAAGGAAAGGTTTTATTTATTTATTTATTTATTTGATTTGCCAATTGTTTACAAGATAATAAGTATAAATGTATACATAGTTGTGAATACATGAAATGGGTACATATAAGAAAAATAAAAGAATAAGAGAAACAATAGGACAGGGATGGTAGGCACGTTAGTGCGCTTATGCACGCCCCCTACATGCCCAATACTTCTCACTTCAATCAACATCGCTGATGTTTAGTTTCCACAAGTCACTTTTAAAAGTGATTGACAGCTGGACATTGTTATTATTTTTCCCTCACACATGAAAAGAGATAAAGATTCTTAGTATATGTTCAATATCCTTCTCTGACCAAAGATCTCTTCTGACAAGTCATAGATATAGAAGTGTTTACATCAGTTTTTAGATCTCTCTTGAAAAATAAAAATATTTGTTTCATACTCATGTAATGTATATAGAGTATCTAAGACCACAATTTCCATGTATCTTTCAAATTCCTTGATTCTGTTTATGATAACAAATAATGACCTTTTTAAATATGCCAGATTTAGCTTTCTCGGACTGGGGATAAAAGCTTGAAAAGGAACAGGGAAAGCTGCTTTCCTTGTCTACCTTCTAAATTTGTATTAGCATAAAGTTTCTGCTTGTAAGAGACAAAGGCCAACTCACAAAGGCTAAATTAGAGATAAAAGAAATAATTTGCAAACCTTGCATCAAGCCATCTCTTTGTTCCTCTGACAAAATTCGCTTTACAGTTTGAATCAGAACACAGAATCATTTCAACATCTGTAGCAGCCATTAAATTGTACATCCCTAGAGCGATTTCAAAGCACAAGTTTTCAAAGAGGGGCTGATGCATCTCTTAATGATGTTAGTGACCCAGTTTGTGTTCTCTTCCATCTGACATAAAGATAGAATGACATATTCTTTAGAAAGATACACGATGAACAACACTATTTAAATGTTGCTGCTTACTTTCATTCATGGATTATGATAACTATACTTTCATGCCAGATTATGGGTTGAGAAATTTTAGAATAAAATCAGATATATCAGAACTACTAAGTTGCCAATAGAGGTTAAAAATTGCCTTTCCATGAAGATTTCCAATATTTCTGTCTCCCAGGGCCATCAGTCTCCATTTCCACCAGTTGTTTACCCATTTTTTTAAAAAAAGAAAAAAAATATTTTCATCTGAGTATCAAGGTGCCGAAAAGATTGTTTCCTTCTAGACCAGGGATGGGAAACTGTATGGCCCTTTTATGACTTGTGGACTTCAACTCCCAGAATTCCTGAGCCAGCCATGGCTTAGGAATTCTGGGAGTTGAAGTCAAGTCTTAAAGGGGCCATAGTTCCCCTCCTCTTTTCTAGATAGTATACATTTACCCCAAATTCTGAGCTGATTTTCTGGAATTGTCTTCTTAAGGTCCCTCTAACAAAAGCAAAATGAGAGACTAAGTGAAATTAAGGGTCTTTCTAATTCTGGCTACAGAATGCTTTTCTTATGAGACATCTATTTTACTTGGATTTTCAGCACAATAGTAGATACAATTTTGGATTTTCCAAGCATTTAAGAATGAGGTTTTTTCTACTGTTTATTCTTTGATATCGATTTATTCTCTACTTCTGGCTTTAGTTTATACTGCTTTGTTATCATTTTACTCTGTTCTTACATTTTTTAAATACCGGGCCAAATGTATCCCCTGATTTCCTGACAATAAGAAGAGGCTTGAATATGTGAATCAATGTCCAGGCTGATTTGTATTTCTGTTCATGGTGGATTTGAGCTTATTTTATTATTGGAGATTGGTCACTGGCACTGGTGTCATAGTTGTTTCTGTTACACATCTCTTCCTTGTTTGTTAACTAGACCCGTGAAAAGGCTCGAATGGGCATACAGCTTCAACTAAGACTTCAGAGAAGTGTTCCTTAGATAATGCTAGTGTACAGGTACGGAAAAAAAATCTACCTAAGTAATACAGCCAAGGGATCAGCCTACCCTGACACTCATGTTTCGAGAACATCACAGTAGAATTTCATTTTTTTTTTCATGTGAAGCAGACTGTTTCAGGGACTGTAATTAAAGTTTCTCCGTGAACAATAGAGTTTAGCTTCAAATACCCATACTGGAAATCTTCTTGGAGGGTTTGCCTTCCTGGGCCCAAAAAGTTGCTAAAAATAGATCCCTTGGGACATAATGGAAACAAGATAATCTGGAAAAGTTGCTGATTAGTGAAGAAGTGAGTGTGAGGGATAATATTCCTATAGCAACAAAGCATCCAGAAGCTGAGCATGGCTGGCATGTTCTGTTTCAGGCATGAGCAACCTGTGGCTAGAGAGGCTTAACTGTGTATCATATTTTTAGCCTTGATTCTAGAGAAGCTGGAAGATGTAATTCAGTGTATCTGTCACGGCACTGGTTATTCAGTTCTGGCTTCGTGTAATCTTGGAAGACATAACTATAGGCTACATTGGATATTTGTCTTCTTTTCCTGCTTCTTGCATTCTGGTTAAAACAATAGCTTGTACATAGAGTCTTCTATTATCATACATTATTTCAAGGTTGCTATGTTTAAGGACTAGGCAGCAGTTCTCCTTCTGGTCCGCCGCCTGCGCGGGAGCGCCGATCGCTCCCATTGGCTGATGCCGTTTGACAGCCGGCTATAAAAGGGAGCTGTCAAATGGCATCAGCTGTTGCCGCCAGCTGGCTGTCAGATTGCCTCGGCAGCCGTGGCGACCCTTTATTCGATGGAATAAAGATTGTTAGCTTAGACCTGGCTCCGTCTCTCTCTGTAACCGCCGCTCTACAACACTGGTGATGAGGGCGGGATACAGTAAAGACGACCAGGCGAGACAATTGAGCTGAAGTCACTATAAGAAAGAGCTGAAGCCGCTAAGAGCTGATTGAGTCACCGCCGCCGACGCTCTCCAAAAGAGCGCGAACTTTAAAGCTCCACAGCTGAGGAGCCAAACGCCGCTGACAGGCACAATCAGAAACGCTTTTTTAAAAGCAAGATCTCTAGAATTTTCTCACTTAGGAAACCGACCCTGCCACTCCAATGGCCTCAACTCCGACATTCCCGCATTTCCAGCCTGGAGCAGAGACTTGGGAATCTTACATGAACAGATTCGAATGCTTTTTGAATGCAATTGATTTGTCTGAAGCTACAAACCTGAGAAAAAGGTCTTATTTTTTAAGCTTCTGTGGGGCTACTGTTTTTGACACAGCCTCTGCGCTGGTGTCCCCACGGTCTATTAAGGCTATCCCCTGGGATGAGTTGAGGGAAATCTTGTCAAACCACTATTTCCCCAGGCCCTCTCAAATAGTTAGGAGGCTAGCCTTTAGAAGGAGGGTTCAAGCTGAAGGGGAAACTGTGAGTCAGTACATGGCAGCATTAAGATCAGCTGCCATACACTGCGGGTTTAGGGATTACCTTGAGGATATGCTGCTTGACCAAATTGTGGGAGGAGTTAGGGACCTAAAACTTCAGAGGAGGTTACTGGCAAAAAAAGATTTGACCTTATCCTTAGCTATTGAGGAAGCTCAGGCTGCTGAGTTATCAGAACTATCTGCAGCTGAGATTCATGGAAGCACCTCAAAACAAGGGCAGGCTACAATTCATTATGATGAGGTCTCCCAAGAAGAAGAAGAAGAACCATTAGAAGTAAACCGCCTCACACGTCCCAGAACATCCTTAGGCCCACCAAGGAAAAACAATAGCCAGACCACCAAACAGCAACCCCATTGTATGAGCTGCGGGGGCAACCACCTTAGATCAACTTGCAGGTTCAGAAACGTTATCTGTCTGAACTGCCAGAAGAGAGGGCACATAGCCAGGGTTTGCCAAGCGGAGCAGGCCCCTTCTCAAAGACCTCAAGTTTCTGCCTCCTACCAAAGGCAAGTGGAAAACTGCTACACATGTTATCACGCGGGCAATACCGCCCATAACTCTAACAAAATAAGCATTTCTCTTTTCATAGAAGGTAAGCCCTGCCGGATGGAGGTAGACACCGGGTCAACCCTCTCCATCATGTCGTGGACCACCTTGAAGAAGATACTGCCTTCGCTCTTGAGGAAGAAGCTGATCAACTGCCACCTGACTCTTTGGGACTACCAGGGGAAAACCATCCCAGTCCTGGGTAAGGGAAAATTCCTCATTCAATTCCAGAACTTTAGAGGTTACTTGCCACTGGTAGTTGTAGATGGTGCCCTGCCTACCTTGCTAGGACTAGATTGGTTCCCTGCCCTAGGCCTGAACATTACAGGGATTCACTCTGTGGTTAATTCTGAAGTTGATGCCCTTTTTAAGGACTACTCTGACGTTTTCAGCAGTGAACTAGGGTGTTATTCAGGCACCCCCATATCTTTCGATGTTGGTCCACAAGCCACCCCAATCCATTTGAAACCTTGAAGGGTTCCCTTCGCCATTAGGCCCAAATTAGACGCTGAATTAGACAAACTCATTAGACAAGGAGTTTTGGAACAGGTAGATTTTGCAAAGTGGGAAACACCCATAGTTACCCCCTTAAAAAGGATGGCAGCGTGAGAATTTGCGCTGACTATAAGACGTCCCTCAACCGTTTCCTCCAAATTAGCGCATACCCAGTACCTGTAATCCAACACCCGCTCCACTCATTTGAGCCAGGCATAATTTTTGCAAAGTTAGACATGTCCCAGGCATACCAACAATTTCCTGTGGACCAGCACACTGCTGACCTACAAACCATAGTAACACACAGGGGCGCCTTTAGATGTAAACGCTTACAGTTTGGAGTCAGCATAGCCCCTCGCATTTTTCAATCACTCATGGAAAGAATCCTCCAGGGTCTACCCGGGGTGGTCCCATACTTCGATGACATTTTAGTCTCTGCCACCAACAAGGCACAACTGCTACTCAGAGTAAGATCTGTCCTTGACAGGTTTAGGCTAAACGGGCTCAAATTGAAAAAAGACAAGTGCACCATTGCTACCAATCAAGTAGACTTCCTTGGTTATCGAATTGATGCCTCCGGAATTCACCCCATTGAAAGTAAAGTTAGAGCCATTCACGAGGCACCCACTCCCTCTAACAAAACTGAATTACAGGCCTTTTTAGGGCTCCTAAATTTTTATGCATCTTTTCTGCCTCACAAGGCCTCCGTAGCTGAACCCCTACATAGGCTCCTAGATAAGAAGGCCCCCTGGCACTGGGGACAGAAAGAAGCCAACACTTTCCAGGCAGTAAAGTCTCTTTTAACTTCAAATGCAGTGTTAGTTCAATTTAACAAGGACTTGCCCCTGGTGTTGGCCTCTGATGCCTCACCTTTTGGTATAGGAGCAGTATTAAGCCATAGGCTTTCAAATGGATCTGAGGCACCCATTGCCTATTTTTCAAGGACTTTCTCTGCTGCAGAGAGAAATTATAGTCAGATCGATAAGGAGGCCCTAGCAGTTGTGGCTGCTGTAAAAAAATTCCACGAGTTTCTCTATGGCCATTCTTTTGAGCTAGTAACGGATCATAAACCTCTATTGGGACTGTTAGCCGGTGACAAGCAAACCCCACAGGTGCTATCCCCAAGAATGACCAGATGGACTTTGTTTCTGGCCGCTTATTCATATACTTTGGTACATCGCCCTGGAATAAACCTGAGCCATGCAGATGCCCTCAGCAGATGCCCCCTGCCAACACCAGTCGAGGACCCAGCTCCCATCCACGCAATCTTCGACTGCAATTAACTTGACCTGCCAGTCTCAGCTGGGGATATTGCTGCACACTCCAAAAAAGATCCTGTGATTTCCCAAGTCCTGGACTGGGTGGGGAGGGGGTGGCCTGATATTCAATTCACATCTGCATTCATGCCATTTAAGACCCGCAGGCAGGAGTTGTCTTCACTACAGGGCTGTCTGTTATGGGGGGTCTAGGGTGGTCATTCCACCCACCTTGCAAGAACCAGTTTTAAGGGCACTGCACGAGGGTCATCCGGGCATTGTAAGGATGAAGGCCTTGGCCTGCAGCTACGTCTGGTGGCCAGGACTGGATGCCCAAATTGCCAACTGGGTTAATGCATGCCAAGCCTGCCAGGCAACAAGGGCAGCCCCACCCACAGCTGCACCAACCAGATGGGAGGATACAGGGGCACCCTGGGCCAGGCTGCATATTGACCTGGCTGGTCCCATGCTGGGGAGAACATTCCTGGTTGTTGTAGACTCATTTTCCAAATGGACAGAAGTGGCCTTGTTACCTTCCACCACAACACGAGCAGTCATAAGGGTTTTGACCAGACTATTTGTTACACATGGACTGCCTGACACCTTGGTCTCAGATAATGGGCCCCAATTCAGTTCTAACGAGTTTGCCATCTTCACAGCCAACCTGGGCATCAGACACGCCCTCACAGCCCCCTTTCACCCCGCGAGCAACGGGATGGCAGAGAGGGCTGTTAGATCAGTCAAAGAAGTTTTGGCCAAGCTGGGCCAAGCGGACTGGCACTCCAAGCTGTCCACTTACCTACTCACGCAACACGCCAGTCCATGCCCATCCACCAACAAGTCACCTGCTGAACTTTTGATGGCAGACGCCTCAGGACCACCCTGGACAGGTTGCACCCCCACTACGCTCCCAGCTCACCCCTGGCTTCTGACAGCCATGCCAGGGAATTCACCCTGCAAGACCTGGTTTATGCCAGGAACTATGCAGGGCACCCATTATGGCTGCCAGGGCAGATAGTTTCTGTTACAGGACCCAGGTCTTACAGAGTCCTCCTAGAAGATGGTCGAGTCTGGAGAAGACACGTGGACCAACTTAGGAGGTGCTGGACCAAGCCTGCCACCGAAATCCCGGTCAACCAGCCGCCGAACGACCCGGTCTACCCGCCGCCTGTAGCAGCCAACCCGCTGAAGGACCCGGTCTACCAGCCGCCCGACGACCCAGCCGACCGACCACCGCGAGGAGACTCACCCGAGCAGCAGCCCGATAGCCAGTCCAGGATGGCCGACGACCCTCCGCAGACTCCTGACACCGCCCGGGAAGAACAGGACTGGGCAGCAGCCGACAAGCCTCAGGAACCGCGAAGATCAGGCCGCGAGCGAAAGCCGCCATCCTGGCTACGAGACTATGCATGCTCGCGGCCAGGGGGAAGGAGTGCTATGTTTAAGGACTAGGCAGCAGTTCTCCTTCTGGTCCGCCACCTGCGTGGGAGCGCCGATCGCTCCCATTGGCTGATGCCGTTTGACAGCCGGCTATAAAAGGGAGCTGTCAAACGGCATCAGCTGTCGCCGCCAGCTGGTTGTCAGATTGCCTTGGCAGCTGCGGCGACGCTTTATTCGATGGAATAAAGATTGTTAGCTTAGACCTGGCTCCGTCTCTCTCTGTAACCACCGCTCTACAACAAAGGTCATCATACAGGTGCTGCCACCTGCTGTGAGATACAGACATACAAGCACACACAGATCTCAGGCTTTCAGAAGAAAAATAAGCAGCATGTGCTTCTCACACATGCAAAATCACAGATGTTTTCACCCATTCTTGGTTTTCTTGAGCATTTACAGCAGGAAGAGTTTAATGAGCACAGTAGTATTTAAAGGGGAGGGAAGGCTATTGTCATGCAATAATTAGGCCTTTGTGTAACAGCTGACATTTTACATGTTTACATCTCAGTTTGTCTAGTGCTGCTAAAATCAGCCACCCAATCTGAACAATGCAATATGTGTCACTGGCTTAGGCAAAGTACAAACTGGTAAAAAACACAGGGCTTCAATTCGGCAGCCAATAAATCAAGAGATTCACTACTGATAGACAAATCTTTATCAAAAGATTAAGCATTGTGCGATCCTATCACTTGTTGACAAAATGTAGGCTGACAGACTTGATTTGAATCCTGGGTTATGGTAGGATCACAGAACAGGGAAAACATTTTGGAGTAACACTTTAAGATAATTTTCTCATTAAACTAGAAGGCATTGCTAGGTTATTCTCTCTGCTTGTTGATTTTTGTCTTAACAAGATACCAGCTACTGGCTAAAGCCTATGTATGTCCTCTGAGAAGTAAATTTAATTAAAGAGCTAAAAAGACATAGTCGTGGTATTTTTAAACTAGGCTACAATTTTATGCATATTTACCTGAGCTGAAATCAGTGCAGATTGTTTCCCAGATACACACCTAGGATTGGATGTTATGATTGCAAATAGAAATACTTAAAAGATTCAGATCAAAGCAGTAATTTAACTGTTGCAGGAAATTACGAGACTCAGACCTTGGAATCCAAAAATAATTTGGTTTTATTTGCGCAAACATGTTCAGAGTATTTTAGTGAAAGTCACCTCTGAACAAATTTCTTATAGAACAGCACATGCCTATATACTTCTTCAGAAGGGGCAACACACAGAAATATAACTTGTCAGTCATTCATTGGTTACTTGAAACACAACTTTCCCCCTCCCCTGTTGCTAGGCTAGGATGGCCTGGATGTCACAAACCCATCTTGCTAAACTCCCTAGCTTGTGGTTTTGTTACAAGCTACACTAGGTTTCTTGGCAAATGTGACCAATAGATGATCCTTGTGGTTTGGCTTTTCACACTTCTTTGTTCTTTCTCTTGCTAATACCACATATTTCACTATCTATAAAACTTGTATCATTATTTCTCTAAAATTAATATATTTTTATGTCCTGCCTTATTCACCCCTTTGAGACTTTATTTAACAATTAAGTCTCACTTTTATGATGTCTTAGATTAGCCCTTGCGCATATGTTAGGCATGACAAGATTAATGCTTTTGCAAAAGTAGGCAATTGCAAATCCTTCTCAGATGAGTCGAAGTTGGAAAAACGAAGAACTTTCTTTAAACAATACAATTTATGCACTTCACTACTAGTCACATTTTTAATTAGAACTTCGCTCAGTCCAGTCCCATTGAGCAAAACACAATAGCCACCCACAATCCAAATTTGTTGGATTCCATTAACCTCCCATATTTGATTCCACGCACACTTACGCAAAACACACAAATGTCTTGTTGAACACATTTTAGACAATTTCTTCCTCCCTTCTTCCTGTTGCACGGCATTAAGGTTCTTTCGACACCTAGCTGACTTGCAGTAAGTTTTATATATACAAAACTTTACATACATACATACATACATACATACATACATACATACATACATACATACATACATATATATCTGCAAAAAATGCTGTAATAAGTTGCCTAGAGAGCTTATATTTCTACCAGTTATATTTTAAGCTCATCATTTTTCCTAAATTCTTATCTTTTGCTTTACAAATTAATATTCATCTCCCAACTCTAGCTATTGATGCTGGAGTTAGGTTTTCCCATTTATTAGGGGCTAGTTGCAATCACACTTTTGGTCTTGGTTTTGGTCGTGTTGCTTTTTCAAGGTTCCTAAATTGTTCATGTGTTCTTAGGCCACTTTGGTCCCATAAAAGTTTTATACAAAGTTTCTCTCCTTCCTTTCTACTGAAAGCCCTCGCTCAATGTAATTTCCCAACTCCCACCATCCAAACATTCAGTATTTACACCAGTCTCAAGACAATTATAAGATCAGCACATCAGGTAAATTTAGCAGTGGGATTTGTTCTATGGTTGTTATTTTATGTTGGGGAAATAGCATCGGCAACCACTCAGTCCTAAATAGAAAAGGAATGTACAGTTTCTTCCTTCCAGGATTTTATCAAAACCCACTGTCCTGCCTTAAATTTATGTACAACAAAGTCCAAGGTGGTATTTGTGCAAGTATCCCTTTTTGTCTTAAAAGAAAGATTGGGAGAATTCAAGAATATATTTTCTCACAATTTTGTCTGTTAACTCAGCTCTAGGCAAACCCTCCTTCCCACAGTATGGGATCCCCAACAACATCTCATCTCTCCTTCCACTACTTTGGCACTTCCATCAATAAAGTAGTGCTACACAATCATGTTGGTCTCCTTTGCTTATTCCCTTTCTCATCAATAATTAAGCAAGGTTCACATGATTGCTTATGGAGAGTACCAAATTAAGGTCTTCTATGAGGATTCCCTCAGACTTTAGGATACAAGAATTGGTTAACCATCTCTGAGCTTGTTGAGGCAGGATGTTCCTGATCTGATGTTGGGTTGTAACCACCAAAGCCCCCTCCCTAAATGTGAGGTTTCTTTTCTTTTCTTTTCTTTTCTTTTCTTTTCTTTTCTTTTCTTTTCTTTTCTTTTCTTTTCTTTTCTTTTCTTTTCTTTTCTTTCTTTCTTTCTTTCTTTCTTTCTTTCTTTCTTTCTTTCTTTCTTTCTTTCTTTCTTTCTTTCTTTCTTTCTTTCTTTCTTCTTTTTGGTACTAAGAGAGCTGTGGCGGCAATAGCTTGAATACATATTGGCCATCCCAGTATTACAGGGTCCATTAATTTGGATAGGAAGGCTACTGGTTTTAAGAGACTTCCCCATATTTTTTTGAGCTAAGAATCCTTTTTGCTACTCCATCACAGACTGTTACAAATAAGTGGAAAGGTTCCCCCCCAATCAGGTAATAAGAGAACTGGAGCTGTTTTAAGTGCTGTTTTCAATTTTTTGACAATTGCCTAACAGTCCCTAAAACTCTCTTAGATCCTCAATTCTAGCAGGAGTTATTTTTCTACTCCCTTCACTAATCAAGTGTCCAAGATATTTGATCTCTCTGTCTACATACTATAATTTTAAATTTGATGTGGCATGGGTTGATTTTTATTTCTTGATTTTGAAATTTGAATTCTGGCTAATGTGGCATCCCAGAGGGATTATGCTTCAAGATGTCCAGTATGCCCCAGTATCCACTAAAAATTTAATTTCACAATTTCTTGGTCCTACTTGCAATTTTATCCAGTGTTCTTGGTGGAACCTCAGATGCAATGACTCCTGACATATTTTATTTTTCTATCATCTAATTTTCTCTGTTCCTCCCTCTCTCTCTAGCTTTAGTAAATCACACATGTTTCTCCATGAGAGCTTTCTCATTTCCTCGTACATGCAATTTCTTTATATGAAAGTATTCTCCTTTTAATCTGGGATGGGGGTCAACACACAGACATTTACACCAATGTTTTTTCTTCTTCATCAACATACTCACACATTTATACTGTAATCAGACTGCTTGCATAACCAATTTCTCACACAAAAAGTTCATTTCATTCTTTCATTCTTTCTCCAAGCAAATCAATCATTACTTAAAATTCTTTTCTGAGAGCTTTTTCTCACAAGACAATGAGCTCCATTTTTTTTTTTACCGTTGTTAGAGGGTCTCATCCTCCAGGTTTGGAAATGATTACACACAGACACATTCACACAGACAACATTTCCAGACCTGGGGAGGTTTTGTCCCTTTAAATCTCCACTTTTTCTTTCTTTAGCAATTGGTTGTTGCTACTTCCCTTTTTCTTGAGTCAGGACTCCAAGAGCCATGTTATTCTTTTGAGTCCACATACAAATTGAAAGATTTCTCAAGGTTGGGAAGTCCCATAACAGGAGCTTGAGATGCTAATTTTTTTTAAAATATCAAAAACCTGTTTTTGTTCACATGTCCAAACAAAGGGTTCCCTTTCTCCCCACTTTGTGGACTCATAGAGTGATTTGGCTAGCAGGGCAAAATTTCTACAATAGCCTGCTGCTTAAAAAAAAACAAACTGCTGCTTAAAAAAACACACCTGTCACTTCCTTTTTCTCATGTCCTATAGCTCTGTGACCTTGACTTATAGTATAATCTAAGTATTTAACTTGGGGTTTCACTAATTGGGCTTTCTTTCTTATTGCTTTAGTGAACTTGTCACTTTTACTTGAAGTTACACTCACTGTTTAGCACTAGATTTTTACTACCTGTCTCTGTCTTGGGTGTTCTGTCCCTGATCTTTCTAGTTTGGATCTCCCAGTCGACGCTGGCTTATTTTTAAAGATCAAGATCTATAGAGACCTTCTTTCACACCTCGTTTGCACCTGGCCAGGGTTCTCATGAGCAAGTTTGAACTCCACTTTTCTTTTTAAAGACAACTCTTACTGTTTAACGTCATGGAGAACATGGCCCTAATCTTACCAGTTCCAGATAGACACTCCTATGCTTGTTTCCAAATATAACACTAACCTTACCTATTTCTCAGTCCTTAAGGAAATTTGCGGTTCTTCTTCTTTAGCCAAAAGCATTTTACTATCTGCTGGGGGCTCAGGTATTTCCCAATTTATGAAATACCAGGGTTTAAGATACGGTATTTCAATTTTTTTTAAAAAGGTAGGTCTCTTGATTAATTATTGTTCTAATTTACCCAACCAACATTTGCTTGTTTCCCCCAGATAATCCCACCTGTATTGTGGTTCCTCAATTATGTATTTTGCCATTTTTCAATGCACAAATTTATCATTCTGTTCTTACTTAAACTTTTAGTCCAGGGGAGTAGGTTTTCCTCACTCTACTGGCTCAATAACTGCTCTAAAGGGTATTTTCACGCCCTTACGTGTTAGAGTCACCCCTAAGGGTTCGCTCTACCTCCTGCAGCAAGAAAGTTAGCTGCAACAACTACAAGAATTCCACATTCTTGTCGAGATTCCCTAACCTGTGTAACTGCCCCTCCTCTTTGTCTTGAATTGCTTGTGCAATGGGGCGAGGGTAACTTCTCTGCCGGAGACAAACAGGTACTGCCAGAGGCTTCACTTGAATGACTAGTGGTATATGGTGCACTGCATATTCTGGCAGATTACCTTTTGCCCATAATTGGTGCACATCAAACTCCTGCCAAGTATCGAGGACTCAAACCTCTTGGGCCACCATTACTTGCCACATCTCATTTGGAGAATGCCTCATGACTAGTGCCATTTTATCTTCCTCAAATGGCAAAGTTGCCCCCATTTTGCATAACATGTCCCAGCCCAATAAGGGAATGGGATGTATCGGAATTGATGTTCAATGTCCCTTCTATTCAGGGAACATCTCAGGGGCTTTAGAAAAGGGTGGTAATTTACAGAGCCATCAACCCCTTGTATATTTATAACATCAGCAGAAAAGGGGAGCCAACAACTTAGTAACTACAAATCTAGATGCCCCCTATCTTCATTCAGACCAAGGGTTCGGGGGAGGGGCTGAAGAGGTTCCTTAGGCCTAACCCCTTGATCTGTTTTTGGCATTTCCTTTTGTATTCTCTGTGCTCCTGCCCTGGGAACTTGATTATTGCCATCATCAACATTGGGAGGATTATCTTCTTCATAGGGTTCAGCTTTCAAGACAGGTTTGATTTGACTCTCCTTGATCTGAGATCTGGGATTTCTATTCATTTGGGCCACACAGACCATCATGAATTTGACTCAGCATTTGCGAAACCATTCAGGATTCTGTTTACTACTACTTGCCACTGGCCAATATACTGGTATTGATCTGGGTGACCATTATCTGGGTCAGTAACAATCTGGTGGACTTTTGAAATGATGTCTAGATTAAAACTGCCTTCGGGCTTCCCTTCTTAAAATTTCTCAGCATACGATGAAGAGGTGTCCAGGGGACACTTCCTCCACCACCCATTTCTAGACACTGCCACTGACCTGTGGTGCCGGACGTTCCAACGGTCACCAACAGGAATTGTAATGGCTTAACCACCCACACAACTCTTGGGCCTCATTAGGATTCACCAATCCTGGGCCCAGGGAGGTGATCAGGCCCCCACTTCTCCATTTTTGCTGGTAGAGGCATCACGGGCTGGTACTTCACTGTTTCCAGGGTGGCCCCACAGTCCAGATCTAAGTACCCCGTGGGCTGGATCAGGCCCACAGGCCTTGAGTTTGACACTCCTGCTTTAAACTAAAACAGTGTATTCATAATCTTTGTTGCACATTTTCCATAATGCATTAACATCAACCATGTAGATAAATTTACAAATGTTAGGAGCAATATAGGAAAAGCTAAAATTAGCATCATTGGCAATGTTTGAAAATGAGGAAACTAGCTTTGGTTTCTTGTTGTTTCCCCAGATTGCCATGTGTTTGTAGACCAATCATTTTATGTGTGTGTATGTCTCAGTATCTCCAGCAATGAAAGTGCCTTTGAAAATTAAAATATAAATTCTGTATTCTGTATTCTGATAACTATCATAAAAATGATAAAATAAGAATTCTGAAACCAAAGTATATAAAAGGATAGTTTTCTACTACAGAATTCCACCTGGATGTTCTGCTTTTTCTTCTTTTAATTGAAGTGGAATTTAAAGGAATATATATTTGATTGTTGCCATCTGCTGGTTGATGTTGCTGCAAAACGAAGGTTGGCTGTGCCATCTAGTGGTTTCTTTGGAGGCTTTTGGCCGGTTCACGTACTGAATCAGTCAGCACCATAGATCAAGCCCATCTTCCAGCCAAACAATCCAAAGAAGTTTCATGTTGACCATAGATACAGCAGGATTTTTTCTGCTTTTTGTTTCAAAAAGGAATCAGAATCAGATTTATGATGTTGTGGTTTGTGAACACAGCAGTTGCATTCTCACAACCTCCCCATTAAACAGGCATTCACAATATTACTATTCAACTATGTGGAATTCTCAGTTCATTTACCCAGAATTTATCCCTACAGATCTGATTTTTTTAAAAAGGAGAACATTGGAATGTCCTACCCAAAGTCCAGCTATGTGAAAACACATAAACATGCAAACAAACTTGTGCCAATCCTAAAATACAACAGATAGCTATGTCTAATACATGGGAAAGGTTTTAAAGAGGGGTGTGTGTGTGTGTGCAATCAATTAAGTTAAATCCACATTCCATACCAGATTCCTTCTAGGATTCCTTCAACGGAGAAGTCAGCAGGAAGTCAGAAGTCACTTCCATTCCCACTGCTTCTTTGCCCAGCCTTGACCAGTCTGTTTCTCATTTTAGGTAAGGAAATATATCCAAAATAATAAGTCAATTGTGCAGTTCCAAATAAAATCTTATTTCAGTTAAACTTGCTGCTTATTACCTTCTTGAGAAAGATATTGGAGTCACAGACAGGTTTTGGAGAAGGATTTTTTTGGCCCCTCTTCCTTCTCAGTTCTCTTGAGAATCTGTATTCATTTTTTCCAAAAGTAAAGGGACAAGTGAAAGTAGCCTATTTGTGGAGGGCTGGGAGCACATGCACATTATATCCTTAAGCTGCTCTTCTGTCTTGCTGATGCCAGTTTACCACTAAGCCTGCTTAAAAAACTTCTTTCAGTGACTTGCCTAGGGTTATTCTGGACTTCAGGCTACCATGGCCCCCAGTCAACCACTCCCCTGTTGCTCTGCCCCTCCTAAGCTACCATTCCAGAAAAACAATTGCTAATTGCCCTCATTTCTATACACAGCTCATATCTGAGATACTTAATTTTATATGTATGTATGTTTATGAAAGCTTTTGCAGCCAATTCCAAAAGTGAAAAAACAATACATAGTAAACACTGCAGGACTTACTTTTAAAAAGTAGGTAACTCAAGAAAAAGAAAAAGTAAACAGAAATTAAAAACAGAAATCTGCCATGATTTCCCCATATTTTAAGCCAGCATTCTACAGGTCACTCAAGAGTTATAACTACTACACTATTGAGATTCCTATGTCACAACAGTTTCTACAGCAGAAATTAGAAAGTTAAATGTTTCCAATGATTAAGTTGCTGCTCTTGATTCAAGTGGAGGCAAGTTCTATCCTCTGTGCAGAAGCCAAAGAAAGTGTAAGAGGCTGCCTAGAAAAAAGTAAAGTATTGTTGGAAGAAAAATCCAGTCCAGTTCCAAGCTGAGAGAAATAAGCTGGAAATAAAATGGAATGGAATGGAATGGAATGGAATGGAATGGAATAGAATAGAATAGAATAGAATAGAATAGAATAGAATAGAATAGAATAGAATAGAATAGAATAGAATAGAATAGAATACTTTTTATTGGCCAAGTGTAATTGGACACACAAGGAATTTGTCTTGGTGTAAGGAGGCTGGCTACAAGAAAAGAAGTCTCTGTTTATTTGAATGCCAGAAACTTCAGTGACAGCAGCATGTTTCTGGGGTGGCTGACAAATTGGCTGGGTGAGCAGGTGGATTTTTTTTTTAAAGACAAATTTTATTAGTTTTACAAAACAATACACAAACAAACAAGGCATAATAACATAAAAGATCTTTTCTGAAAAAACCAATAGAACATACAAAATAGTTCCAAATTGTAATATATATATTTACATTATCTGTTCAACTTCGTATCTTATCCCAACTTCTCCTTTTCATTCTATTATCCAAATTATATTTCTTACTAATTAAAATTTTATTGCTTTTCAAAAACAATACACAAACAAACAAAACATAGAACATAAAAACATAAAACATCTTTTCTGAAAGTTGCTTGATCCCGGGTTAAAACTCTTCTCACAGACACAAATTCAAAAATCATATTCACTTTATATACCATTCCATATCTTATTACCATTTTCAATTTTCTATATAGCTTCTTCCCTCTTTTATCTTTCTTAATTTTATTTTATTTATCTCATCTCAGTTCAATTCATAATACTTATCATTCTTTGTCTGTTCTATTTCCAGCTATCCATTCATCTTTTCTCTTTAAACAAATTTCTCCTGTACACTTATTGGAGTGACGCCTTTAACTCTTTCCCCTAGCTTAATAATACTTAATATAACACTTAACTTATATTGGGATTCTGTTTAGTACATTCTAAAATTACACAATGAGTTTTATGAGAAAGGAAAAAACACAACAATAACAAAGAAAAAGCATATAAAACCACTATCAATGCCATTAAGAAACTAATCATACATATTAATACTCCTTTATATCTTAAGCATTTTATTCTAAATACACATATAAAAGCACGATCTTATGTACCTTACAGCAGGGGTCCTCAACCACCGGGCCGCTGACTGGTACCGGTCCGTGGAGCACTCTGTACCAGGCCGCAAAGAAAAAAAAATTAAAAAATGGCGGCTTTCTTCGCCTTCGGTGAATGCTGCTGGGATCGGGGATCAAGGACACAAATGAGAGAAGGGGAGGGAGGAAGCAACGAAGCCTGTCCTGCTCTCTGGCTCAGCGGCTTCGGTTTCCTCCCGCCTCGTTCCTCTCTCAGTCGCTCTCTCGCTGCTCCACCAGCCCAGGAAGAAACTGCTTCAAAGAAGCCGGGGGTGGTGGCTTTTCCTGTCACCGCAGCGCCTCCGGGCGCCCATTCACCCCCACCCCGCCCGCCCGCGCGTGCTTCAATTCAGTGCTCCGTTTTGCCTGCCTGCCTGTTTGGTTGTTTGGGAGCAGCTTCGGCTGAGAATAATAACTATTCGCCTCTTTTTATCAGCCGAAGCTGCTCCGAAGCGAAAAGGCAGGCAGGCAGGCAGAACGGAGCACTGGGTTGAACTGCGCGCAGGCGGCGGGGGGGTGGTGGGTGGCAACGGGCGCTTCAGAGGAGCTGCGGCGACAGGAAAAGCCACCCCCGCTTCTTTGAAGCAGTTTCTTCCTGGGCTGGTGGAGCAGCGAGAGAGAGACTGAGAGAGGAACGAGGCAGACACCTGAGGGAGGAGGGAGACACCTGAGGGATGGGGCTGAGGAGGCAGGGCCGAGGCGCTCCTGAACTTGGTGGTTTGCTGGCAGACGTTTTATTACCTGACTAGGTAACAACATCAGATGTTACCTAGTCAGGTAATGGCATCTGCAAGCAAACCACCAAACTCAGTTCTTCTCCCTCCCCCGGTCCTTGAAAAAGTGTTTGTGCTTGAAACTGGTCCCTGGTACAAAAAAGGTTGGGGACCACTGCCTTACAGAATCCCTTTTTTCAATTAAATTTACCCATTGTCTCTAAATAAGTTTTGTTTCTTTAAATCTTGCTTCCCACCATTAAGGCTTCTCATCCCCTCCTTTCTCTCTTGCTTATTCTTCTCCTTGCCCTTTTTACCCCTTTGTCTCTCCTCCTCCCTTTTCTTCTTCTGCTTTCCCCCTTTCTGTTGTTTTCTAACCTTGTATCCACCTTTCACCTCATTTTTCTCTTTTTTGGTTGTTCAAGCCTTAAAATCCCCTTTTTCTTTTCCTCTTTCTCCTCCTCCCCAAATAGAACCATTTGTTCATCAAAGATGGCTTCTTCTTTGTCCCAATCATCCTGCTGCACAGTCAATTTTTCATAAGTGCATACCGCCATTTCTAGAAATTGAAAAAGAGTGCCCAAAGTATCTTTTCCATCTTGTTCTTCTTTTTTATATTTTTGATATTCAATTTTTAGTTCATCCACAAGCAAAGCCATCGTGAAGAGAAAAGTTTTTTCCAAGACAACCACCCAAGTGTTTTTAATCAAGAATAATCCCCCAAAAGTTCCAAAGTCACCAAAGAATCCAAATAAACTATTTCTTTTAATACTTTTTTCTTTCTTCCATTTCTCTTTCTGGGGTTGCTGTTTGATCAAAGAGTTCCAATTAAGATATATCTTTTAGAAGCCGTATTAATATTCAAAGCTCTTTAAAATTCTAGGCAATCTCCTCCTTTTTCAAATTCTGCTCCAATTTTTTTTCCTCTCCCTTCCCACTTACAGCAACAATTTTCCTTTGAATGTTCAGAAATCCATACCTCCAATGTGGGTTTTCCGATTTCTTTTAAGATTCTATCGCTGTCATGTTCGGAAGGAGAGTGAAAAAAGAAAAGAAAAAGCTTTTCCTTTAATTTACATTCGCCGCTTGACACATTCTGGAAACGATGTTTCTTTAGCAAGTTTCAAATTCCAGGATACTTTCACTGTTACTTGTCCCGGTCAGCAAAGATCACTTTCAATTCTTCACAGCTCCTCCTGCACTTTCTTTTTCCGGCCGAGCTCTTCTATGTGGCGGCCATTGCTGACCGCCGCTCAGCTGCCTTTGGAAAAGGGGCTAGGGAAGAGAGGTGCGATATCTCTCGACCCTGCCAGACCCCCCTGTCTTCGCCACCTTCTACGGAGGTGGCTTAGCCCCAAGCCAAATGGCTCGGGGCACTCGGGCAGTGAACACAGGCAGAAACCGCGCACAGTCGCAGATTCCTGCCTGCTCCGAAGCGCTGCAGACCGGAAATCCAGCAGGTGGGTTTTTATAGGGATGTGGAGTTTGGTGATTGAGATGCTCCAGGACAGCGGTCACCAACCAGTGGGCCGTGGCCCACTGGTGGACCATGAGAAAATTTTGGTGGGCTGCAGAGAAATCTCACCCCGAGAGCACCCCCACAAAGCAATTAATCCAGGCTGCGCAGAAACATAAGGCTGCGCAGAAACATAAGGCTGCGCTGCCCACATGGCCCACGGGAACCCTCCCCGCCCATTCACTCCTTACCTGGTAAACTTGCCTGCTAAATTGCTATTTTTTCTTTTTCCGACCATCATCTGTTCTGCTGTGCTGGAGATTTAGATTAGCTAGGAAGCAAGAAATGGTTGGATTTCTTGCTTTCTAGCTAGTCTTTTAGATCTTCGGCTCAGCACAGCCGGACCTCCCTTCAGACTGAAGTTTTGCTTGCAAGCAAATTCAGTGCAGACTCACAGCAAGCAAATTTGAGAGACTGAGTTAGCCGATGGCAGATAGATAGATCACTGAATGATTTTGTGAGCAACTCAATCTGACTGCTTTGCCTGATTTTGGGTAAAAGTTGCTCTTTTTTAAAATAAAAAATTCAATATTTACATGCATGTTGTTTTGTGAATTAATTTTGTGAGTTTGTTTGCAAGCAAATTTTATGTGACAGACTGAGCTAGCCAATGGCAGATAGATAGATCTCTGAATGAATCTGTGATTCTGTGAGCAACTCAATCTTCCTGCTTTGCCTGATTTTGGATAAAAGTTGCTCTTTTTTATAAAAAAAATCAATATTTATATAATTATTTATAATATTTACATACAAGCCATGCCCAGCCAGTCACATGACCACTAAGCCACACCCATAAATTAAGCCATGCCCACAGAACCAGTTAGTGGTCCATGGGATCTAAAATTATGAGTTTGGTGGTCCCTGAGGTCCAAAAGGTTGGCGACCCCTGCTCCAGAAGGTTGTACAATGTAGTGAGCTTTGTGTCTTTTGCTTTTTTTAATGTATGGTGGGTAAATCCTATTATGTCTAAAAGGTCACAGCCTGTCCTTGGAGCTGGGTGGGGAATGTAGATTTTAGGAGTCTTTGTTTTTCTACTTTAAAAAAACAACAACCATCAGCTCCAACCTGGGGGAGTTGTGGCTGAAGTCATTTTGATTCTGAATAGGCTGGCCTGGATTTCTGTAAATGGATACTGAATGGAATGCTCCACTTTTCTCAATAGATACAAAAGTATCTCATTCATAAAATTGAACTGTTGGAGGGACTGCCTGGAATGTTTCCTGGCAGTGGAGAAAAGTGAATGATTTGATTCTAGGAAAGCCTTCTTTCCGGGGTGTGAGTGTGTTTGTGTGTTGACTTCCTACAGTGTAAAAAGCACAAGTTGGAAAACTCTATTTCAAAACTGCAGTGGGAGAATGCAGGTGAAATTATGATGGGTTGTAGGCAAATACTATAGAAGAATGGTCATTAATTTTAGCTCCCAGAAATGATTATTGGTCAGTTCACATCAGACCACAGGTGGTATTCAGCAGGTTCTGACCAGTTCTGGAGAACCGGTAGTGGAAATTTTGAGTAGCTCAGAGAACCAACAAATACTATCTGACTGGAGATTTTACAGTATCCTTCCCCTGCCACGCCCAACAAGCCACACCCACAGAACCAGTAGTAAAAAAAATTGAATCCCACCACTGCATGAGACTGCCTGGAAGTGTAGATTACTAACCATTGCTTTACCAGGCAACATTCATACAATTTGCAATTGGGTGGATGATGGTTTAAAAAGAAGTAGCTAGTACAATGACTTTAGCTTGAATAGGTTTCATTGTACAGAGCAAATGGTTAAAATCTCTTCTGCCTTCCCACATTGTGGTCCTCACTAATTACACAAATGGCATCTGATTATTTGGGGAAATAATCCAAAGAGATAAGCAATAATAAACAGATAAGTAAGTAAATAGAATGCAAAGACCGAACACAATATGGTCAAGAGAAATGGGCAACTATCACTAACGTTGCCCAGAATTGTCCTTGGAACAGATAATTTCATTTGGCAAAATCAGGATAAATGAAGATTTCATATTGATAAAATGGAAATGATTATGTTACAAATAGAGAATGTCCAAACCAGGCTTAACATTTGCGACATATTTTATGGCAGCCTTCCCAAACTTTGTGTCTCTCTCTAAATGTGGTAGGATTGTAGCTCCCAGAATTCTTGTTAATGTAGCTAGTTAGACTGGGATTCTGAGATTTGCAGTCACCATATAGCCGGAAGCCATTTAGTTGAGGATGGCTGCAATATGGGCAATACCATCGTTTTTACAAATCAGGACTGCAGGGACTTAACTCTAAGAATCTGACTTGAACTCTTCCTGAGATTGCCATGTTCCACTTGTTCTTGGCTTTGTTTTCTTCTGGGTGTACCAATTAGTTTTGTGGTCACCATCTTAATAGAGCTATTAAATACAGACTGCAAAAAATATATAATGCCATATTTTTTGGCAACACCAATCTGGTAGAGTCATATTATAAAGCCAAAGAAACCCATTCCGTAAACTGTAAAAAAAAAAGTCAGTAAAATCTATTATTTTATTTATAAATGGATAAAAGCCACATAAAGTCAGAAACATATCCAAGCTTTCTCTATCTCTATTGCCAATTTGGATCCTGTTGAGGATGAAACTGCACTGACAAAATCGGTCCACAGAACCACATCATGTTTAATAAATGTGCACTGATGCTCAATGTTTATTGAATTTAATAAACCAAAATTATACACATGGAAAGGCAAAAGTAAAAAGGAGCATTTCATCCATTAAGAAACTATTTAAAGTACTATTGGCCCAAGGGAAGAGAGATAATAAGATGATATAGATTTGGATTCTTTCCTGGAGGAAATAAAGATTGGATAAAAGTACATAACAGTATGAAGCCAGCTGACTGGATAATCATTTTGGGTGCTGCTTTGAACATGATCCAAGTAAAAGGAGAAAGGAAAGAGATAATGGTTCATTTTCTTCCTCTATACAAAGATGCTCATGTTAGTTGTTATTATTTCTCATCTATCATTGGTCCAAGTCTTCCTAACTCTCATGAAAGTACTATGCATAGCTAAGAAAACCAACAATTGGATGATAGAACAGCATTGTTATTTGAGACACTAATGACTAAGCTCAATTTATCTTAATCTGGATTCAATATGCAAAAACCTAAATCTCTTGACAAGTCCATAACGCTTGGAAGGAAAGAAGAGGATGACCAGCAGCAAGGTGGCAATGGCAATGGCAATTCAAGACCCAAAGGTCTAGCAAAGAAAATCTATCTACGTGGTCACTAAGAGATGATACTGATTTCATGGCACATAATCAATTACTCAATTAAATTAAGTGTATTTAATGTTTCCATATGCTGAAAAACCTTTTAACATTTAAAAACAACAAAGAGATAGCTCAAAAAATTCAAAATTCTTATTACAGCAACATTTACCCTAAGACTATTTAGCCCTAAAATATATTTAACTAAAGTCTAAAACTGCTAGAAAATAACTGCAATCTTTTGTCTTTTACAAAGACTGCAGAATGCATTAAACTCAACATGTTGAATTCAAGTTATGTTACATTACTGAAAGCCACTGTAGGATACTATTGAGAGTCTTCTGTATGAATTAAGGAAGTCAAGTACCTACATACCCACTGACTGACTTTGACCTATTTTACCTCAAAAGTTGTCCTTGTAAAAATAAAATTTACTGAAACTAAGTTCTCCATCTCCTGGGGAAGAGTTAGAATATCAATGAGTAAGTGAATGAATAAATAAACGAATGTATGAAATAATGGATTTATGCAAAAGTTTGTGTATCACCTACCACCTATGACTTATCATGTAAGGAAGTTTACAATATCAATAAAGGAATAAAAGTACCAAATAGGAAAACTTATCCATATGGCAGCTTATTCACCATTACTGTTTAATTGTCCTGCAAAATCCTTTTGAAGCTACCTTAAAGACCTGCTAACTGGGAAACATTTAATCCCACTGGTTTCTGTGAGATCCAAGTACAAGTAATTTATAGTATAATCCTATGCTGATCCACTCAGAAATAATTTATATTGAGTTCGGTCAGATTTCCTGTCTTGTAAGGCTATATAAATACAATGGAGGATCTAAGCTTATAAGAGGTTTTCAACCTCTTGAATATTTTGGGGAATATTTCATATAGAATCATTGCACAAAAGTGGTAATAAATTTGCTGATTAGACTTTGGGAATCTATAATGATTCCTAAATTCCACTCAGTAAATTTAGTCTCACAGATTATTTTAGATCTGCTAACTACTGGTTCTAATATAACTATTCTAATATGAATTAGTTCATAGTTCATGAACTAGTTCATTAGTTCATATTAGATTTTAACTTATTATGACTCATGAATATAAGATAAAGCCTTTTGGGTATTAACTGTTTCCTGGAAAGAAAAGTCATAGAAATTAGTTGAACTTTGCAGTAATAAATTAGCTTCTACAGTTTCGGTACAGGCCAGGCCTCACGTAGGCTGAAAGCGTACCAGGAACAAAAAACATCAATCAACAACACGTCATCATGGGCTATAACTGGACTGCAAATGCTGATTTGCTACTTCATACCTTTTAAACTGACCATGTAACTGTAATTGGATGCTGCTATGTGTCCACTAATATTTCTGCTCATGTAACATAATGATTGGATAGAATTCACCGCTTATGACGTATCACTATGTGTTTTTAATAAAAGAGCTTCCCTGAGCTCATGATCGGGGCAGCTCACCCAAGATAGAACCTGCCTGGAGTCTTTCTTGATGCATTGAACCACCCAGTGAGAAGCCTTCCTAATGCGGAGCAAAGCCGCATCTGGTGACCCCGACGTGATCCGTTAAAAGAAACGGGTGCGTCTGTCTTCGACTGCCTATCTCACCCGGCCGGATGAGCCAGTTGCAACCCAGGGACACCGTTTCGTGTCACGGATCCCTCCCCAGGAATCTTCTGCAAAGAAGACATCCTCCCTTCAGGTGAGTATGGGCGGAAAGTTCTCCAAAGCGCAGATAGCACATTTGCAGGAATTAGGAGAATTAACGAAGAGCTCAATTCTTATTCTTAGGTCTCAGGGCAAAACACTCCCGGTTCCAACTAAGAAGGACCTTATTACCCTTTTGACTTACATTTACACACAATGTCCGGCTTATCCGGAGAAAGGGTCCTTGAAAGTCTCCACATGGCAACGTTTGGGTGACTGTTTTCATGATAACCCCAGGGCTCCGCCAAAGATTCTGACCACATGGAGAATAGTCATGGAATGTTTAAAAATCCATGGTTTAGCACTGACCAAAGCCCCCTCCCCTAAGGAGGGTCCTCCTCCCTATACAGCTGAAACCAAGACCAAGGACGCTCTCCCGTTAGAAGCTTCCTCCCCCACTGCTCCTAAACCCATAAATCCTCCTAACTCAAATTCAGCGGAGGATCAAACACCCATGGGAGCGATCGCACAAGCAGGGACGCAGGGAGG
The DNA here is from genome assembly GCF_049901735.1 of Notechis scutatus. NCBI lineage: Eukaryota > Metazoa > Chordata > Lepidosauria > Squamata > Elapidae > Notechis > Notechis scutatus. Next base: position 113,833,334 of record NC_142012.1, read on the forward strand.
GCTCTCTTACCCTGGAGGAGCTCTCTCTCTGTCCTGTTGAATATATAGGGGATGGAGCTGGAAATATAGTGCCTAGACTTGAACCTTTACCCATGAAATTGATCAGAGATTTAAAACAAGCCGTGGCCATGTATGGCATCCAGGCACCATAAGTCAGAGCCTTCATTAACACCATCGTAGGATCTTTTTCAAAAATTACTCAAGGCTCACATCAGCCTTATGCTGAGTTCGTAGAGGAACTTCAGAAAGCCATTCAGAGACAAATCTCGAATGAAGAAGCCCGTAAAGAGCTTCTGTTAAAACTGGCTGTTGAAAATGCAAATGAGGATTGCAAGAGGATTCTGCAGCCTCTATCTGCCCGAGGGGGGGCTTCCCTCTCAGACTATCTAAAGGCTTGCAGAATCGTGGGAACTGTCTCCTACAATATGGAGCATCTGGCCATGGCCTTGCAGCAAGCAAATTCTCAAAACAGGCCAGCCGGAAATTGCTTCAATTGTGGGAAGCCAGGCCACTTTAAAGCACAATGTAGAGCCAGGGACAATACACAAAACAACACCAAGCCTAAAACAATACGCCCAAGGTGCAAGAAGGGGTACCACTGGGCAAACCAGTGTCGCAGCAACATTCCTCTGCCACAGGAAAACTAGAGGAGGGGCAATCAGCCAGCCCCGCTCCAAAGGCTGACTCCATATCTTTCCAACTAATTGCCTCAGAAGATATGGAGATTGACATTCCAGGCACTGTTTATTTTCTCCCCACATGCCTGAAAATGATCCCTCCTGCCATGACGCCCCTCATAATTTATCCCATCCGAGACCTCATGGCAAGGGGAATCATTGCTTCTCCATTTCTGAGAGATTCTGATGACTTTTCATCAGTGGCCATGGCAGTAATTGGAAATACTCCCACAAAATTTAGCAAGGGAGAATTAGTAGCAACCGCTGTTCCAGTGCCTGTTAAAACGGCTGATGCGTGGGCATTTACTGTCCATCAAACAGTGGAACAAGCCAGGCCTATGTTACAATTCACAATCTGTAACAAAGTCTTTTCGGGTCTCTTAGATACTGGAGCTGACGTAAGTGTCATCCGAACGGCTGAGTGGCCGGACGATTGGCCTTTGGTAACTGCCCCAGCCGTTCAGGGAGTGGGAGGAGTTCAGCACGCCCACCGTAGCAAACACTGGCTACCGGTGAGTTCCTCTGATATTTCTCACACTGCCTACCTTCAACCCTTGGTTCTTCCATTACATACTAACCTGTGGGGCCGTGATCTTATGTCTCAACTTAACACAAAACTCATTATTGATTAATGGAATCTTTTACTAGAACTCCACTGCGGCTACAATTAAAAACCACAGAACCTGTTTGGGTAGACCAATGGCCCCTCACTATAGACAAACTAGAGGCCCTGCAATCACTTGTTCAGGACCAAATTGTCAAAGGGCACGTTGAACCATCTGTCAGCCCATATAACACCCCCATTTTTGTCATAAAGAAAAAGTCAGGAAAATGAAGGCTCTTACATGATCTAAGGGCCGTGAATTCAATAATAAAACCAATGGGGGTGCTACAATGTGGTCTTCCAAATCCCAACATCATCCCTGAAAAATTTGATCTAATGGTCATTGATTTAAAGGACTGCTTTTTTTCTATCCCTTTGCATGAACAAGATCGTGCCTTATTCGCTTTTACACTACCTCGCTTAAACAACTCCTCTCCCTCCTCCCGCTTTCAGTGGAAAGTCTTACCTCAAGGTATGCTCAATAGCCCCACCATGTGTCAACACTATGTCAATAATGTCTTGCTACCCTATCGTTCTGCTTTTCCACAATTTCTGGTGTATCACTACATGGACGATATCCTTGTTGCCGCTCCTGGGCCACCGGGTACGGTGTTCACTTCATTTCCTTCCTGAAAGCCGTTCTTGCAAAAGGAGGTTTGCACATAGCACCTGAAAAGGTGCAAGTATTAACTCCGTAAGCATATCTGGGCTATAAAATGCTTTCAACTACTGCCTATCCTTCACTACCCTCTCTGTCTCTACCTTCTCAACCCACTCTGGTTCAACTTCAGCAATATCTGGGTACCATAAACTGGGCCCGACCTTTCCTGTCTTTAACCACTGATATTCTTTCTCCATTGTTTGAAGCCCTTACCTGGGGGAAAAAGCCTGCTGACATAATATCCTTGCAGCAACCTCAGCTTCAAGCAATAACTCAAATAGAAGAGAATATCCGAAAAATATGGGTAGACAGAGCTGCTGCCAATACTCCTCTAGATATGGTCATTTTAGCCACCCCGAGGCTTATGACCGCAGCAGTAACTCAAAAAGACCAAAAACTCCACATCATAGAGTGGATCCATCTTTCCCATATGCCACGATGCTCCATCACTTCCAAATCAGCTCAATTGGCTCAATGGATCATAAAAGGCAGGAGCCGTGCAAAATTACTTATGGGAATAGATATCTCCACACTTTTTATCCCTTTTTCGCTACAAATATGGGAATCTCTATTCCAAAACTCCCAGGAAATTCAATTTGCCTTAGCTGACTGGCCTGGACTAGTTTCCTGCCACCCGCCCGCTGATCCACGTTTTCAAATCATTCGGACAATACCCATCTCTTTCTCCTCTCCCATCAGCAAAGGACCTTTGGTCAACGCCTTGACTATATTTGCTGATGGCAGTAGGGAAAGAGGGCATCGCTTGTCAAAGGAATGGGGTGTGGCACACTAAAACCACCCCTGTGCAGACATCACCACAAAGGGCTGAGCTTGCTGCAACCATATTAGTCCTCCAGAATTTTAACGAACCCCTCAACTTGATCTTAGACAGCCTATATGTTACCCAAATAGTCTCTACAATTCACGATTCTTACCTCTCTCCCGCTATTGATAAAAACCTTCTCTCTCTTTTTGTTACATTGCAACACCTTATTGCACAGCGTCAGCACCCCCTCTTTGTAGCACACATTTGCAGCCACCAGCCCTTCCCGGGAATTCTCCAGGAAGGCAATGATGTGGCTGATCAAGCGACTGTAGGTATCATGACCTCACACACATTGACTCCTTGGGAGAGCCATTCATACTTCCATCAAAACACTAAAGCTCTCATGAAACATTTCAACCTTACTATGGCCTAAGCCTCAGCCATTAGACAGCAGTGCCCCACCTGCAGTCAACAAGCCCATTCCATTCCCTTAGGGGTAAATCCCCACGGGTTGAAAGCCTGTGAAATATGGCAGATGGACGTTACTCAATTTCCTCCGTTTGCCCCCTGGAAGTATCTGCATGTCACAATTGATACTTATTCAGGGTTCATAATGGCGACCCCGCAAAGAGGAGAAGTCTCCAAACATGTCATCAATCATTGCATTCGCACCTTTGCATCGTTGGGACACCCAAATGAAATAAAAACAGATAATGGTCCTGCATACACTAGCACAGCTATGTCAGAATTTTGCACTAGGTGGCAAATTACCCACAAATTTGGGATTCCTTATAATAGTCAAGGACAAGCCCTGGTAGAGAGAACTAACCTAACGCTAAAAACAGCGTTAGAACGACATTTGATCAAAGGGGGAAAAGCCCTTGGCCTCCCGGCGAAGCAAGACACTCTTAATCTCTGTCTTTATACTCTCAACTTCCTCAATCTCTCAGGCCCCCCTGCTATGACGGCAGCGGAGCGACATTTTTCCTCCCCCCCCTTCCCCTGATTCTCCCAAACCACAGGTATACTACCGCCAACTGCCAGACCCTACTTGGAAGGGCCCTGCTGGTCTCCTCACCTGGGGTCGTGGCTACACAGCTATCCAGCTTCCAGATCATGTCCTGTGGGTTCCTGGACGGCACATCAGACCATACCACCCCAAGATAGAAAAATCATCACCTGCAGACCTATCAACGTGATTCGTCTCGTTGCCTTGCTGACCCTCTTCCTCCTTCTTGCTGCACATGCCTCTAAGGTCTCCATTCCATCTCGAGTGACGTACTTTACGCCAGGTACTCCCCTCCTGCTGACCTGCACCGCATCTGGGGACATTTTTCCCCCCTATCTCAGATGGTCGACACTCCCTCAACCATGGCTCCGTTAGAGATCGCAGAACTCCACCAGCGTGTCAGATGGCTGCACCCCCTGCCTGACCAAAACCACACAAGCAGGCTTCATTCAACTAACTCTCATCTACCATACCCAACAACCACAGAAGTGCCTTCCTACCGGAAAAACCTGCCAAAAGATGAACTCAAAAACCATTTGCTACGATCCCAAGACGGCTGTACGTCTCAATGTTACCTTATGGGCGGGACTTCCAAGAACCTCCAGCAGATCTGATCCTGAGGGGGAGGGAAAACTTTATTACCTAAACCACACCACCGTTCTCAAGGATGATACTAACCCAATTGTTTTAACCTTTGATGTTTGTATTGCTTGTTCTAAACCAGGGGGATATTCATGCGGGTCGGCTGACTGGAAAACAACTTACGCCCACAACCATAAATATTTGTGTCCTATACCCATTAACTGGGCCATAGGGAACCCCAATCAATGGATCCCTTGTGGAGGTTCCATCGAGTGCTCGGGTTGGTCTTGTGTCTGTGATTATGCCGGGGGGAGGGTACTCAGGCTGCAATCATCTGTCACATTTCAAACGAATATCAGGGTCTACCACAGACAATAAGGTAGAAATCACCATCTCCAGACAACACCCTGCCTTGGATACTTATATGAAGGTAAGGAAACATTGTTAGATTGGTCGGTATATAATAATTTGAGGAAATTAGATAAAGCCCCTGATACCAGTGTTATTGCAAAAAACTTGTTCATGGATATGGCAGAAAAAATTGCAAAATAACTTGCAATAACCAATTGTTTTGTCTGTGGGGGAACCACCACAGGAGAACAGTGGCCGTGGCAAGCCTTAGAAGCCTCACCATCACTGTTCAACAACATGTCTTCTATAGGAAACATAACAGCTAGAACAGTTTCAGATCCACTTATCTGGACAATTACCACTAACTTAATTGGTAGAAACTGCTTTTCCCGAAATGGGTCCACTCCAGTAGGACACCTCCTTTGCTTAGGTACATGGGATAACTCCTACCAGACTTGGACAGCACCTGACAATGCTATCACCACACCTGCCAAATTCAACACCTCCCTCCTCCCTTATCTTAATGACACAACATCTTCCCAAAACTGGACAGCCCCAAATAATATGTATTGGATTTGTGGTAACCTAGCCTATCCGTCCCTTCCAGCAGATTGGCAAGGGTCATGTGTATTGGGGTGAATAAGACCTTCCTTTTTCCTCCTCCCGGTCTCTATTAAGCAAGAGCTAGGCATCCCTGTGTATGATACATTATCCCGCAAAAAAAGGGACAGCCTTTGCAGGCTTCCCCTGTCAATCAGAACATACAGGGGATACCTGGACCTAACCCCCACATATATATGATTAATAGAATTATTCGTTTACAAGCTGTTTTAGATTTAGCTGGCCAACGAATAGACAAGGCTCTAAACACTCTAGCAACTGCTACAGACAAATTATGCACAGCTGTCTACCAAAATCGTTTAGCTTTAGATTACATGAGATGCGACAATTAACCTATAATCATAATCAAGTATGGCAAGGTATTGATTTTAAAAATATTTTTAGTTCCTGGTTTCCAAAACTACCAGGATTACAAGCTATAGTAGCTCTCATAGGTATGATTGCTGCAGGATGCGTTATTCTTCCATATGTGTTACCAATTTTTATTCGCACTATCTCCAATAGTCTCTCCTTGTTAGCTGAAAATTGCACAGGTTAATGCCCTCTAGGGAAAGGAACCTCTGTACAAAGTCATACCCTCAGAAGACCCTGATGCATACGCTCGCACAGATTTTCGCATGGGCAGTGACGAAGATCCAGAAGAAATTTCTCTATAAAACTAAAACAGAGGAGATGCAGTGATAAATTAGCTTCTACAGTTTCGGTACAGGCCAGGCCTCACGCAGGCTGAAAGCGTACCAGGAACAAAAAACATCAATCAACAACACGTCATCATGGGCTATAACTGGACTGCAAACGCTGATTTGCTACTTTGTACCTTTTAAACTGACCATGTAACTGTAATTGGATGCTGCTATGTGTCCACTAATATTTCTGCTCATGTAACATAATGATTGGATAGAATTCACCGCTTATGATGTATCACTATGTGTTTTTAATAAAAGAGCTTCCCTGAGCTCATGATCGGGGCAGCTCACCCAAGATAGAACCTGCCTGGAGTCTTTCTTGGTGCATTCGACCACCCAGTGAGAAGCCTTCCTAATGCGGAGCAAAGCCGCAGAACTTATATTTCAGTAGACATGGACAAGATTGCTTTTTTAATGAACTAGTCAGAATAACTAAGAAGCTAGCCATACCTGGCATGTAATCATCTACCTTTCCTAAGAATCTGAAAGGATCAGAAATTTCAGAAAGACTGCAGTTTGGTTTGGGTTCTTGCTGCCTTACCTTTTCAAGCCATAGATAGGGTCCAAACTTAGCTGCCTACTTCTGACCACAATTTGAAATTCAATCCAATCCTGTTCAATACCTGTTCAATTTATGCTACACCTGCCACTATTAGCAAATGGAATGAACAGGGTGATTTTTAAGTGAAAGTCCTTAGAGTATCATATTTTGGAATCCAAATTCACTGTGGGGTTGTTTCTTATTCCCCAGGAATCCCATATTAACTTTCCTCACTTTAGAATGAAAAATATTTCTCTGAGTGTCTGATATTAAGGGATTATCTGTGGGCAAGTTTTTTAAGTTTTAGCAACATTTAATATTAAATTTCTTATAAGATATAAATGTGCTTGTCATCACATTTAGATATATTTTAAATGTGCCATTTAAGAGATGTTTTTTAAATTAAATGTTTAACATTTATCAAATGTTATGCTCTTGCAAGAACAAGAGACAGAAAAACATAGCAAAGTTGGCCAAAACTCTTGGCTTTCATCATGTTTCATCTCTAATGTCCTTGACACATTAATGAAAATGAATAGCAAGGCAAACTTCCAAGAAGTACCATCTCATCTGGATATCTAGTCATATTTGATTTTTAAAGTTTCTCACGGACAAGTAATCAATTGAATCAACTCTCACTGGTTTCCCTTGTGGGTAGATTTTCCTTTCAGTATTTCAACAGAGAGACAATGCAGTGTTAAAGTCAAGCAGTTCTGTCAGAGCAGAATATCAAATATGCCATCTTTTCACGGGTGGTACAAGTGCTAAAGAGTCCATGTGATAATGGATAGATTCAGGACAACAGTTTTTTTTTAAAGACCTTATTACAGTTTTTAAGAGTGCTTTGCTTTTTTCCATATCACAGATTTGATCATGGAACATACTCAGTTTCCCTATTTCTGAGCTGAAGTCTTTTATGTGTAAGCAGTGCAGAAAAGTCCTTCTCCACAGGCTGTTTCTAGGGAGAGAAAGCCCCACAAATGGAGAACCTTCCACCCAAACAATAGTTCCCCATTCAAAGCAATTAGATAAATACTTTATGTTCAAAGCAGAGTTTCCAGTCCAAACTCTAAATATAGTCCCAATGTTTGTTTTGTATTTTGAGATTCTGTTCACAGTACTATTTCCTCGGCTTCTGACTTCAATGCGGAAAAAAACTACTGAGAGAAAAAAAATGGAGAGACATAGAATGCAGTGAGAATAAAAGTACTCGGGTGGGTGCTCAAATTTACCTTCTATTTATCCTGATTAGATATTTCACAGTCTTAAAAATGCCAAAAGTGCCACGTGGCTGTTGCATTCTCAGCTTAAAAGGCTTGTGTGGTATGCAATGCAATGCAATAGTAAGCACATGTGAGAGAGGTCTTTGTACCTGCTCATTAAGGCTACTACTAGATCTGGGCTGACAATTTCCAGACACTATTAATGGATAGCAGAGAGATACAGTAGTTCTTTAATGAATCTAATGGTTATGCAGATACTGCAACCCAAAATCCATAGATTTGTTCATTTAAAAAATAAGTTCCACTGACGATGCAAAGTTGTGTTAAGTGGTGTCTGGTAGTCTGCTAAACTAGCAGATTCATTTGCCTCACCACCTGTGTCCTATGCATTGTAACAAACATGCCTGGAATTTCTCCAGAATAGTTTCCAGTGCTCTCTTTTGTGTAGGTATTTCAGCTCAGAGAGGCCCTCCCTGGAAACATCTTATTATAGGTTTATTTAGGGAAGAGGGAGGTAAAATAGTGGCCTACTGCTTTCTATTAATACAACTCTAAAACAAACAAAGTAGTTTTATTCCTAATATTTATTTCTCAGATATTTTTAATGAAATATTTAGAATGCAAGGGTAAAATTGTTATATTGTACTTGCAATTATAGTTCTGCAGCTACATGTGAAATAATATAGTATAGTAGCTTTTTATTTTTAATGCAGACACATATCACACTCTGATTATTAGGATTAAAATTACTGTCATATATGCTTGTCTATTTACAGGTGGTCATTCATGGTGGATGTTGTCAGTCACAAAACATCAATCCTTGGGACACAAGCAGGGGTGGGATTCTACCAGCTCGCACCTATTCGCTAGAACCGGTTGTGAACATTCTAAACAGTTTGGAGAACTGGTTGTTAGAAGAAAATACTGGCCTAATCCTGTAAGAAAGGCAGGAAGGAAACATTCTGGTGTTGCTTACAGAAACTGCCTCTCTGTTAACCCTTTTTACATTCTTGGCAGGACTCGACTTCCTGTCTCTGGAACTTCTCTGGAGTTATTTTTCCCTCCTTTGCTGGTACTTTGGTTGCGTGGAGTGACCATTCAAAGTTACAATGGCACAGAAGAAAGTGACTTATGACCATTTTTCACACTTACGATTGTTGCAGTATCCCCACAGTCATGAGAGGCCAGGCGAAGAGATGCATGCCTCAATATGAATGATATTGAGTTGGCCACGCCCAGCCAATAACATGACCACCAAGCTACATCCACCCAGTCACATTACCACCAAGCCACTCCCAGCAACTAAGCCACAGCCACAGAACCGGTTATTAAAAATTTTGAATCCCACCCCTGGGCACAAGTTACTGAAGTCATTCTCTCCCTCCCTCCCTCCTTCCTTCCAGGACAGCATCCATTCAAATGAGCTACCCATCCTTTTATGTTCGAAGAGCATCTCCAGGGAATGTGTCATCCCATTATCCACATTGTGAGATCTAGAAGCAAATACTGCCTTGCCTGGAGGATCACAATTCTCATTTTGTGCTGCTGTCTAGTGGGCCTTTGAATTTCTGTAGTCCCAGTTGTAAAGAAATAAGAATAAAAAAACGCTGCATGAGACTAAAGATTCAATACCACAAATGATCCATTACACATAATTTTTTATTGGTATTATTTACAATCCGGACTAATATACAAGCCATTATCAATTGGTTTTGAGCAATTAACAATGATTGAGGGAACTACACCATGCCCATGTGCAACATGCAGAAATAGCAACATTTCTTTCATTTTTATTGTTTTCAAACAAAATACTTTATTGCCCATGCCTTCATCCTTATACATATTCATCCATAATGATTTTTAACTCAAACAATTGAAGGTTGTACATGGATACTGTAGACTCACCCTCTCTGTATCCTCCCATTTCCTGTTTCTCTTGCTGATCAAGATTATTTATTTATTTATATCCTGCCTTTGTTATTTTTTGATTTAAAAAAATCCAAGGTGGTGAACATACCTGATATTCCTTTCTCTTTAAAGGTTTCCCTCTAGCAAAACACAACTTCATATATGTGTACCAAATTCAGCTGGCTGGAGAATTCTGGGAGTTAAAGTCCACAAGTCTTAAAGTTGCCAAGTTTGGATGCCTCTGTAGTACACTGTAAGGGAGTTGATCTGCTTCTGCAGTGATCAACTCTGAAAACTGGAAACAACTTCATTTTAGATGGCGTTTATATTTGCTTGCCAGATAAGGGGGAAAAGGGAATTTGGTGAGAATTACAACACTGACATTCTTTGCAAGTTATGAATTTTATTGCTGCTGTATTTTCTGTATCCCTTGTGACTAGGATTTTTTTTATTGATTTAAATTTTCTTTTTGCATTTGGTTATGTAGAGGAGGGCAAGGAGTTACAAGAAGATGCCCTCCTTTGATAATGCTCCTGTAATACCAGCAGTGCTTCCAAGTCAACAATTAACTTTAGCCTGAAGAGGGCAGGGTGACTTTATTGTTCATGCCCTTTAGTTTACAACATAATATACTTTAAATCCACAAATCATATATCTTCATCCTCCACCATCTTGCAAGATGCTCTCTATTACGGTTACTTCCCAATTAACCTTCATACACCACCACCCCAGATGATTGTACATGGGCCAGAACAAAATGCTCAAATATTGTCTCAGAAAGCATTTTTCTAAAATGCCACTGGCAAGCTCTGGAGTCCATCCTTGGAAATAAAGATGGCACTATAGATATATGGAGTTCTTTATTGGCCAAGTGTGATTGGACACACAAGGAATTTGTCTTGGTGCAAATGCTCTCAGTGTACTCATAGTTGGTGTTTCGTAAATATTGTTTAAAGAAAAATAAATAAATCCTAATAAACCCAGGATGAATCCCCCAATCATCACTCAAGCCTCAAAGCTAGTTTCCCATCTCCATGTAGTAAAATGCCTATTAAAGTTATATATAATGTAATATTTTTAGATTCAGGTGCTAGGAAAGTCTTGAAAAGCTGTAGCCAGTCAACTGGGGGCTTAGGATGTCTAGTAAAGTGATCCTTTGGCTTTGTTGTGCTTGCTGCTGACTCCAGTTATGAAATTCAGATCACCCCAATTCAGATGGAGTCCAAACAGAAATCCTTTTATCTCATTTCCAGAGAAAAAATTGCTAACTACAGGAACCAGGAGCACTACTCAAGTGACGCTGAGGACACAGATAAACCTCCAAGTGCTTTAATGACCCTCTAAAAAGGATGCAAATTACCAGCTGTCTGCAAAGAATATAAATCTTTCAATTTCCTATCATCCTCTCAGAGCTGAAAAAGGTTCTTGGAATAGAAGCAAAACATCTTCAAAAGAAAAAAAACAAGAAAGTCCAGATGCCTCTTGAAAAAGCACCTTTGGGACTACCATGACCTGGATGACTGAGAATCTCTACAGACTTTTATCTCATAGTTGTGGTCGTGATCCAAAAGAATATCCTTCCCGTTTCTTTACTTACTTTCTGAAGAAATTCCAGTTTAGTTGCTGGAATCTCTTCAGAAAGGCCTATGGGTTCTAAAGTTTGACTCAGCAGCAAGCTTACTAGACTTCTTAAGACTTCTGTTGACTAAGACCTCTATTGGAACAAAAGCTCCCTTTTTTATGGTTAATCCACTTTGTAGTGGACTTTCCAGGTTCTGATAGTCCATGGTTGATCAGTACATGGACTTACTATCTTCTTGAAAAAGAAAATGGCAACCAGCTTGTTCATTGTTCAAAGAGTCCTGGAAAATTGACCTGGGAGCATTGCTGTGAAGTGGGGTGTGGTCAGATAAGTAGAGCTAGACCAGGAAAGGGCATAGACTCTTGTATGCTCATAAATGATTGCCTGAAAAGGATTTTTATCTCAATTCCAACCTTGTCATAAGAGATGCTATGAATGGATGAAGGGATAGCAAATGGCCAAAGTATTGATATAACAGATGTTTTAAATGTATTTGTAGATTCATGCAATGCATGATCAATTGTATCTCTTTAAAATTACAATTGAGAATTCTACCTCATGTTATTTTCTTAAAATAATTGCTGATGGATGATTACAATCTTTGATAGAAAGAAGCTTCTTAATATGTGAAGGAGACCTTTCTAATAGATGCTTGCAGATGCACTCTTAATAATAGAAACAGGTGCTCTGTTCTGATTTTCTCAACATTAATTTCCCAATTTTAGTGGCAATCCCATGCATGCCTATTCAAAACAAATATATTAAACTCAATAGGACTGACTTTCCAGCAAACTTTGTTGAATTCAATGGGTCTTACTGTTAGGTAAATGTACCCATGTTCACATTGTTATTCTATCACTTTCATATCCTAAAAGGAGAAAATGATTTTCAAACTAAGTACATTGAGCTGCTCAATGTAGTAATTCACATAGTTTACAGCAGGGCTGTCAAACTTGCAGCCCATGGGCCAGATGCGTCATGCACCAGACATGCCCTTGCCCGGTGTAGCAAAGGGGAGAAAAGTCATGATACATCATGTGACGTTGCCATGATGACATGATTTTGACACCCCTAGTTTACAGCAGATTCCCAGTAATGGTGAGGATATCTGTCTCATCCCTTGCTGGTTCTCTATTGGAAAAAGGCAAGCATCCATTCCCTTTATAGAATTCATTGTCTATGGCTCTCATTCAAGAAGTGATATTGCTTGCCTTCTTCGGGCTAGTTGGATGATCTTCATGTATTTTTGTCTGAGACCTTTTTTTGACCAATGCAAAAAAGCAGCTTCTTGTACAGACTAAGGATCCTGTGTTGTCCTAGCTTGAAAGCAATTATGACAATTTCCATCCCGACTATAATATAAACCGAGAAAAATAAGAAAAAGTTGGGATGTTGCAGTTTGATATCACCAAAGCCAATGGTGGTTAAGGTGATAAAGCAAAAATAGAAAGCTTCCTCAAAATTTAAAGCTTTTTCCCAGTGTGGAAGAACAGTGGCAGCACAGGAGATGTATGCAAAAACAATAAAAGTCATCAGTGAAAAGGGTACATCCAGCTGTTCTACTTCTTTCCCTATATTATTAATGCTGCTGATCATGTGATTCACCATTTCCCCTTTGTCCAATTCAGGACATGAATTAGATCGTTCAAATCTGGTCAGTTTTGGAGGAGCAAGAAGAGCATTTTCCCTGATAATAAGCCTTTCAAAAATTTCAACGTTCTGATTTTTCCCAGACTTTTTTTTAAAGGAATAATTATTTTTCAAAGCATCCTTAATATTTAAAGGCTCAAGAAGGACGATTTTGGCTGGCCCAAGTGAAGCCGAGCCTCCTTTTGAATCAGTGCTTTTTTTACAGCAAGATCTAAAAGAAAGCCTGGCTAATACTTTTGATTGTAGTTTCCGGGCTCGATTATAAGAGGTGGATAATATAGTTGCTAGGATGTCACCCATGTCGGTGAGGACCAGGAACATAAGAGGGACACCAAACAATGCATACACCATGCACAAGTATTTCCCAAGTCTCGTCACAGGATAAATATGACCATAACCTGAAACCAAAGAAAACCAGAGAAAATTGTTTAAATGTTATTTGTTTTTCTATGGCATTTCAATTTGAAAAAAAAAAAATGAATATGCATATAATAGTTGCTTTGGGGAGAGGTTCAGGTTTTTTTTTATTAATGTTATATTGGAGCAGTAATTGTATAACTTCACTAATTTTCTTTGTCCACTTATTGATATCTTTTCTAAAAATGCATCTTTGTTTTAAATAAATAAAATATGCATATCTGTTTTAATGAACCTGTTGCCTGCATTTAAAAAATGAAGGCAAATAAGAAAATCCTCCTGTTTCTTTTGATACCTGTTTTTTTTCTTTCAAAAAGAACTGTGCAGATCAGAGTTTTTATTGGAAAACATTGAGATGTCATGAACTGTTAAGTCCCGCAAAGCCCTCCAGCTGGTTCCTGTAACCCTAAGTATTTTCATTGGATGATTTTTAGAAATATTGTTAAATATACACAATTGCAATATGGAACGTAGTTTTAGTTACTGAAGAGCTCTGTTACAATGAAAAATTGCCTCGTTTTTGTTTTAGAACAGGGGTGTAAAACTCGATTTCATTGATGGCCGCATTAGGTGTTTGACCGCAGGGGTGTAGAGGGACATGGCTGTGGGGGGGTGGCGTGGCCATCTTGATGTCACTCGTGCAAGCGGTGCCTGTGGCTGCCCAAGTGCTCTGCCAGGAAAACAGGCTCCAAATCTCCATTTTTGGCTAGAACAGCCTCCTACAACCCTCTGCCAATGAAAACGGAGCTTGGGAGGGCTATACACAGTCCTTCATTGTTTTCAGGGCAGCCCTGCAGGCCAGATCTAAGCACCCTGCGGGCTGAATGCAGCCCACAGACCTTGAGTTTGACACCCCTGTTTTAGAATATTGGAATATTTCCACAGTTTACATGGAGTTTTATCTCCTTTCATATTAATCTGCCCAATCATTCGATCATCAGTCCTCCTATTATACCCCTTCCTGGGGATTTATTTAATGTTAGTCGAGATGTAGTCTTATCCACAGAAAACTCTTCTCTAGAGAAAAAGTATGTGCCAAAGTGATTAATATTTAGAGGCCTGCTAAAAGAACCATTTATTCACCATGACATTCCATATTCAACATGGCGTTTCTCTGTGTCTTCATCTGTTTAGTTACATGTTTGCTGCATGATCTTCAAACATTCCTAAGTACAGTAATGTGTTCTCTGAAAAAATATTAAGAAACAGATTGTAATTAGCCTATGGGGCTTAACTTTATAGTTCAACCTTGCATAGAATGTGTTTCCTAACCCCAAATTGCTAGAAAGCTGGATAGAGCAAGTTTCCCCAACTCTGTCAAAATAGTTGTCTTCATCACAACTGCCACCCAAATCATGGACAATCCTATTTAGGGCTGTGTTACATAGAATGCAAAATCCAAGCAATTGTGGTGGAATTTAGTACTCAATATGGGAACCTTTATAATGGCACACACATACCTTTTACTTTCCCAATTTTATAGCCATGTGATGTACATGTCCTGTTAAGCTCACACCTGTAAGCAGTGCTGAGCACGGCTAATTTTCAGGCTAGAGGGAACAGCTAATTGCTTTAAGTGTCTTTCTATCTTCTTTTTGTCCTTTAATCATAGTCATCAGAAGGACTTAACCCAGCTGGTGTTCTCCTAAAAATTTAACAAAGCATCTACTCAAATGCTAACAATTTGTGTCTAAGGGTATTAGCTATTGTGAGAAAGAATATTGTTTTTCTTTCCACTTTCAAAAGTGTTGGCTTCTCCTAGTTAACTCAGAACATATACAGTGACTCTGCATCCTATTATGATCATTGGTTTTCTTTGACTGCTAGACTAATCCTGAACTACTTGTCCCCAAACATGTGATGGGTTGATGATCCATGAACAGTTTCAGGTTCATAGATCAATAACAATTAGCTTTCATGGCAGTGTGGCTTCCTATGAAGGCCATCGGCTGAGAGAGCAGTGGGCTTTCTTGTACACTTTTGGACACTCTGAGAACAGACTGCTGGATTAGATGGGCCAGAGGTCTGATTCAGTATCTTCATTGTGGTCTGGACTGAAGTGCAAGGTCAAAGTTTTTTCAAGCATCTCTGAGATCCAGAGGCAGAATTTTGATTTGAACATAAGACTTCTTCCCACTGCATTCTGTATCAATGTAAGTCTTTTCTCCATTACTTTTAATCACTTAAGTCAAGAGAAAAATAAGCAGCAATGCATAGGGAAACCTAAAAGAGTGATATAAGGGTGAAAGTCATACTTTAACTAATTAGGTTTATTTTGTATTAAAGAAAAGTCTTGAAATATGTGATGATTCTCAAAGAGATTTCTACTATTAAATGAAATCCTAAAGAACTGTTGCCAGACTAAATATGCAACTGAACTAGACAGTCAACTAGTTTGCCCAGATAAAAGGCAGCTTCTTCCCTTGTTCCAAATGCACTTAATATTTAATATTCTGCACAGATTTAGTGGATGTGATGAAACAGATTCACCAAGCAGCCTCATAATTTAGGAAAGCAACATCAATATAAAAACATTTCTATAGCTAAAGATAGTTTTATTGAAAAAATAGTTTGGTTATTACTTAGTGTGTGTGTACTTTATTTTTTGTTATTATGTATGTGTGTGTGTGTGTGTGTGTGTGTGTGTGTGTGTGTGTGTGTGTATGGAAGGGAATGAAAATAAAACAATATATGAAACAATACTAACAATAACAGTCCTAACTATGTCCATTAAAATGTCTCTTTGACATGGAATGGAGCAGATCAAATGGTCTCAACCATGAGTAATAATTGTTAAAATTTCATGCTGTTTTTGTTTGGCTTCTAAAGTTGAATAAATATGTAATAATGACAATTTTAACAGTTGGATGTTGCAGACTAAAGATTATTTTCAGTGCAAGAACCGCATCCTGTTGTTCATATATTTTGGAAGAGAATTGTAAGAAAAATCAATGCAAAGAAGAGATGTAATTTACCATTAACTCCAAATGCTTTACTGCATGGATTTCTACGTGATTATGTATCAACATTTAATGATTTTTTTCTGTATTGCTGTAAACAATAATTATAAAATATTGACACAATTTCAAGCCAGAGATCACTGAAGTATGTAAACAGCAAAAGTATTAAAATTCAGTGACATATTGAATTCACAATGAAAAGCAAATAGGAAAAAATGTCAAAGGGCTGTTCATATTGCATGCTTTTAAAAAAAACACTGAATATCAATATGACACTGTCAGCCACAAACTATTGGAGAAATCCCTATTACTTTATATGTAATAAGCATCTAGAGTTTGTAAATTTGATTCTTAAAGCAACTTAACTTTATTTTCAGCTAAAACCTAAAAAAATGATTTCTATATAAATGCAGAAGAAGAAATTGTTTACAGAATGTTAGTGATAATATTTTAATAGTTCTTTATGAAAATATAATAAAATAGAATATATTCAAGATGGAATATGTATGTAGAGAAAATATATAGGGAAAATAGAAGATCTACCCTCTATCTATCTAAATATCTATCTATCCATATCTATCTAACATCTAAGGTGCTCTTAACCATCCTAATAATCAAACACAAAGCCTTCTCATAACAGTAGCAATTGAACAAAATTTTACTGCCCAATTTTGGAAATTTTAATAGAAAAGCCAATTAAATAAAAAGCAGTTTTACATCAGCATGTAAAAAGTCAAGTTATGAGCAGTGAATAGATGCAGAAGTGAAATTAAAATTGGCCTATTGGTTCAGTTGTAGACTGTATTGTTATTATATCTCTTCTCTATACATTTTAAAGATAAATATTACTAACATGAGGCAAAAGTAATTCTATAGAGATGCTTTGGAAATATGCTTTCAGTTCTTCAATTCTGTATGCCTAGAACAAGAACTTTCTGTTTGTTTACTTGCATGCCTTGTCTATTCCAAAGAACATCAGGAATGAAGCTCAAAAGCCACAGGAGAACAGATCATTAGCTGTTCTTTTCCTCCAATGGAATGAAGCATATCAACCAAAGAAAGCTGAGTCAGCAATGTGCCCTAAAGAATTCTCCTTCAAACTGCTCTGAAAGGCTATCCAAGGCCTAGCCAAAAAGCACATTTTGGAGTTGAACAGTACTCACAATAAGCTCCTGATGAATTCTGACTGAATGGTTTAAAATGATCAGAATAGGCATACAATTAGGCACCAAACAACAGTAGGCTTAACACCTTGTATTGAGTTTACGTTTTACCGACAAAGAAATAAAGGGAAATTAGTATAGAGCCATTTGAAGCTATTTAGCTCTAATCAACTAGCCATACCCTTCTGGGATTCGAACCCCAGCCACTTGCATATATTAGATAGATGCATTAACCTCTAAGCCACAAGCTGTCCTTGCTTTATTGACTATACCGTGGGAGAAATTAAGTGTTTTTCTGGTGAGACCAGTCTGGCATAGCTGACAAAGCGAGGAGAGCCTGTGGTTTAGAGGTTAATACCTGGTGGCTCAGTGGCTAACACGCTGAGCTTGTCAGCAGTTCAGGGGTTCAAATCCCTAGCACTGCGCAATGGCGTGAGCTTCCGTTACTAGTTCCAGTTTCTGCCAACCTAGCAGTTCGAAAGTATGTAAAAATGCAAGTAGAAAAATAGGGATCACTTTGGTGCGAAGGTAACAGCGTTTCATGTGCCTTTGGCATTTAGTCATGCCGGCCACATGACCACGGAGATGTCTTCAGACAGCTCTGGCTCTTCGGCTTTGTAACAGAGATGAGCACCCCACCCTAGAGTCAGAAACGACTAGCACATATGTGCAAGGGGAACCTTTACCTTTTTAATATATGCAAATAGCCCTGGTTCGAATCCCAGAAGGCTATGCTAGCTGATTAGAGTTCAATAGCTTGAAACAGATCTATGCTAGTCTCCCTTTATTTCTTTGTCAGTAAAACGTAAATTCAACACAAAAAAACAGTTTGTTGCAAAAGTGACTGCCTGTAAAGGCTCCTGGATTGGGGCTGAAAGGCGAAAGCAGAAGCAGTTTGCTCTGTCCCATAGTTGGGTAGACCAGGTTGCCATGATAGAGTGGTTTCACTGGAAAAATGCTTAACACCTTAGTACAAAACTTTAAAATGGTTGCAGAATGTTATATGTTGGAACTGACAGATGTAATGAGTACTGGAACTAACAAATGTAATGACTGCACTGATAACTTTGTGAATTTAGCTTGTAATCTCTTGAGTTTACTGTATCCAAGAAGTAGATGGCCGGAAATAGTTACCTAGATATTTAAACATCTTTATTTACTTGATGGAACTGCTTCTGATATTTCCTTGAATGCTGGCAATGTTGCTTGGTGAAGAGTAACATCTTTGCTTTCATTGGGGAGTAACATTTTTGCTTATAAGTAATTTATTTCTATAATCTTCATCTTTGACACAGGTAGAAATATACTAACAAAATTATATCTAGTTCCTTCATTATCTACAGAGCATATGCTATTGCTTGTTTCTTTATGTTGTTGGAGGGGTGCAATGGCTCAGTGGTTAAGATGCTGGGCTTGTCAGCTGGAAAGCCAACAGCTGGAGTTCAAGACCATGGCACTGTGCAATGGGTTGAGCTCCCATTACCTGCCCCAGCTCCTGTGGCTTAATAGTTCAAAAGCATGCAAGTGCAAGTAGATAAACAGGTATCACTTCAGTGGAAAGGTATGTGCCTTTGGCATATAGTCATGCTGGCCAAATGACCATGGAAGGGTCTTCAGACAACACTGTTTCTCTTGGCTAAGTAAAAGAGATGTCCAGTCATTTCCTAGAGTTGGATGCAACTAGACAGAGGAAACCTTTACTTTTATATGTTGTTGAGCTGCAGCTTTTAGTATCCCTAATAACTTCAATAAGCCTGGCTGAGTGAAGTGATGATATATAGTTGTAATTTGGCAACATCTCACTGGCTGTGCCTTCTAATTGAAGGATAGTACAACAACAGGAGTAATCCTATTAAATCTCACAGGACTTACTTGCAAAGTTTCACATTAATAGACTTAGATTGCATTAACATTCATCACAAACTACTATAAATTATTGTTTTTATTTTATTATTGCAATTAAAAATAAAAGCAGAGCAGAAGCCTTGGCGTTGCCCAATAATTATTAAACACTTGGATGGCAAACCAATAGCAATATGGGTGCCAATTATGAGAAGATATATCATATCTTTGTTTAATTATAGTAGTTGATTCCAAATTTAATGAGGAATTTGAAAATAATGTTTACAATTTTGATTCTCAATTTGTGTGATGAACTTTCTTTTTGGGGTAGTATAAATCAGTGGTCACCAACCAGTGGGCTGGGGACCACTGGTGGTCCACAAGAAAATTTTGGTAGTCCATAGAGAAATGTCACCCCCAAAGCAATTAATCCAGGCTGTGCGGGAACACAAGGCTGCTCCACCCACATGGCCCATGGGCAGGGGTGGGATTCAAATTTTTTAACAACCGGTTCTGTGGGCGTGGCTTAGTTGGTGGGCATGGCTTGGTGGTCATGTTATTGGCTGGAAGTGGCCAACTCAATATCGAGGCACGCACCTCCTCGCCTGGCCTCTCACGACTGTGGGGATGCTGCAACAGTCGTAAGTGTGAAAAATGATCATAAGTCACTTTTGTCAGTGCCATTGTAACTTTGAATGGTCACTCCACACAAGCAAAGTACCAACAAAGGAGGGGGGAAAAACTCCAGAGAAGTGCCTGAGACAGGAAGTCTAGTCCTTCCAAGAATGTAATAAGGGTTAACAGAGAGGCAGTTTCTCTAAGCAACACCAGAATGTTTCCTTCCTGCCTTTCTTACAGGATTAGGCCAGTAATTTCTTCTAACAGCCAGTTCTCCAAACTGCTTAGAATAGCAACCGGTTCTAGCGAATAGGTGTGAATTGGTAGAATCCCATCCCTGCCCGTGGGAACACAAGGCTTGAGTTGCTTGCATTGCGAACAACACGAGATAGGGAGAGGAGGGGGGAAGGGCAGAGGGGGGGAACATGCTCCAATCACCCCACATGCCTCACCTGACCACCGGGCTTTCCGCTTCTTTCTTCTTTTGCTTTTGGCTGCATGCAAGGAAAGCAGCAAAAGCCTTTCTTTCTCTTCCCCAAACTCTGCCAGAAATGAGTCTTTGGGACCCTGCAAGGCATCCTGCTGCAAGAGGCTGCATCGGCGTGACAAGTCTCACAAAGACTCATTTCTGGCAGAGTTTGGGGGAAGAGAAAGAAAAAATTCTGCTGTTTCTGCTGCTTTCCTTGCATGAAGCCAAAAGTCTCTCTCTCTGTCTCCCCCTGAGAACGGAGCTGGACACAGTAACCTGCGATCCCAAATAAAGAATGATTGATCAATAGGAAAATGGGGTGGGGAATTTTCCTTCAGACTTTTTTGGGGATTTTCCCAGGATCTCTGGTCCATGGGATTAAAAATTATGAGTTTGGTGGTCCCTGAGGTCCAAAAGGTTGGCAACCCCTGGTATAAATGATAACTTTTACGAATTGCCTATTAGCAAATATGATAGTATTAAGGCTGTTCACATCTTTGAAGAGGCACTTTGAGGGAAGTGTTCCTTCAAAGCAAATATCATTTCAGTTCCAACCCATAATGCAGAGCAGCTGCAGATCTTCATTTGGTTAAAGTGCCTTCTATGTATGCATAGAAGTCACTATTGATGAGTCAAGCAACCAATTGAATCCACTCTGCCTAAAAGATTGAGATGTTGCTGCCAGCCTCCATGAGGTGTCATAAAAAGATAGAACAATCTGTTTTCACTAGGAAAAGCGTATTATGAACAAGTAATTTGGCAGGGTAATAAACATCTGGAGAATTATCAAACTTCACAATGATGTTGGAATTAAGACCAACATATATACTACTGTATAATTTTTGGTAAGGAAACTCATTCTATATCCATGTTAGTCTGTCCTAATTTTATTTGATGAGTTGTTTGTATACAAGTAAGTACATAATACGAAATATGAGTAGTCCTCAACTTATACCCTCAATTGAATCCAAAATTTCCATTGCTAAGCAAGATAGCAGTTAAATGTATTTTGTCGCATTTTATGATCTTTCTGGCCACAGTTGTTCAGTGAATTGCTGCGGTTGTTAGGTTAGTAACAGAGTTATTTAGTGAATCTGCCTTCCTTGTTGACTTTGCTTGTCAGAAGGTCACAAAAGGTGTTCACATAACACTGGGACACTGAAACCATCATAAATACATGTCAGTTGCTAAGTGTCTGAAATTTGATCACATGACCACAGAGATGTTGCAACAATCATAAGTGTGAAAAGTGGTCATAAGTCACCTTTTTCAGTGCCATTGTAACTTCAGTCACTAAACAAATGGTTGTAAGTTGAGGACTACCTGTATGGATAAACCTAATCAAAATGGGGTGGGGAGGGAATTAATGCATTCTGGATCACAAGGAAGCAGGGCAGCGGGGTGGCAGAAGTGGAACAAATCTACAGTATATTTTTATCTATTGTACCAGAAAACAGCCATCTGTGTTAATTGTTACTAACCGTTGTAACCCAACAGTTAATTATTATGACTGCTGTCAGAATCCTCAAGACATGCAGCATGTGTAGGGAGGATATAAATATGCAATGCAAAACAGGAAAGTCCATTTATGCCAACCAATATGACTGAGAGAGATTATCTCCTTGACTGACCTGTATTGAAAAGTTAGGTCTTCAGATTACACCTCTATTTACTTGAAGAACCTAACCTTGTTTATTGAGGCTCCCAATCATAAATGCAATTCCTTACATCTTCAAGGAAATGCAAGTGGATGTTCACTCTCAACCCAATTCTGCCTAGAGAAGCAGAAGACATTGGCAATGGGCCTGCCCATGGATCTCGCACATGTGTGCTTGTCCTTTTATTCACATTGTGCACTATTTGGGCAAAATATTTTCACATGATTTGGGATTCTGGCATCATCAGTAAAACTCCTGATAACTTTCATCCATCTTTGAATAGGATATTTAATTGGTGAAGCTTCATGTCCACTGATAACATTTTCTACAAGGTCTTTGTTCCTGCAGTAATTACAGTACAGTACACACTTACTCAAAAGTAAATCCCACTATGTTTAGCTGAATTACTTCCATGTAACTGTGAAGTGAAAGACTGTGGTGAAGGTACAACTAGAAATTAGTGGCATTATTTAAATAATTTGAGGCCTAGGTCATATGTGCTGACTTTAAAGGGCTCTGAATTTCATTGAGGCCTTTTCTGCTCTACCTTTAGTTAAACCAAGTACATTTATTGCAAAATACTTTATACAAATCATACTGACCTACTGTGGTGAAGACAGTGCAGCAGAAAAAGAGAGAGCCAAGAAAGGACCATTTCTGTGAGGGATCGGTAAACCATGAAAAGTCAATTTCATTGATCAGATCACGTGTCCTGTTTGTAAATATTTCATTCTTGGTCTCATTATCTGTTAATAAGTAAGCAAGATACTGTCATTAGTAAATGGAAAATTAAAGACTACATACTACTGCTATGTTACGTCCATAGAACTATGACATGTTGTGGCAATGAAACATGGGAGGCAGCTTATTTAAACACACATGTCTTCCATTGACAGGAAACAACTCCCTCTATTTTGCAGCTTTCCTCTTTAGTTCTTGAATGTAGCTACTCTCTATACTCAATGTTAAAAGAGAAATGCACAGTTCATTTGGTCACATATGCTCCAGAATTAGCCTTGGTATTAACAAGAAAACTCTAATCTGCTTTACAGATTAACTTCTTTCGCAGCGTAATAGCTGGTGACATTGAGAAAATGTTGAAGGAATGTTAAGGAGGAAAACAGATTCATTTAACACTAACAAAAAGCATACAAAAATATTGTTACTGAACATTTAAAAAGTAGATCAATCTTGAAAACATTCTTGGCATGTTCATTTTTCTTAGAGTGCCTCTTTCAACAATGATTACAGTTATGTTAGCTTCAATCTCCTCACAAATGTGCATGCTGAAATGGTTCCATTATTCCCAGGGACTAGTAGAGGTTTAAGGAATACTTTAGGATTAAAACATTTATGATCTTAGCATTTTTGTAAATGCTAAGCACAATCTATGTTAGAGTAAATTTTTAAGTCATGCTTTGTTTTATAGATATTTTTCACATTCCCGAATCTATTCCTAACAATGTTCCACAAGTCATCAAAAGCACACGTATGATTTTGGGGAGGCAGGGGAGAGAATCAGCGAGTAAATTTGCCTGCACAATTAAGAAATCCTTTCAACTTAAGCAAGAAAAATATAATGCTACAGAAACTCAGATCCCTACATATATTTATATATTCAAAACAAGAAGAGAATGACGATATATTTGGTGCAATTAACTTGGTTGTATCCTCTGCTAGCATTACAAACTCTTACCTGACAAATCTTTTGACAGATTCCAAAGTTTCAGCATGAAGCTCCTGTATGCTTCACCTTCATGGCTCTCTCTGCAGCCTTCAACATGAGAAAACATGACAGCTCCCAGAAGGGCATAGATCACTAATGAACAAATGAAGCAAGCATGGGAAAAGATAGCCCAGAATATCTGACAGCAAGTCCTTTCCTTTGGTTGCGAAGGAAACGTGTTTGACTTCATCTTCGCAAATCTTTGCATCAACAAGACCAGACAGAAGACTTCATGAACAGAGAGAAAACATTTCTGGAACTCAAGTAGACCATCTTCTTGACCAACAGAAACCTGTACCCTAGTTCTGTTTCATAGCTAAAGAGCTGCTCATTTTATAGCTGGAGTTATTTTTACAATATCCAAAGAACCTGGATAGAGATTGCAACCAACTGTGTCTGTCAGATGCTAATACTTTGTGCAGAAGAAATATTGATTTTTCTCAAGTGCTGTAATGCGTGCATATGACAAGCAACTATACGCATCAATGGTTATCACCATCTGATAGTTGAAGGAAGAGGCTATTTGTTTATGGAGCTATGTCATTTGCAATGCCCTGCCCTTTGGAAATAGCCAAAGCAAAATTTCCAGTAAGAGAAGGCAAATAGCAAAGAATAGATAATGAGTCCATATAAGCAAGTAATGGATCTTAATACAATTGGGGATATTCCCCAAGGAGTGAAGATGCAGCATCTACTTTTTTTCTCCCAAGAAAGCTATTAGGCTTAATAAAATACTAACTACTCTATCTTCCTATTCTGCTCTGCTACCAGTTTACTATTTTTTTTAAACAAAGTTTTTATTTTTTACAACAAACATACAAACAAAACATAAAAACATAAAACCCTCTTTCAATTATATACATACAGTGTGTCAGTTGGTTACAATCTTTTGTGCTATCCTTTTTTTTACCATTATTCACAAGTTATATAAATTCTCACCTTATCAATCTAGCTTGTGCTTATCAATTATTAAACATTCATTTGACTAAACTATTTTTCCATCATTTTATATGAGATATTTTAATTTTCATTATGATTTAATCTTATACATTCATCCAATGGTTATATATTTTGTATTGTATTCTATATCAATCTATTAACTTTTATTGTAAGGCTTACTAATCTATTTCTTTACCATGTCTTTTTATCTAACCATTGATAAAATAAATCCCATATCATATAAAATTGTTTATCCTCTTGTTCTCTAATTTCAAATGTCAATTTACTCATTTTGGCACAGTCCATGATTTTTTTAATAATTTCCTCCTGCATAGGTATTTTTTCATTTTTCCAATTCTTAGCAAATACAATTCTAGCCGCTGTTAAAACATTTACAATCAAATATTTCAATTCTTTACAATATATTTCCGGTACAATTCCCAATAAAAATATCAGGTTTAAAGTCTATGTGTTGTTTTGTCATTTTTTCCAACCATGTGTGGATTATAGTCCAATATCTTTTTGCATCCGAGCATGTCCACCACATATGGTAATATGAACCAGGTATCTGATGACATTTCCAACATTTGTCCGATTTATTCTTGAACATCCTTGCAATTTTCGTTGCGGGTAAGTGCCACCTGTAAAACATCTTATACAAATTTTCTTTATATGCAGTTGACATTGTCATTTCATAATTTTGAAACCACAATTTTTGCCATTTATCTAAGTCAATCCCATATCCAAATTTCCCCCTCCCCACGCAATCATTGTTTCTTTTATTTGTTCTTCTTCTAATTTAAACTCTAGCAAATGTCCATAAATTTTTTTTATTACTTTTTCATCAGTATCTGCCAAAATTTTATCTAAATCAGTCAACTTATCATAGGTACCTTCTGTTTTAACATCTTTATCAAATCTACTTTGTATTTGCAAATATGAAAACCAATTCATTTTTACACCTTGTTCTTCCAACACTTGCATAGATTTAAGTTCACCCTTTTCATTCAATATCTCACCGTATCTAACTGTTTGTTCCTTTTTACATATTATTGGATAGGAAAAAGCTTCAATAGTAAATAACCATAGTGGAATTTTAAAATAATATTGCTTTTTTATCTTCTCCCAGTTTAGAAACAATGCTTCTCGAATATCAGTGTTTCCTGGAATGTCTTATAAAATTCCACTGGCAAACGGTCCGGACCTGATGCTTTCCATATATTTTGCTTTTTAAAAGCTTCTGTTAATTCCATTATTGTTATGTTATTTTCTAACATTATTTCAAAAACTTTGGGTATCTGAGGCAAATTTGCTTCCTGTAAGTATTGTTGAATTCTTTCTTCCTGAGCATTCTCTTAATGGTACAGTTTTCCATAATAATCTTGAATAATTTTTTTCTTCTCTTCATTTCCATAGCATACAGGTCCTTGTTCATTTATCAACTGATTTATCCTTCTCGAATCTCTTTCCTTTCTCAATTTATATGCTAACCATCTGCCTGGTTTGTTTGCATCTTCAAAATAGTTCTGCTTAGCATTTTTAATTTTTTGTGCTATTTCTTCTTTTTCCATTAGCCCCATTTTATGTATAGTTATGTCCATTTTAATTTTAATGTCCTTTTTTGTGGAAATTTCTGTAGTTCTTTTCCCAACTTCCTGTAGTCATCTTCCAATATTTTAAAAGTTTTTTTCTGTTTTATATTTCTTTTCCTTGTGTAGTCCATTATCAAGCCTCTTGTATAAGCCTTCATTGTGTCCCAGAGGTTCTGTAATGATGTATCCTCTTTTTGTGTTTTCTTTAACAAAAAAAGTCAATTCTCTCTCAATTTTCTGTTTAAAGTCTTTACCAGTTTACTATTGAGGCATTTGCTCTATGCAAAACTTCTGTATCTTGAACATACATGAGTTAGAATGTGTTCCTTGTATAAAATTACCCCCAAATATATGGTTGGGTGAAATTTTCCCCAACTTTATATCAGTTTAGTAAGCAAGAAAAATATATAAGAGCTGTCCTTTATTTTTGTAATTTATTTACTGTATCCCAGCCTAGTCCTAAAGCACAATTCAGTTTAGCCAGAATTCTTACTACATAGTGGGAAACATGCAGGAACATGGCTAGTACAATTTTATTCTCATATTTTGCAGTTACGGTCCTTCCCTTGGCTCATGAAATGGATCTATGAAATGGATCATCGCTATCCTTCAGCTAGGTAAACCCAAAATCAAATCTTAGAGCTACCAACCAGTTGCTCTTTTGAGTATGGTAATATAAATTACTGGAAAGACTCCTACAACAGGATTAGTCCAGTCCTGCTTGAAAATGTGTCTGTTGAGCAAGTAGGTTTCTGCCCTAACTGTAGTTGTACAGATAAGGTTCTCTCATTAACTACATACATAGAAGAAGGGTCACATATATAGAAAGAAAACCTCTTTGCTTTTGTGAACTTTTAATTGCAGCACACAACACTTTTTGGAGACTAGGTCTCATCTAAAAATTCTTTTGAGTAATAGTCTATAAGAAAACCACTCAATATATATAGCATGTTCACCAATAGGAAGTTCTGTGTAATTATGGGAAACATATTAGTAATGAAAAGATATTCAACAACAGCCTACTCCAAGGATTTCTTTTTTTTAAAAAAAACAAGTTTTATTAATTTTTAAAAACAAACAAATCATCATTAACCATTACATACTTAAACCTTTTTCCATTATAAATTTTACAAGTCAAATAAAACCTTATTTTATACAATATAATTCTATTTTAAACCATTTCCATATGAGCATACAAATACCTCTTATCCAGTTTCTCTTTACTTCTCTTTACTCTTATTCAATTTCACTATTATTATTTCATCTATTTCTTTCTGACTTGGTTACCATTATTCTCATTCTATGTTTCTACAAAGTTTTATTAATTCTCCCAGAAACATAAACACACAAAACACAAAACATAAAAAAAATATTTTAGGAAAGTAACTTGGCCCCAGGTATCTCTCTCTTCATGGACTTCAATTATATTCATGCTCATCTTACATGTCATTACTTATTTTATTTACCATTCTATGTCTTCTATATTAGCTTCTCCACACATTTCACTCTTCTTAATTCTATCTTAATTAATCCATCTTAATTTGAGTCATTATATTTGTATCTTTTTCCATTCTTTATTATCCCTTTGTCTCGTTCCTTAGAATAATAATAAAAAAAAGAATTTCTCCTGAAATCACTAATCAGAGTATGATGCCTTTCTATCTTCCCCCTAAATTAATCAAATTAACATTTAAAATAACACCTAATACCCAATCTGATTCTGCTTGGTACATTCTATCTACTAATGTTTTTTTTTTAAATAAACAAAAAATAATAAATCCAAAATGATTAAATACATAGTTAAGCAGTAGATCTAAATATTAAATCTTATAACATTCCCATTGCCTTTTCCAAAGACAAATGCTACAATAAAAAATTTATAATAACATCAATACCATAGTCTTATTAAACTCTTTAATTAAAACTCAATATTCTAAACATTCCCTTTAATATTTTATTAAATTTTAAAATCAATCATTACTAAACATTTCAACATTTTAATCTCTTATTAACTCTTAAACCATTCTAATTTTCTATTTCTAATACAATGCTATAATACCATCTTATGTACCTTGCAAAATCTTTTTTAAAGAAATTATACTATACCCTTTGTCCCTAAAAAAGATTCCTTTTTTCCCATCTAATTTCAAAACTTTGTGGCTTTTCTCCACCTTTTCCCTTCCTTTCTTCCCCCACCAGACCTTTCTACCCCCCCCCTTCTTCTAGCCTCTGCCTTACTGGCTTCCCTTCTCTGTTGTGTTCCTTTTTCCTTTTGTTTACTATCATTATATTGATTTTGCACCTTATTTTTCCCTTTCTTGAGTGTTTTTTTTAAATCTTAAGTCCTTCATTTTCCTTCCTTTCCCTCTTCCTTCTTTCTTAGTTAAATTCTGAAATTCATTAAAGATGGCTTCTTCTTCTCCTTCTTCTTCTTCTGCTGCCTCCATCTGTTGTAATGTTTGTTGATAGTTAGCAAGCGCCATTTCTAAAAAAAGGAAGGCTTCTTTCACACCATCTTTGCCATATTATTTTGTTTGCTCATATTCTTTTCTCAGTTCCTCAGCAGAAAAAGCCATTATAAATCTTTTCTTTTCGTTTTTCCCCCCTTCTTTCTTCTTGCAACAACCAAGATATTTCAAAAAAAATAGAACAGTCCCAAAGTCATCAATCAATTCAAGCCAAGGCAAAGTTCTCACTTTCTCTTCCTGGGGTAGTATCAATCAAAAAAAGAGAAAGTCCAAATCTGTATCTTAAAGCCTTATTGCAATATATTTCAGTCTTCAAATCCTTAAGGCATCTCCTCCAACAAAATCTTAACATATAAATATTTTTTTAGTCCTCTCCCTTCCCACTTATCACTTAAAGCCAGTTTTTACCTGAAAAAGACAGGTTTCTTAATATCCACTTGTTAATTCCGTAGGGAAGGAGAGTAAACTTTCCTTTCAGCACCTCCAAATTGCCGCTTATTTTCTCTTCTGGAAGGTATCATTCAAAAAGCCATAATTTCCAGGAATTTTGTTAAATATGTCTTAGAGTCCTGGGAACCAAGAAAAACTTTCTCTTTTCAAAGGCTTTCTCCTCTTCCTCCTGCGCATTCTTACCCGGCTGCCAGCTTCTTTGTGGCAGCCATTGCAGACCGCCGCTGCACTGTCTTGGGAAAAGGGGGTTCTGCCGGCCGGGAAGGGGGTCTGCAACACCCCCAAACCCCTCTCCAGATCCCCCCTATCTTCAGCCACCCCTGCAGGGCAGCCTTAGCTCCAAACCCGTCCGGATCGGAGCACCAAAAACGGCTAGCGCAGCAGGGATCGCGCAGTATCGCGAATCCCTGCCGCTTGCGAAGCCGACAAACCGGAAGTCCTCAGCCTACTCCAAGGATTTCTATTAGCACTGCTCTTGTTCAACTTATGTATAGTCAATTTAATCTGAAAATTTAACCTGAAAATTCATTCCATTAAATTTGGATATGCAGATGATTGGGCATTAATCAGTGGTGGGATTCAAATTTCTTTACTACCGATTCTGTGGGCATGGCTTGGTGGGCGTGGCAGGGGAGGATACTGTAAAATCTCCAGTCAGAGGTAGTTCTCCAAACTACTCAAAATTTCCACTACCAGTTCTCCAGAACTGGTTAGAAACTGCTGAGTACCACCTCTGGCATTAATCATATAGAAAAGTCCATGGAATATACTGAAGAAAATTGACAGCTGACCTAGCTATCTTACAACAGTATTTTTGCAAATGGAGATTTCAGCCAAACTGAAGTAAGACTGAAGTAATATGCTTCCATCTCAACAAGATGGCCCACCATGAACTAAGTGTACAATGTGAGAATGTTCTGACTCATAACAAATGCCCATAATACCTAGGTGTTACTCTCAACAGAACATTGTCCTTCAGAGAACACCTGAAGCCTGCAGCCAAACTGTGAGCAAGAAACAGCATCCTGCAAAAACTGTACAGTTCTATCTGAGGTTCCTTGGCTTTTATCTTGCAATCTTCAGTTCTTGGACTCATATTTTCAACAGCAGAACATTTTTTGCCCAATCAATCGACACATAGTTGAATTGCACTATGTGCAACATATCGGACCCAACAAGATCTAACCTCCACTTTTTGATTACCAGCTTTGAGCCACCTCATCTAC
The DNA here is from genome assembly GCF_049901735.1 of Notechis scutatus. NCBI lineage: Eukaryota > Metazoa > Chordata > Lepidosauria > Squamata > Elapidae > Notechis > Notechis scutatus. The sequence continues at coordinate 113,863,723 of NC_142012.1, forward strand.
GAGAGGAAAATGCTCTACTATGAGAGTATAAGAAAATAATTAATAATATTCACCTGCAATCAATGCAGATATTACTGATGCTATAAACAGCTCCAGGCATTTACCTATTAGGACACACCAGAAACTTACTGAATAACATCTTCAATCTGCTTCAGGCCTGGACATAAGAATGGTCCTCTTCTGCTCCTCCAGAGTGTGACAACATTCCCTACTTTACAACTTAACCAAAAGGATTCAATTTTAACCCATAATCTTCAATAGGATGAGGACTCAGCATGGCAGGTATGCTTGTCTCCTCCATAAATGCGGAAAGCTCTCCTCTTTGGAATGAAGCAATGATGCTCCTAAACAGACAGTGCGACATATTGTGGAACAGTGTCCTCTGAGTGTATATCAGGGAAACCCCAGAGACTTTCTGTATGCAACTCCATCAACCATTACTATATAATCTATCTTTGAATTTGCTAACAAATGAAAGTAGTTTCATATTTGCTGTTTGAGAATGTAGCTGTAATATGCTTTTGAACATTTTTTTGCCATACACTAAATAAATAAATTTAGCTTACAAAATTTTTCTAATTATGAGCAAAAGACACAAAAGCAACATCATGAAACAATCATAAACAATATGCATTTATAGTTAAAACCAAAACACTAAACTATGACCTTAAAAGGTTAAATCATGGCAGTTGGACTACTATTGACCTCACCCCTTTCCTAAGAGGTCTGTAGGGGGCGTGCATAAACGCACCAACGTGCCTACCGTCCCTGTCCTATTGTTTCTCTTATTCTTCTTTTATTTTTCTTATATGTACCCATTTCATATATTCACAACTATGTATACACTTATACTTATTATCTTGTAAACAATTGGCAAATCAAATAAATAAATAAATAAATAAAAAGCAATATCATGAAACAATCATAAACAATATGCATTGATAGTTAAAACCAAAACACTAAACTATGACCTTAAAAGGTTAAATCATGGCAGTTGGAACAAAGTTTATTAAAACATATGTTTCATTAGTCATCCAAATAATTTCTTTAGCTAAAATGAAAATTTGGTAGAGTCAAAGAGTCAGATAGTTGTTGGAAAGAACCAACTCTTGCCATACAGATGGCAGGGGAACTCTCTGCCCACCCAGATTTTCATTTTGACTGAAGAAATTATTTGGATAAGTAACAAAACATCAACTTTGGTCTAGTTCCCATGATTTAATATTTTAAGATACTTTTGGCCTGGATGATTGAAACTTCATTTACAAAAGTATTACCATACCATGTTATCAGAGAACCAGAATTAAATTAGTTTCAAGAGCCAGCAGGAAACAATCACAATCAACTGTATTTCATAGGACAAAGTATTTCATAACTTGAATGCAACTATTGACCATCTTCAATAGTTTTTTCCCATTATATTAAAATATTCTTAAATGACAGCTACATTTATCTTCATCCAGCATTCCAAGATCAAAAAATTAGTCATGACAAGACTATGGGTTTTTGAGATGGTGAAGTAAACCTTTATTGGTAGTGGTTTGGCCATGTCCAAACCTTCAGTCATATGGAGGACTTAGTGCTCTCTGAACTTCTTTGTTGGCTTGCAGATATTCTTGTTAGATGTCTCCATTGTCACCCACCATATTAATAAAGTCTAGATTTATTTTAAAAGTTTGTTTTGTTTTATTGTATAAAGATGTGCTACTCTGAAAACATTATTTTAAGTAGAGAGAACAATGGTTTGTAGACAAATGTAATTCAATTAATTCTACAGGGAAGTGCAGAATTATAATGTGTGCAGTTTCTTGGATCACCAAAGTTAGGAAGCTCTTTCTCTGATTGCTGAAAAGCTTTTAGATAATCAATAACAACTCTCCTTGTATTATTTTATCAATGAGGCTCTTGGTTGCTTATTATATTTGGCAACTGTATTTCAAGCATTAAGTGCTCATGTTTCTATATTCATTGTTTATACATATGCATTAGGGTTTCTTTCCCCCTCTAAAAGAATTTAGAGGAGCAACCATTCCAACATGACCCCTCTAAAAGAATTTAGAGGAGCAACCATTCCAACCAAACAAGGAGCAACCATTCCAACATGACACAGAATGGTCTTTAGAAAGGAAAATAGGGAAAGCCTAGTTAGGGAATTAAATGTGGTGGTTGTGGCAAGGAGCATATCTGCACCATGGCAAATAATTTTCCTGTTGTAATCATTCCTTGGCTGTAACCTGACTTTAAAAAAATATTCCATTGGGAAAAAAATAAGACAGATACTACAATAATACAGAATCAGAATGATTGCATGTTGCTCCAACTTGCAATGGTATATCTACATGCATCTTTCAGCCCTTGAAATGGTGCAGAACCCAGAAAATAGGTTGTTAAATGGTCAGGCACTAGGACAGGGGTGTCAAACTTGATTTCACTGAGGGCCGGATCAGCATTGTGGTTGTCTGCCAGAGGCCGGGGAGGGAGAGAAGGGGCCTGGCTGGGGTGGCCGCGGATGACTGGGTGTGGCACGCAGGCCTGGCCAACTTGATGCCACATGGGGGGTGCCAGTGGCAGCCGGGCAGGGTTGTGAGGGAATCCAGGGGTCTCTGATAGGTGGAGCAAGGAGCGGGAGGATCATTCCATGGGATGAGGTGAGGCGAGGCAGGAGGAGGGGCAGCTACAGCCAGTGTGCCTTCAGCTGTTTTCAGTGCCACTTGGTTTCCCACCCCACCTCCACCAGGCTGATCTGGTCTGTTGGGGGGGGGGGGGTTGCCTTCTGCCTTCTCTGCTGCGCCACATATGTGGATTGACCATCCTCCAAGTCCCGCCACTGTTAAAGTAAATCCCAGGCACTGCACTGTAATTGACAGATGAAAGGTGCAGCTTCTGTCTAAAGGAGGAGGAGGAACAGGGAGAAGAAAGAGGGGAAGTGGCTGAGTCAGAAGCGCTCCCACACCAAACCCTCATCCCCTCCCCAAGCATAGCTACATCCCTTTGCTAACCTGCTTTCCAGCTCTGTTCACCACTGCCACGTGAAGGGCAACTAAAGTAGTCTGTGGGACTACAGTAAAAAAAAAAATTCAGACCTTCCAACTTCTCATGAAAAAAAAAAGATCTCATGAGGTTTATTTTTATTTATTTATTTATTTGATTTGATTTGTCAATCGCTTACAAGATAATAGGTATAAGTATATACATAGTTATGAATACATGAAATGGGTACATATAAGAAAAATAAAAGAAACAATAGGACAGGGACAGTAGGCACATTGGTGCACTTATGCACACCCCCTACAGACCTCTTAGGAAAGCGGTGAGGTCAATAATAGACAGTTTCAGGTTAAAGTTTTTGGGGGTTGGGGAAGAAACCACAGAGTCAGGTAGAGTATTCCAGACATTGACCACTCTGTTGCTGAAGTCATATTTCCTACAATCAAGTTTGGTGCGGTTAACCTTGAGTTTGTATATATTGTGTGCTCTTGTGTTGTAATGGTTGAAGCTGAAGTATTCATTGACAGGTAAGTCATTGCAATGTATGATTTTATATACCATACTTAGATCAGACCGAAGACGGCATAATTCAAGGTTTTCTAGGTCTAGAATTTCAAGTCTGGTGGCATAAGGTATTCTACAATGAATAGAGGAATGGAGAACTCTTCTTGTGAAATATTTCTGGACTTTCTCAACTGTGCTAGTATCAGATACATAATGTGGGTTCCAGACTGATGAGCTGTATTTGAGTATTGGTCTAGCATATGTTTTGTATGCTCTAGTTAGTAGTGTGATATTACCAGAGAAAAAGCTACGTAAGATTAGGTTAACAACTCTTAATGCCTTTTTGGCTATGTAGTTACAGTGAGCTCTAGCACTTAGATCATGAGAGATGAGTATTCCAAGGTCATTTACAGAGCTTGGATCATCAACAAGGTCTTGACTATTCAGCTTGTATTTTATTTTCTGATTTATTTATTTTTTTGCCAATATGTAAGACAGAGCATTTATTTGTTGAGATTTGAAGTTGCCATTTGTTTGACCATTCTGATACATAGTCAAGATCTTTTTGAAGGGTAGCAGTATTGTCTGTGGTATTGAACAGCTTTACATCATCAGCAAAGAGAACGCAATTGCTCTTTATATGATCACAGAGGTCATTTATGTAGAGTATGAAGAGAGTTGGCCCTAAAACACTGCCTTGGGGGACACCACTATTGACAGGTACAGAATTTGATAGGACACTCCCAATTTTGACCATTTGTTGTCTGTTTGACAGGAATGCTTCTATCCAGTTATGCAGTTGTCCAGAGATACCATAAGATTTTAGTTTTAGGAGTAGTTTGTCGTGTACCACTGAATCAAAGGCTTTACAGAAGTCTATGTAGATTGCGTCTATTGTTTTGTCCTGATCGAGTTGTGTAGTCTATATGTTTTTGCAGTATAAGAGTTGCAGATTACAGGATAGTTTTTTTCTGAAACCAAATTGTTCATTAGAGAGTAGGTTGTTTGTCTCTAAGTGGAGGATAATGGATTGGTTAATAATTGATTCCATGACTCTACAGGTGAAGCAGCATAAGGAGATTGGTCTGTAATTTTCAACTAGGCTGGGGTCTCCCTTTTTGAAGATGGGGATGACCGTGGCTTGTGACCATAGGTTAGGCAAGGAGCTGGTCCTGAAAGATTTTTCAAAGATTATACTTAGAGGTTCTGCTATGGCAGTGGATAGCTTTTTTAAGAAGTAGGCACATATTCCATCTGGTCCAATAGATAGAGATGGTTTTAGATTGTGCAGTGCTTTTTCAACATTGTCTTCTGTAAAATCAATATGTATTAGATCATTGTAGTTTTCTTTGGTTCGGCTAGGAAATACTGGGCATGATCCATTGCTCTTTACAAATACTGAGCCAAAGAATGTGTTAAAGATGTTGGCTTTAATGGTGTCATCGTTGCAGTCTTTACCATTAGGTCCTATCAGGGGTGGGATGGATCTTGAGTCTTTTAGTTTGTTGTTTACAAAATTGTAAAAAGCACGGGTGGAATTGGTGTGTAGAAGGTTTTCCTCTTGTTTAATGTGATAATTGGTGCATTCAGTCTTTATCTGGTAGCATAATTTTTTGTATCAGCTTTTGAAATTGGCAACATGACCAGATTTGTTTTTCTGCCAGAGTGATCTCTTTTTGGATTGAAGTTTCCTTATTGTTATGGGTAATCTGTTTTTTTGGGGGGAGGGGGAGTTGTTGTTGGTACATATAGTTTGATGACTCTTTTGACTTCAAGTAAAAATATGTTGTAATGGTCTTCAACAGTATTGCATCCAGTGAATAGAGATTGCCAATCAAGGGATAAGAGATCGTTGTCTATAAGATCATAGTTGCCTTTTTTGAAGTTATAATTGGGGATTCCATCATTGTGATGATTTTTGTGTGGGTGTATGTTGAGACAAAAGTCAATCATATTGTGGTCACCGTTGGAAAAGGGTTCTTTAGTTTGTATTCCATAAATTAAATTCAAACTATTGCAGAAGATGAGATCGAGGCAGTTGTTTAGTCTAGTATTGTTGGTTACTGGTTGTTCCAGTCCCAGATTTGTAACAGCATTGTAGAAGGTTGCGTGTATGGGTTCAGTTGTACATTCGTTTAGGGTCCAGTCAATATCAGGTAGATTGAAGTTGGAAGGTCTGAACTATTATTTTTTTTACTGTAGTCCCACAGACTGCTTTGTTGCCATGCACGCATTGGTGGAGAACTGGGCCTGTGAGTGTATGTGCCCGCCTCCTCCTGTAGGCATGCACAGATGCTGGGATGGTGTAGGCCAGGCCAAAGCAACATGGGCTGGCCCCTTACAGTTTCCAGGATGGCCACAGGGGCCAGATCTGACCTCATTGCGGGGCAAATCCAACCCACGAGCCTTGAGTTTGACACCCATGCATTAGGATATCATGGCTTCTGAGGAACTACCTGTAGTAATTGCTAATTGCTTTCCATTGCTTTCAAACAATATGGTGTTGATGTTCATCCCATAAAGCTAAGATATTGACAATCTAAGGAAACTGTTGGGGATAGTGATATGTTCTTTGATCCTAGATAGAAAGGAAGAATGGAGCAGACTATTATACCATGCCTTTCCATGTGAGTTTTTCTTAAACATTGAACAGAGATGTTAAACAATGAAGTGAAAGGAAGCAAGAGGCCATTGGGAAGAATACCAGTATGTGAAAACCTATCTTCAAGAATGCAAGAAGACCCTTTAAAATATGTCTCCATGATATATTCCTTTTAAGTGTTCTGGAAAAGCTATGGAGGATGCTCCAAGATCCTGATGGCCAAATGATTGGAGAGAGGACCTGCCTAGCCAACTCCAGCTAAACCAGCTAACAGCAAATGCCCTCTCAATGGCAAGGACAAGCCAGAAACCAGACTGTTGAGGATATGAACTGTTAATCTCTTTAGAAATGTAAGGTTACTCAGCACCTTTCCCATTAGGCAAAATAAGGTAGTAACCTGAGGCACCCGGCCTAATGAAAAGGCAGAAAGTGGTTGGTTGTATAATTATGTTGTCAGTTTTTGAGTCAATTGTTGCTGCCTGAGAAGATAAGAAATGCTTGTGGCATGTTTGGCTTCAGACCCCAAAACAATTTGATGGCTCTTTGGTCCTGCACTCTTGGGCTGAGGGCAGAGAAGGAGAAATTCACTGCACCAACATGACTTCCATCAGCCCTGAAGCTACAATACAGTTCAATCTGCTTTTTTAGAATCATAAATAAAAGTAAAAATAAAATAAAATCACCAGTGAAACAAAACAAAAAAATCACTGATAATAAAACAGTAATGATAAAACAGAAACTACAACCCTTAACTGTATAATCATTCAGGTCATTTGTGCAGACTGAAATGATTAATTAACAGAGAAACTAATTGGTCCTGGAACAGTTCTTGCTCTGCAAAAATTCAGATGAGCGACCATTTTGTAAGCTGTTATCTGGATTTAGCAGTATGGAGTCCTCTGGATGGTATTTCATGAGGGGTGATGGTACATTCTGGTTGTGTCCTTCACTTCATGATGTTTTCATGATATTTCAGGACTTCAGTTCCTTCCACCCAGGAAAGGAGTTGACATGGTGGGGAGCAGCTGCAAGTCTAAATGTTTCCCAGTTGTGGCCTTTTCCCCTGGTGTTTGCTGTCCAAAGCCATTACTGCAGGATACATCCCCTAATGAAAGGTACACGAAGCACCTTTATATAGTGATAAGAAATCTACCAATAATTCTACGACAACACTTTAATACAAGAGATCAATGAGTTTGGCAGGTGATAATTGTGTGGCTATTTGCTTCAATTTGCTTCATGTAACATTTTTATTGTTTGAAAAACATACAGTTGGGGAACAGTTTCCCAGGAGGAAACTGTTACTGTTTAGGACAACTGCAGACTTACCTGCAGTTGTCCTAAAACAGCTGCTGCAATTCACAAAGACTGATCCTTCTGGAATCCATATCATCAAACGTTTGTACACATAAAAAATAGTTAGCTCAGTGGCCAGTCCATTAGACTCAAATGATTAAAGAGCTGTCATCTAGCTACATCATTGCTATTTTGTTTAATATAATAATCTGGGCTGGATAGTTGCCCTGAAGCATGCTGCAAATAATAAGTGTTTTGAATTATATATTTTGTTTTTATAATAGAAGCCAAGTGCGGGTTGCTTGTAGCCAACTTGTGGTCTTATTTACCTTCAGTTCATCAAATGCAGAGAACTGTAGAAAAGAAGGGAGAAATTTATCAACAATTATCAGTCAGTTCATATTTCAGGTTAATTTTTCCACTTGCTTTAAATTGATGATTTTCTCCAAACTGTAATACATAAATCAAAAGACGGGCAGATATAAATGCATAAATGATGTATGTGTTTAAGCCAGGGCTCCTTAAGCTTTTAAACATTCTTTAAAATAGACCAGGAGTTTACTAATAACTATAATGAAGCCTCATAGTAGTTTCAGCTATCCATTGTGAAACTGGTTGCTTGCATGAGTGTTTCTGGCTGTTAAAAATCAAAACACACATGGTCACAAGGGGGCACTGCAGGAACACATGATTTACTTAAAGCAGCCTGTTTAAGGGAACTAAAGGTTGAGGTTTCAATTCTACCTACTATATTCAGAAATGTTCCAGTGTGAATTGGAAAATTGTCTGCTAGTATCAAAAGTTTGGGCAATCTTCATTCCAGCTACTCCGACTGTGAAGCTGAATTGATTGACTAGAAGCCAGACTGCCAAGTCATCAGTATTCCATCTGGATCAATGCACAAATACAATGCCTAGAACAATAACAACAACAACAACAACAACAACAACAACAACAACAATGACACCACGTACATGTTAACAAGCATGTCTGCACTGGATCAGGGGGAGTCAAAAAACGTTGCTTACAATTGTGAGATTAAAACCCTGCCCCTTTCTTTAGGTATGTTGCATGCTAGATGTTAAAATGCATCTTTTCCAGAAACCTGAGACCAGAAGCAATATCATCTGCCTTCCTAAATTCTATCTTTGACGTATAGGTTTGTTGTTCTATTATCACTATAAAGAAAGTTGTTTACCGATCAATAACTCAAATTAACATTTTCTAGAATTAATAATATTCATTATTCTTCCTGATCAGTTGAAATATTCCTTGCTTTCATATGATCACCAGTCCATCTGTTCAGTAATTCTGACCTTGGCTAGAAAACCCTTCTAGAACATCACACAGGTCCTTCCAGCTATATCAGACTTGCCTGGATTAAAAAAATAAGCGATGTCATATCTAATTAATTTTTGGAAAGGAATAGGAAGACTGCAAGCATGGCTGAAAAATTGAAACAACATCCAGGAAGCAGACAATGACCAAACACTTTCTATACTGTTGCACCTGGAGGTATTAGGCCACTAGGAACTGAGGTCACCTGGAATTGAGGTCAACATCTGGAAGTTTTTACCTACTTTTAAGAAAACCTGGAAATGCTGCGTGCACACTGCCCCCTCCCCATGCTAAACTACAGGTAATGCAGGTAATCCTCGACTTACAACAGCTCCTTTAGTGGCCATTCAAACTTACAATGATACTGAAAAAAATGACTTATGACCATTCACACCCATGACCATTGCAGCATCCTCATCATCACGTGATCAAAATTCAGACACTTCACAACTGATTCATATTTATGATGGTTGCAGTGTTCCCGAGATATTGTGATGCATGTGACAAAATGTAATATTGTCACACAAGTGTCAAAAATTATGCAAGTAGTGTCATTTGCTTCATGATGCTACGTGTTTGAGTTAGATTTTGCAGCCTTCTGACAAGCAAAGTCGATGGGGAAGCCAGATTCACTTAACAATCGTGTGACTCACTTAACAAGTTCAGTGATTCACTTAACAGCTGTGGCAAGAAAGGTTGAAAATTGGGGCAAACTCACTTAACAAATGTCTCACTTAGCAACGGAAATTTTGGGCCCAATTGTGGTCGTAAGTCAAAGACTTACCTGTACTCCATATCATCAGCAATCTGTACATGGGCCTAGCCATATACAGATCCCAATGTAATATACAGACCGTGAAACTTCATTCGAAGTGGAAGGGGGCTCCATTATTAGCTAAAATGTGCAAATGCAAAGATTAAGTCACTGCACAATTTTACATTGAACATGATGACATGTGGGCATCATGAAGCAAATGATGTTACTTGCATACTTTTTGTCACTTGCATGACAATATCATTAAGCAAGCAACAGGTGTTTTATTCATCATGTAGCGATGTCACTGAGGAAATGATAGCATCTCCATCATGTTCTTTGCATAATGACATCATCATCCATAAGCAATGCGCAGTCTAACATTAGCATAATGATCTCATCATTACATACATGACAAACTGATCCGCTGAATGGAAAGTCTATTACATGGAGGTGTTGTAAATCAAGTTTTCATTATACTTGGATACAACCTTTTTTCTATATTCAAGAGTAAATTCTGCCAGGGCTAATTTTTTGAACTTCCAAAGTGGGCACAGCTAAAGCAACCCTAAGTGAATCTATAGTCATTCCCTCTCTTTTTTTTCCCTATCCTCTTGCTACCACTTCCCCTTTTCTGGTTCTGATTCCTTTTCCCATTTTCCACAAATACTTTTGGAACTATACTAAGCACCCTTGTTCTGTTCCATTAATGAACATCAAGGAAGGGAGGGAGGGAGGAAGGGAGGGAGGCAGACTAAACTGTATAAATAACTTAATATCTATTTCACTGTTTCAAACTCTCACTTTGTCATTTTTGCTTCAATGGATATTATTATAAATAAATGATGACACTGCATTTGCAGTTCATCCTTCTGGCAAAGGCTATCCACATATTCACAAGGAAAAAGGCCCTTTGGCGAAGTCTGAAGAACCCATTCTCTTCCCTGCTTCCCAGGCTAGCCACTGGTGCAGACTGCATCGGGGCTTGATGTACTCTAATTAGCCCCTTTTGTTTGTGGTGGTTAAAGCGAGATTGTTGCTGATCTCATTGTTCTTATTTGTATCACGTTTGTCTCAGTTGGAAAACATTGTGCCGAGCAAGTTGGAGTCCAATAGAGGATGCAGAAGGTTCAGAAGTGTTGAAAAAGGCTCCAATTTTTCAAGCAGCATGCAGACCACTCCTCTACACATAATATTAAATTGTAATTATAGCTTGTTGGTGCCCAAGACTGGAGTTGCCGTTAAATCTACATATACCATTTCCCCAGGCTTGCAAATTTTGTTTCTTAACCTGTTGATGCTTAGTTAAGAGGGACAAAGGAAAAAAAGAAACATTGCTTTTGTCCAAATAGCATTTGAATTTATTTTTATGTGTGAGAAGAAAGCACATTTTCCAGGAAATTCTCCTACACAAACACACATACATGCACACACAGAGAGAGAGGGGAGAGAGAGGGGGGGGAGAGAGGGAGAGAGAGAGAAGCTCCTTTATTAAACAAGAAATTATTTTAGTATCTAGGAAGGAAAAAAATATGTGTCTGTTCCAGTTTCCTTTCCATGGTAACTCCATGCCAACACAGTGAGTTTTTTCATTATATTGGCCACCAGGAGGCACTGTATAACCAGGTTCATCTTTCTTTGGGGCTCTTCAGATGTAGGGTTCAAAAACTCTACTAGGAATTGGACTTTCCTATTTTAGAATACTATATAAGAATACAATAGCTTTACAAGTCATATCAAAGCCCATACATCGGGGAAGAACATAATCAGAACATTAGTATCTTTCCATTCTGAGAGTTTACGGGAATGTGGAATATACTGCAATATACCATTCTGAGATATTACAATCAAGTGTGTATTCTATTGCGCTAACATTTATGACAAGGCACATCTATCTGTCCTTTGGATCTGGCTCCATAAGTGATGCACACTTAATCAAAGTCACAATCTGAGATATATTTTAAAGGGCTTTGTTAACAGCCATGATTACTATTCACACAATAGCTGCGTGTGTGCATTTCAGAATCAGAAATAGTGTGTGCCTAACGCAAGTCATTAGAAGGGACAAACAGATGAATGGAAAGTGAGGTGACTCCATCTCTTGCTGGCAGATCTCCTAGAGCAGAGGTCTCCAACCTTGGCAATTTTAAGACTAGTGGACTTCAACTCCCAGAATTCTCCAGCCAGCTATGCTGGCTGGAGAATTCTGGGAGTTGAAGTCCACTAGTCTTAAAATTGCCAAGGTTGGAGACCTCTGTCCTAGAGGCATCTCATGCAATTAGGCTCCTGGACTAAATGGGCCATTTGCCCATTCCCACTTTTACATTCCTCTATTTTCAGTGAAGGAAAATTCAGTGGCCCCAGGGAGCTGCTAGAGGAAATGTCTATATATAGAAACAATTTTCCCACAAGAGGGTTCCTGATCTCCTTCAAGATGGCATGAATGTTTTTGAGCATTATATTTGCTAAGCCATGATCAGGAGAGACATAATTCTATCCAGCCAAATTCCCTATATATTAAGCAATTCCTAGAATCCCAAGCCAATATTTCCTGCTCTTATAGTACCAGAAGTAAGAATACTTCTGATGTGCATGACATGGAGGAAGCTTTGAATTAATATATGGAATCTTAACATTAACATTAAAGAATTACCATTACTGCTCCTTCCATTTCTGATTTCAGAAATTTTAAAGTCTGGTACTTAACAGAATAACAGAACTGGAAGGGACCTTGGAGGTCTTCTAGTCCAATCCCCTGCTCAAGCAGGAAACTCCCACCATTTCAGATAAATGGTTGTCCAATCTCTTCTTTAAAACTTCCAGGATTTGGAGTATCCACAACTTCTGGAGGCAAGTTGTTCCAGGGATTAATTGTTTTAACACCCAGGAAATTTCTCCTTAGTTCTGACAACTAAGTTTACTTATCTAGCAAAGGTGTTATCAGTCACTATCAAAAAAACCCATAAGCAAATAAAAATAATAGTGGTAGAACACTGAGGCAAAAAAAACAAACACTTTAAAATATCAAAATAGACATGCAAACTGACGGATTGTATTTTTGTGTCAAGGTAATAGGGAAGAATCTTGTTCTTTTATCCTATTGTACTTTGAAATAGACAGAAGATGGGTGGCCTTCCAGGTCTTTTTGCTTTATAGCAGCAGCCCTATACATACTTATCTAGAATAAATCACATTGACCTTAGCATCAAAATGACTTCCATTTCCAACAAGCCTGTTGACCTGAAAACACACGAAGAGAGAAGTGGGCTACAAGTGCAGAAGGTTTTGTCAGAGTGGGGACAAAGGGAAAATGAGCCTTGGAGGATCAGCTCGTTGTAGAAGGACTGATTTGACAGAGTTTCTGGAGAGAAACTGATCTATGTGAATCTTGAAAATATGGGGAGAGGATTTAGGAATCCACTTCTCCCTGGGACTCAGTTTTGTCAAACTCCCCGGAAAGCTTTCTAACTGGAGTAGGAAGGACATTCCAGATTCCCCCCAGTTCTAGGTATTGTGTCTCTGAATAGAGCAGAATGCCATCCTCGCAACAGGAATGGCTTCCAGAGCAGAGGTGAGCTTGAAGAAAATTGAGATAGCTGAGACTGGTGATGGATGATGGCATGCGGGAGATATGGTGAGCAGATGCAATAAATAAATAAACAAACAAATAAATAAGACTCCCACGACAAAGAAACTAAACCTGACAAAAATCTTATTTTTAGTAAACAATATGAGAACTGGATCCCAGTCTGGACTCCTGGACATAAGATTGAAATTAGGGAAACTTTTGAGATAGACCTAAGATTGTGCTGAAGCAGTTGTCTATTTTTTTTAAAAAAGCTGGAGCTTATCATTCTATAGAATATGATGTGTTATTACAAACAGCAGCTTCCAAATTTAGGAATGGGAAATTCATCATACCAAAGATGGTAAGATCTGTTTAAAGTTACACTGTAGAGACTATAAGTATTTGTGTGTGTCTGTTTGTGTGTAATTGCATCAATTTGCCTCTGATTTTTTTCAGAATTAGTGCTTAGTTAAAATGCATGTAGTAGAAGTTCAATAGGTACTGATTTTCTTCTTGACAGGAATATGAAACCAGGATAAAAAAAAGCTAATGTTAAATTACTGCACACCATTCAGCTGTTAAAAGCATTATGCCCTTTGAGCAAACAAAGTGTGTATAAATATTTACAATGCATCTTCAAAGTTATTACAGGGGAAAGCATTATGAAGTGAGTTAAAAAAGCAGACAAGCAGCAAACTTATACCAAAGTGTTTAATATATAGGTTAATACATAAAGTAGTACAACAAGAAAGTTACACAATGATGAGTGGTGTATGTATATGAATTGTGTCTGAATATGGCAGCAGACATGTTTATGTGGGGACAAGCATAACAAGTCCCTCAAAAATTGCATTATTGCTTACATTAGATAAATAAACAATTGAATTGGCATCTCACAGTATTTTTATGTTTCAGACTGGAACTTTTAGAATTTTTGCCTCAATAATTTGGCCAAATGTAATATATGTTGCAAATCAGGTGCAAGTTGCTTTAGTTTCTTTCTCAAGAAGAAAGTTAGTTAATTCAGAAAAGCATTACCGGTAGTTCTCAACTTATGACCATTTGTTCAGCAACTGTTCATAGTTACAGTGGCATTGAACAAAGGGACTTAACAACTAGCACCTGATGTTGTGGCTGTTGCATTGGCCTGTGGTCAAAATTCAGAGTATTGGCAGCCTGCCCGCACTTACACCCATAGGACTGCTCCAGGTCCTTTACCATCTATGCCCTTTTGGTTCCCTGCTACCCTGCGCCCCAGCTGACCTTGACATCTTGCTGTTTCCACCTCCAATGAGGCATGCCCTGCCCAGTTACTGGAATGGGCTGCAAAAAAAATCCAGCGTAAAGCAACCTCTGAGCATCAGCAGTTCAAAACTCTCCTTTGCACCTCATGGCTTGGCTTGGCTTCATATAGTGTGTGGTTTTTTTGGTGGTGGGGGACTTACAGCTTAAATCCAGAGCTGAAGAACCTTCTTGGATGAAAAGCGAAACTTCTTGAAAGCAAACCAAGAAACTCCAGCTGCCTCTCAAAAAAAAAAAGCATCTTTGGGACAACCATGACCTGCATGACTGAGAATCTCCATAGACATTTAGCTTAAAGCTTTTTGGGGGGCATCTAAGCCAAGCCACAAACAGCCAGAAGCATGAGACAAAATGCATTTTGGTGCACTGCTGCTTTGGCATGAAGCACCTGATGTTATGGCTGTTGCCTTGGACACACATCAGCAGCTGTTATGGCTGTTGCATTGGACACACATCAGCAGCTGTTATGGCTGTTGCCTTGGACACACATCAGCAGCTGTTATGGCTGTTGCATTGGACACACATCAGCAGCTGTTATGGCTGTTGCATTGGACACACATCAGCAGCTGTTATGGCTGTTGCCTTGGACACACATCAGCAGCTGTTATGGCTGTTGCATTGGACACACATCAGCAGCTGTTATGGCTGTTGCATTGGACACACATCAGCAGCTGTTATGGCTGTTGCATTGGACACACATCAGCAGCTGTTATGGCTGTTGCCTTGGACACATCAGCAGCTGTTATGGCTGTTGCATTGGACACACATCAGCAGCTGTTATGGCTGTTGCCTTGGACACACATCAGCAGCTGTTATGGCTGTTGCCTTGGACACACATCAGCAGCTGTTATGGCTGTTGCATTGGACACACATCAGCAGCAGTGGGAGCAAGAGGGTGAATGTCAATTGGGGAGGCAGAGCTCAGGATGTTAGGAGATTCAAGTGCATGTTGGTGAGAGCAGCTGGGACTGCCTGGGGAGTTGTGGTTTCCCAGCATGTGCCAAGCATGGCAAGCAGCCCCAGAGCTACACAATGCTGGGGCTGCTTGCTGCCCACAAGGCAGGATGCCTGACAAGAGCAGACAGAGATGGGGGAAGATGGGAAGATGGAGGGAGTTGGATGCAATTCTTTACCTTACTGAGAGTTGGGGTTGGGAGGGACCAAGCTCAGAATGGCTTGGATTGGTCCTTGGCTCATGATTGATAAAATTCACTTCATGATGGCAAGGGGATTGCCAGGATTGCCATCATTAAGCAATGCAACTATTCAATGTGTTGCCTAACAACTGCATCACTTGGTATCTGAAATTCCTATCCCAATTGTGTTGCAAGTCAAGGATTACCTGTAGTTTTGTATGTAAAAAGGTTCAGCTTTAACTGATGATCTCTCTAGGCACAGCTGGAAAAGGATGAGCTACAGACATAGTATGATAGGGTCTGACTTGGCACAAGGCAGTTTCATGTAGCACTTTCATGTACCTAGTTGGCCACCATTGGCCCTCATTGTTTAGCTGCATTTTATTTTTATTTATGGCATCTTCCTCCTATGAGGAGGCAGATCAAGTTCTTTTTATCTGTATCTACAGAAATAAAATGATTACCTGTCAGCCACACCCCCCAACCTTCCCCTTTATCATTGTTGCTAAACACTGTGGAAAGCAAACCTGCTTTCTTTATAAATGACTTTAACCAGCAACTTTTAGAGGTAAGTGTTAGAAAAATATCTGAAATCTGTAATGCCATTATTCAACAAAAATATATATGAATTCATCATCAAAATCACTGCATTTTCTTCTTGGTAAAATGATAGGGCCAGTTTTGCCCTGGTTGGTAGAAATGCTGGATGGTTTTGGTGGACATCAGAAAAGAAGTTAGTGGATTTCATAAACTCTGTTCCAATGTCGACCACTAGGAAGAAGACTACTTGGGACAGATTTTTATGCACAACTGTACACATGATTTGGGGTTTCCTTTTAATGTATAAATCATTGTGCTTAAGATAAACCATAGACTTAATAACCCTTTCTTTTGCGATAACATTGTGTATTTCACATCCTTCAAAACAAACAAAGCCAATTTTGCCCTCTTTGAGGAGGGAAAACTCTGCTGAATAAGAATTTGAACATCTGCCCTTGGTCTTGCTTCACTGAGCTTAGACCTCAAGTCAAGGTATGATTTGACATTGGATGCTGAATAAAGTTTATTTATTTTTTCTATTTTTCAAACTACTTTACCAGAATTGTGTGTGTGTGTGTACATACATACATACATTCCTCATCATGAGGGGGGAAAGCTGAAAATCAGAACCAAAATTTCCAACTCAAAATCTGAACAGCGTTTCAATCCATTTTTTTCAATATTTCCATTACCTGCTTCAAAAGCAAAATAACAATATTAAATAATATTAAGACATGATAATAATGGATAGGGTGTTTCTTGACATCCTACATAAACCAACTGGCCGCCAGGGATGAGGAAAATTGCTGCCCAATGCATCTGGAGGGATCCAACCTGGAGGAAAACATAGCTGTGTCAATAGTCCAGGAAATATCACCAGAAATGCTTCCAAAATGGGATCAGAGAGGGCTATTTAGAACATTTGAGCTATCACAAGCCTACAAAGCTTCCCAAGAGAAGACAGGAGAAACGGTGCTTGGCAGAGGGGACTTGCAGACCCCGACGCGAGAGGACTGTGATTCTACAAAAGGTGAACAAGGGAGGCTAGCTAAAGTTTGTCTCAGGAGAGGGAAAAATCTATGATACGTTTACATGCTTAACTAGGTTGGCTGATGAAGCTCTGGGGACTCTAGTTCGACAATAGGCTGCGCCATAAACCAGGTTGACGGTTCAGAAGGAATGGCTATTTCGGAAACAGGCTGCCCAAACTCGTCGAATGGCTCAGCCCCAAGGGGGCCATTCGGCCAGAGGTGCATCTGGGAAATTGGGAGAGGCCTTTCTGCTCGCCAACTCCGCTTTTTTCCTTTCCTTTTCTTCCCGTTCCTCGCCAGCGACCGCTCCGAGATGGCGCCGGTGATCTCCGCCATCCGTCTCTCCTTCCTTCCCTCCCTCCGGCCGGGCGGCGGGTGGCTATTCAGTAATCTATGCCCCAGTCCCTTGCGCGCTTTGTTAAGCGCTCTCGCCAGCCCTGTTCAAAAATTCTCTCGCCGTTAACAAGCCAGTTGGGGCAGAGTGGAGAAACGGGCACTTTTGCGGCAGCCCAGGCACCTAACCGAAGTGGGAGCCCCAACCCAGCCATCCGTCTCCCCCCACCAAGTAGGAAATCCCGCGGAGAAACCCGGTAGTTTAGGATGCTAACTAATACTCTGCCCGGAGGAATAAGAATCTCTGATGGAGCTGTGAACGGCGACGGAGAAAAGGAATGCAGCAGGACGCGCGTCATAAAACACGTTAAACCAAATGCAGAGCAGAGTTGGCTGACTTGGCCATCACTAAGTCGAAACCAAAGTAATCCACATCAGGATTCGGGGCAACTTGGAAACCCAGCTCAGTATTTCCAAATCCAAATCCAAGGGAAGGGGAACAATAGCTGAATGTTGGCCTGTCGCATTGGGAATGGCCTGAGAGAGAAGGGGCGAATTTATTGTTAAAGTATTCTTCCAAGGGGCTTTCTTTGGGGGACCTAGGGAGGGAGGGAGTTTCCTATTTTACAGTTCACATGGGTACCAGATCACCCTGCCAACCCTGTTTTTCATCCAAAGATGTTGTCTTATTTCATCCTGGTCCCTGGTCAATGAATGCTTCTTTCTTTCCTCTTTCCAAAAGCTAGTTTTTCCCTTCATTGAAGCAAACAGTAGCAGAAACAAGGTATGAAAACTACATCACCGTTTTTTTTAAGAGGGCAAGAGCAAGGGTTAGAAAGGTGGGGTTGGGGAAGTGTCCTGACCTTCCATTCCATTGTGGTCAAGTAGGCTATTGACAGCTGTACCACTAACTGGACATGGACTTACATAAACACTCAAGGAGACAAAATGTACAACTAACTAATCACTCCAAAGGATACCTGGTTGCAATTTAGACACCTCAATTTATGAAACCAGTTCATTTTATTGATGTTGTGAGGGTCAAGGAACACATTAAATCATTAGTAAGGACACTCTAGGCACCCCACAGTGGAACTCAGCCTTGTCATATCCACATCATATCTTAACTGGCATGACTCTTTATATATCTTATCATTGTTGAGAGATAAGATAAAGGCCTTGATTAAGGGAACCTTGTGTTCCCTTAAAATATCGCCTATTAAAATTTCTACATCCTTTACCAACATGACCCAAAATGAGAGTTGCTGAGACTATTAGTTCAACAATATCTGGGAGTCACTATACTTGAACTTGACTGACATATTATCTAGATCACTCCACTTACTGCATTCTGTGTAGTTGCAGTTGTTTATATTCGGACATTGCTTTAATTAATGGTCAAATACTTCAGTCTTATTTTGGACATTCACTAATTCTAAAAGTGGATAGGAGCTGAGTGTGTGTGTTCCGGTTCTACCCTCACCTTCCCTTTTTCTAAAACAAATAGGGAAAATTGAAGAGGAACAGTAACCATGTTCAACTGAATGAGCTTACAGCAACTCTTTAGATCTGTCTTGAAGAGCAAGGAGTGAGTGAGACAGGACATAAAAGGAACAGAATACTTGTCCCTTGCTCCCATCTATACATATATTGGCGTTGAAGCTTAGTGACCATATAGATAGACCTTTTCCACAATTATCTCTCCCCATCCTGGCCCTTCATATGATCAGTGGTGCACTTGTCACTACTATAATTAAGATTATGTTCCTTATTGATAAATATTTTATTTTCTTTTTTAAAATGCCTTCATTGCTAATTATAAGATTGTACCTCTGTCCCTTAGTTTGGTCTTTTTATATTTAAATTAGTAGATCCCAACCCACTCCTGGAAAAGGATTGGTTGGAACAACTGTATTAGCCAGTAAATAATATTTGTAATATAGTGATTGTTCTATTGATTCTCAGAATAATTACCTTTAAACATATCCCAGAAGTATTTACATCCAAGCATTCGGAAATGGTAGGATGCTATATTAATTTAAGATATGTTTATTAACTTCCCTCAGATTGAATGAGGTGTTGTACTGAAAGGGAAGAAATAAACAATCTATCCCACTTAGTTCAACTTTTGAGCCATATATGCTCTCACATTTTGAGTTGTAGTTGTGTATTTTCAATGTATTATCTAACTCAGTACAGAACATCTTATAAATAATAAGTTCATATGCATTGCTGGAGGGGAACTACTATTTTCAACAACAAAAGAGCCCACTAGAATAAAGAACATTTTCCAACAATCTGATAGGAAGGCAGTTCCAACTGATTGCTTGATCAGTCTCTAGTATCAAGAAAAAACTGGACTTTTGATGATACTGTTTCCTAGTGATCACTTGTTGCTAGTGATCCTGAACCATCCTTTGAGACGCTCTGAACCAGCTTAAGTAATGACTGGAGTTAATAGTATTATTTTTCCAGTATTCATATTACCACCTCATGAAGTCTTACAATTAAAACATTTAGAGAGGGCTTTAAATTGATGGAGAAAGTGCTTTCGATGTTTTTGTCAAAAGAGGACATTCACTATAATCCACTTGGACTTTCCACAATTATGAGATGGCCAAATATGTCAGAGTCCCAAATCACTTACAGCAAATGGGGAGTTTCAGAGCCAGGACTAAGAGGCTGTACAGACAATGTCTGTGACTTGGTCACTAGCCTATAATTTGTTGTTTCTCTCTTCTTTTTTATGTTGTTGTTTCATTTTGCTCTAGCAATTTTGATTCAATATCAAAGCAGGATGTCAAGTTTTGTAAAGAACTAAATGAAGCTTTATAACTAAATAAATAAATCTGCTACTGATAATCTATTTCAAATGTGTGTAATGCTGGTTCCTGACTGGAGACAGTTAAACAGGGCCTTTGAATTGACTCACCATAAAGCACAGCTTCAAATAGCGGTTTTTGAAAGGTAAAATAGATAAAAGTTTGTGTTTATGTGAGGGTTTTTTTCCCATTTATTTTGCAAAGTTGGCTACAAGGTCATCCCAATAGATTGATTCAATTCCAGGCAAAGAGAGCTCAGCAGGCCATTCATTGCCCAGAACAATTCCACCAGATGGCACCTGGACATGGTGTTATTGTATGAAGTGTTGTTTCTGGAAAAAATATCCCTCCCCCAATAAATTATGCTTTATATAGTGTGCTTGTTCTGTCTCTTCCCATAATTCAGACCTAGAGAAAAACATAATCACACACTGCACCATGATATGTCAGACCCACAGACAATCATGTACTCTACTTGTCAGTCCACATACAGAGGGGAAAAATAAATAGCTCATATTGTTATTTATTGAGTTCAGGAAGGTTTCCTTCCTAGACAGCAGTTTCCTTCTTGTTTATAAAGATTAGCAGACACTCTTTCATTGCTCAAGGTAAACAGATAACTGTGTGTGGCTTTGCCCACCACTGCTAAATCCCTTTTACAAGTCCCTTTGAGAATATTCAGAAACTATATGTATAGATGGGAGCAAGGGACATTTATTCTGTTCCTTTTATGTCCTGTCTCACTCACTCCTTGCTCTTCAAGACAGATCTAAAGAGATGCTGTAAGCTCATTCAGTTGAACATAGTTACCGTTCCTCTTCAATTTTCCCTGTTTGTTTTAGAAAAAGGGAAGGTGAGGGTAGAACCGGAACACACACACTCAGCTCCTATCCACTTTTAGAATTAGTGAATGTCCAAAATAAGACTGAAGCATTTGACCATTAACTAAAGCAATGTCAGAATATAAACAACTGCAACTACACAGAATGCAGTAAGTGGAGTGATCTAGATAATATGTCAGTCAAGTTCAAGTATAGTGACTCCCAGATATTGTTGAACTATTAGTCTCAGCAACTCTCATTTTGGGTCATGTTGATAAAGGATGTAGAAATTTTAATAGGTGATATTTTAAGGGAACACAAGGTTTTTCCCCTGCCAGTGACAAAGAAATTGGAAGGAAACAGAAGACTGGTATAAAATGATATAGTGTAGCAACTTACATCAAGGTTGCCTTTAGCTGACAACAAAGTCACTTCTAGTAGTTATTCTTTCTTTCTTTGGTCTTTTTCAATGTAGCTCAGATTGTATATGAGGGGTGGAATACTCACACCAAAGAAGTGTTTTTTTTATAATTGGATTTATATAAAGAGGCTTTCCTTTGTAGAGATGCACAATCTCACTGATTTTTGAATGTTAAAACATAGGGACACGTCATTCCCCTCCAAACCATGCCAACCTTGTATTCTCAGAAGAGATTCAGAAGTTTCCTTTGAATTGGAAGTGATTTAGGTGGTCCAAATACTAAATAAGAACCACAATTCTCCTTAACCTTGTGAGGAACACCATACAGTAACAGATTTACTTTACAAAATAAATTACTTATTTACAAAATAACAATGTGCAAGTAATTTCTGTCTTGTGTTGATACGCCTTTGTCCTCTATAACATATTGGACGAGTGTATCTAGAATTACAAGATAGATAGGACAATAACATCTATACCATATTGACTTCTGTTGATTTCCTGTACTATGCTGATTCCTATGCAAGCTTTTCCCAACCTGGAGCCTTCCAGTGTGTTGAACTAGAACTCCTGATCCCAGCTACTTCAATCAGTTGTTACATTAATAGATAATAAGGAAAAAGTAAAAGAACTAACTCAGGTTTTGCTGAAAAGAAGATATGTCTTCCCCCAGGCAGCTGAAAGAAATGGTTGAATAAGCAGGTTTCTAGTTTTCTGTATCAGGAATGTAGTCAGGGAATACAGTCTGCTGACTTTGAATGAGTTCAGATCTCTAGAATCACATGAATGACATGTATGATCCTGAAGAAACTTTCTTATGATCAAGCCAAACCCGTCTGTTTTCTCTGAGAAATCCTGGACAAGGAATGAAGTACTGGATGACTGGAGAAAGACAAACATTGGCCCTTTCATCAGGAAGGGCAAAATGCAAGCCCAGGAAATGATAGTCTGAAAACAGAGGGAATTTGAGATGTAATGATAAAGCAATTTCAAAAAAAGGCAGATTATCAGATATTAGCATATTCTTCATTAAGTAGAATTAATTTCAATGAAATAGTTGAATGGAAAGAGAGAAAATGCTCATATTTACAGACAACACAAAACATGGTGGGCATATGTTAGAAGACACAAAAACAAACAAAATTATTTTGATAGAGAAGCGGCAGAATTTAAGAAAAAGAATTTAACTGCACAGGCATAGGATAAAGATTATATGATCAGAGTAATGAGACGTGAAACACAATTTTGGAATTGTAATTGATTACAAACTGAGAATTAATCTGAAGCATGATCTGGTGGCAAAAGAAGCAAATAAAAGTTTTAACTAGTTAAGAAAAGTATAATTTCCAAATTATTTCTTGTTTATTTTAGAAAAATTAGGGAAGGTGGGAGTACATACAGTATCTGTTCTTTTATATTCTGCATTGAATGGACTCAGTCTTAAGAATGTGTCCAGTTCTGGGAACCACCTTGAGGGAAAATGCTGAGAAACTGAATAGAAGCAGAGAAAGATAATAAGGCTGATCAATCAAGGCTAGAAACTTAAATGTTAGAAGAAAACCAAAGAAACTACAGGTAGTCCTCACTTAACTACCACAATTGGGACTGACAATTCTATTGCTAAGTATCATGGCCATTAAGCGAAACATCATATGACTGCGATGAACAATTTTACTACTTTCTATTAATTCAGCTTGTTGCAACCCAGTAACAAAACACACAAATGGCAATCACATAACTGTGTGATACTGAGATGATTGCAAATACGTGAGGGGTGCGAAGTGCTGAAATGACAATCCATGACTTTGGGATGTTGCAATGATCATAAATTCAAGGATTGGTCACAAAGTATTTCTTAAACTGCCATAACTTTGAACCATCATTAAATGAGGACTACCTGTAGGTAGCAAATGAGGATTTGAGATGAGAAGATTGAAAAATATGATATCATTCTTGAATACTTGAAGGGTTATTCAAAGTCATAATCTGTTCTGTTCGTCTCACAAGCAGAACATGGAATAATGAACTTAAATTTTAAGATTCTAGTTGAATATCAGAGGGGGAAATTCTATAGAACAGTGGAATAAATTGCCAAAAGAAAGTGATTGAAATCAAAGCCTGACCAACCATCTCTCTGAGAAGCTTTAACATGGATTCCTGCACTGAACAGGCAGTTTGAATAGAGGACCCAAATGGCCCTTTTTGACTTTATGATTCTATTATTTGTGATAATTTTATTATTTTATATCTAGAGAATTACTGCATCATTTCCTTCACTATTTATAAGATTTGTTCATAGTTTTAAATGGATTTCTTCACTGTGCTACATCTGATACAGTTTATTTTTAATTTGTTAAGTTAAACAAAAATGATTTCTCCAAAGTCATGAAGACTTTAATTTAGCCTTTTCTTATTTGAAATAATTGATTCATTCTTTATAAACACATGTCAAGTGCATTGGACAAATATAAGCAGCCTCTCAAAGGGGATATTAGATGTAATCAGACATTTCTTTATTTGCTCAATAAAGTAGTGCAAAATGATTCATCAAAGCATTTAAATATGAGCTGGTGAAATAACTTCCATTCTCAGTAGATAGTACAATTTGCATTTTAATTATAAAATAATTACAAAATGTGAAGTTTTTTATAATCCACTGAAACTAGTAATGCTAAAATGAAAGACATTTTCCAGGAAAATTTATTCATCTATTTATCTTTTTTATAGATAGCATATGAATATAGAACTAGGATGTGTTCCACTTTGGACAGATATATATTTAATTTAGCTCTTGCCAAATAGTTTTAAGTTTCAAAAACATAAATCCTTAGAAATATGAAATGTGACACTATAAAAAATAAAGTTTTCAGATTCTTCTTCTGCTTCTGGATTGCAGTCAATAGCAGAAAGACAGGAGAAAAATATGCCCATTCTATTCATTTTGCAGATAGACGAACTGTCTTGGATTCTTTGCTAGTTGTTCCTATTCTTGCATCCACCAAAGAACCATTTTTTATCTTAGAGAATTAGTGCATTTGGACTTTAAAATTGTGGGAAGCACCCATTTTGTGGATTATATGCAGCCTGCTCTGACAAAACTTTTGTTGAGAGAAAATTAAAAATATTTTAAACAAATAAACAGTTGCTTAATCCAGATTCACTACAATCAGGTTCCTGGAACATAGATACTGTTTTGAAATAATGGTTTATCTTGTGAGAGAGGGAATTCACAACATTAAATTTTTAAGGGACAAAAGAGTGCTAATTTGGTGTAGTGGATAAGGCACAAACTTAAAAACTGGAAAACTGTGAATTCTAATCCCATTTTAGCCACTAGAGAGAGAGAGAGAGAATGAGAACACAGTGTTGTCCTTGTGGTTTATACTGCCTTAATCTTATACTTCCATCTTTTTGAAAACAGGCTGACCCAATGTTCTGTGTGAGGCAGTATGGTTATCTTCTGAATAGTTATTAGACATCTCTTAAGGGTTTGTTTGAAGAGCATGCTTTGCAATCATTACTGAGAAGATAGATATCAAACCTAAGTTCCCTACCTTATAGCAGCATAAGAATGACCCTATAGGTAATACTTGAGATACAACTGTAATGGAGTCTTCCCATTATGGTCACATGTGGTGACAGTTGTTAGGTGGAATGTATCACCTAATGACACCCCCATCCTTGCTCTCCTCAATGAAACATTAAACAAACATGCAGGTTGTTAAGCAGAGCAACCTGTTTACCAGGGTGAGGGAGGTCATTGGAGTCCTAGCAGAGGCCGAGGCTTGCCTACCTTGGCCCTCTCAAGGCCTTCCCCAACCCCAAGATCTCACATGCTCCACTTCCTGTGCCTTGAGTCCTAACATGCCTTTTCTCACTCCCACTGGGTCCTCCCAGGCTTTAGGCATGACTCCCATCCCACCAGCCCAAAACCCCTTCTTTTTCTGCACTTACCTTTTGAAGAGCTCCAAGGCCTTCCAGAGTGCTGGAATGACTTCCTTCTTTGGGCAGCCAAATGGCATGTTTCTGAAAGTGGATGCCATTTTGTCCCACCCACAACATGGTGGCTGCCTTTGGATCACTGCCATGTGACTCAAGGACAAACTACTTCATTTTGCTGCCCTCACAAAGAGAAGTTTCTGAAGTGTTATGCAGACCTCTCTAAGGCAGCAAAATGAAGCCGTTTGCCTGGCGGCCACCGTTTTGTCGCAGCCCACAAGCAAACAGGACAAAACGGTGGCCGCATTTGGATCTGTGCTGAGTTGTAAGGGCGAATGACCACAGGACCTTTGCAGCCATCGTAATTTTGAAATGGGATCATATGTAGCTTTTGGGAGATCTGTTGTAACTTTGAACATTCGTTAAATTGTCTGTCATACTTCAAGAGCTACCTGTATAGGTTATAAGATAAATCACCAGAAAGGGAATAACTTAACTTTGTTTTTAAAAGCCATTGAGCTAAAAGAGACCTTGGGAGACTTAAAGTTGCCCATAGAGTATATCCATCCTTATTGGGATAGAAGATTGTGCAGTCATAGTTTTATTATTATTAGATTTTATTTATAAGATTTTTTTAAAATCCTGCTTTATTTTTTATAAATAACTCAAGGCAGCAAAGATACTTAATACACCTTTCTCCCTCCTATTTTCCCCATAACAACAACCCTGTAAGGTGAATTGGTGTGAGAGAGAGTGACTGGTCCTAAGTGACCTAGGTAGTTTTTCATGCCTAAAACGGAAGTAAAACTCACAATCTCCAGGTTTCTAGCATGGAGCCTTAACCACTAGACCCAATTTTTTTTTCTACGGTAGGTTTATTTTTAATTAATTATAATTTAGAAATATTCAACACTAGGTATATGCAAAATGTATAGATTTTAATATTTCCTTTTATCATTTTGATTATTTCCCCTGTTTAGTAGTATGTAAAGTTATCATCCCATAAAAGCATATTATTCTAAGATGTTATTACGATTTTGACGACTCAGGTCTAACATTATGCTACTTTAATTCAGTATTCTTCTATTACTTTCCAAGTCAGTCCTATTTTCATTTCCATTTATTTTATTTAATCTGCTTTATTTTAATATGTTTATTGTTTTTAATTTATATTAATGATTTTTCTATTTAACAAAAAAAAAAAAACACCATAGTAAAACTGTGAGGCATTCCTGATTAATTGTAATAGGTTATAACCTAGCCTGTTTATTTTTCATTTGAAAAAAATTGGAGGAATATGGAACATGTATTTATTCTATGGTAGTTTTTAGTCATTTACAAGGGCATTAAATAGAATTACAATAATTAGAGTTATAGTCTAGATTATTAAAATGTAGTAAGATTTTTAAATGTAAGGAAAGAAATGTGTAGAGCAATTTAAATAAATGAGCAAATTAATCAGTAGCTAAACTGTATATTGCATATGTCTAGACATTATGTCTAAGAAAGTGGCTGAAACGGGAGGAAATGGTAGTCTTCATTTAGCACTTGCTAAATGTTTTAGAGACCATTTGCAGTTATGATGGTGATGAAAAAGTAACTTTGCAACCGATTTTCACATTTATGGCCTTCACAAGTCTGTAAAGCAAAGGAAAACAGAAGTAAGATGGAAAAAACAGTCATGGTTTCACTTAGCAACTGCTTTGCTTAACAACTTAATTAATGGTCCCAGTTGTTAATTAATGGTCCCATTATATTGGCCCAGCCCAACACTGGTTCATTTTATCCAGCATAGTAAACTAATAATCACATTGAGTCAAGGAAAGTGGGGTTTAATACTTTATTTCTGTGAAGAGCTAAAGAGAATCCAAGTCCAAATTAGGTGTGCCTACTGAAATTCAAGTCTTGCAATCCAAATTAGGTGTGCCTACTGAAATTCAGCAAGCCAGTTTATACCATAAAATCTTATAATTTCCTGAACTTTCATCATTTGTTCCTGATTTTAAAATCATGTGCAGTATACATTTATATGCCTCAGTAAGCTTGGGCTGTGGATTGCATTTAATTAGCTAAGCTCTCCACCTCTGGGTGTATTTTTTAGCATGCTAATAATAAAAACTTTTTACTGTACTTCCAGGCCTTTGCCTGGACATTTTTGACCACAGCTAAGCTAAATGTCATGTTTCTTTTCCTTGTTCCAGTAACAGGCCCACTTGCAAAATTCTTCAGCACAGTTACATAGCCACATCCTGCCAGATAGAGTGACATTTCTCACGTACGAAGCGTTTGTGGTCAACCCCTTGCTTTCTTCTGGCAGTTGCCAAAGCAGGTATTAATTACTAATTCCAACAATGGCTATATTAAGAAAAGCACAAAGTGATTAAAACGTAGTACTTCTGCTTGAAGCTAATTCATGGCTTATGAAAGCTCCTAATGGTTTGTTAGCAAACGAATAGGCCAAGCCTTCAACTAAATAAAGACCAGTAATATCAGTCTTTCACTACATTTGGAACATGTTGTGGGCACTCTTCAAAATGACTATTGGGAATGCCTCAGCCTTTATAGCATGGTTGATATGGGGAACATAACCAACTACAAAGCTTTCAGTCAATCAAAGTTTATTGTGGTCAGAGAACAGTATAGAACAAAGCAACTAAAAACAATTTAAAAATAAGAAGACAGCTAAATATCAAACTCTAGCTAAAATGATAGTAGAGAATATTATCACTTTTATTTGAACCAGTTTGGTCCAGTGGTTATGGCTGGAGTAAAAGTCTACATATTTTAAAGTTACCAAGTTTGAGAAACACAGATCTGGATTTTAAAGTTGATAAAAGCTGCATATGGTGCTGAGCTAGGTTTACCTGTGCACTTTTCTACTAAATGTTGTAACACAAATGCATGATTGAGCGGTGGACAATTAGCCCCAAAACCAGCTTGTTCTTCTGCCAGTAACTGTTCAAATTTCATCCAATCCAGTAATTTTGTGTTTAAATGTTTTGCATATAATTTGCTTATAATACTTAATAGACGGATGGAGCAATAGTTAACTCATAGATCCTTTTCTTTTTCTTTTTTGTAAATGGGAACCATTATTGCTGTAATCTCTTGGAATTATTGCAAAACAGTCAAGAGCAAAAAACAGAGAAGCTAAGCCTGGAATCCGCCCCTCTGGGTTGCAGCAAATAATGTAATCAGTTAAAAGGTCACTCCTTGATGCTTTTCGTTGGTTAATCAGGTATTTGATTTCTGTACGTGTTACTGGATACCAATAAGGAAGCATATCAAATTCTAATTTGAATTGGTTGGAGCAGGGCTCCCTTTGTCCGTATGAAGAAACAACCCACATCTCCTAGATCTTTCTTCTATAGGAAGCACTTTACTAAGTCTCCCGCTTGTGCTTTTTCCGCACAAGTGGATGCACTTCCAAGCAAAACATTGGGCTGTAGCCACTCATGGTTTTATATTCTAAGAGAGTTTAGGTAGCTCATTTTTAAACAAGTGACATTATAAAATTAAATCTGATATAGTTTTTTTTAAAAAATAAGTCAAATAAATCAAATCTGACAGACCCCAATTGAGGCGTCTGTAGGCCCATTGGTGCCCCTAATATAATCTCAGAAGTATTCAGTCCAAATGCATTGTTTTCACAGAAGATGAAAAGTTACTTGCCATTCTATGTATAATTTATAGGAGAAAATCAGAAAGTGCAATTCACATGCAGATAGATAGATAGATAGATAGATAGATAGATAGATAGATAGATAGATAGATGATAGATAGCCAAGCAGGCAGGCAAGCAGACAAGAAATAGGATAATATATGTTAAAAATATTTATTTAAAAAATAAAATTAAAAGCTGCATTATAGCAATTAAATAGTGCCTATAATAAGCAATAAAGTTTAAAAGTAAAATATGAATACAGGTTTTTAATATCAAAGATAAATGCAGTGATAATCTATTTGGACACAGTGATTTTTAGGTGGAATAGAAAATTTTTGCAACTTCCTTCTAATACTGTCTGCTAAATTATTTGCAGAATTTTGGGAGGAAGAGCTACTCAGGGTAATTTTATAACTTAGAATTGGAATCATGGTTACCTACTAAAATGTTTAAGGACCACTACCAGTTCTTGAAAGTTAGTATCTCTCATTCTCTTCTTTGCTGCCACCTTTGTTTGCTCATGGACCAGTTCCTTAAACAATGTTGGGGAGAGCTGTGAAGCAGAAGGTCTGAGCCTGTAGCCTCCCAGGAGCCCTCTGAATCTTCATAGCTGGTTCTGCCTCTTGCCTGGAGGAAGCAGCTGGTAGTTCTTGCTTTCACAACAATCTTCCAGAGGCATCTTGCACCCAACTCCTAACCCATATGAGTTAGTTAGGTGTCTTTGCTGCCATTCTGGAAATTAAAAAGTCAGA
Source organism: Notechis scutatus (assembly GCF_049901735.1). Taxonomy (NCBI): domain Eukaryota; kingdom Metazoa; phylum Chordata; class Lepidosauria; order Squamata; family Elapidae; genus Notechis; species Notechis scutatus. Next base: position 113,893,534 of record NC_142012.1, read on the forward strand.
ATGCCAAAGGTAAAATAGGTTTTATTTCCTTAACATACAAGAAGAACATGATTAGAGCAGTGGCCCCCAACCTTTTTTGTGCCACGGCCCGGTACCAGCATCACAAAATGATCTGCGGCCCGGTACCGGCATCAGCACGCATGACAAGGCAAGGCGAGCCGAGCGACCGGCCAGCCAGCCGTCCCCCATCACCTTCAACTCCTCCTTTGTACCTTTTTTGTGCTTTCTTAATCTCCTCCGCCATCGGGATGGTTCTTCGTTCGAAGCCGCCCCCCCTTTGATGAAACTAAGGCGCGAGGATTCCTTCAGGACCCAAACGCCGCTTTCCAACCGGAAAAGCTCACCCGGAAGCACTTTCTCGTCAAAACAAGATGGTGGCGCCCAGCAAACCGGCGGCCCGGTAGAAAATGATCCACGGACTGGGACCAGTCCAGGGCCCGGTAGTTGGGGACCCCTGGATTATAGGGCTTAGCCCTAAGAAGTCGTAAACAACAATCTTTTTTTTAAAAAAAGAAAAGAATGTAAAAACAATTTTAAATTAAATCTGAAGAGGTAATCATTAACCATCAAACAGTTATATTATAAAGTTGACCAGATCACAGTTAAACAGCTTGGTTTAAAAACTAGAAAATTCAGCAAACACCCCCCTACCCCCAAATGAAGGTTTTCTGGTGGTATATTGGAAAAAAATGCTGTAACTAAGTTTCAAGTTGCTATTATTTTACATTGAAATAAGTAAAAACAATATTTTCATAGCCAATTTTATAATTCAGAATGTTATTACCGCAGCCCAGATAAATAAAAAATAAAATCATGATGCAAATTTCTGCCTGGCCTTTCCGTGTATTTCATTTGGAAAAGTCATATCTAGAGCAGCTGCTCCGCTTCATTCTTCCTAGACTTCCCGCTTCTTTGAGATTCTAAACTTTAATCAGATGCGGATGGGCATAATATTATATCCTGGTTTTCCACCTCATTCCTACAACAAGATCTTTTTTTTAAAGGCCCAAACTTTATTTTGTAACCATCAGCGTGAGAGCTGAGCATAATCTGAATTTATATGTACTATATGTACTTGATTGAGAGTATCCCTCCCTCGTGGTGATAGGGTATATATTTTAACCTGTCTGGTTGAAATCAGCAGGTCAGAACAGATGTAATCCTAGTAAGGGTTAATCTAGTAGTCTGCAAAAATGGCCACGGGGTGGCAAAAAAGAAATAAAAAAGGTTTTAAACCTTTGCTTCATCTAGTAGTCATTCTACTGTTTGCAGGCTAGATATGATAGTTGTACTCTAGGATGCCTGATTTCTGAGCACAGACTCTCTGGCTAATCTTAAAATCAAACTGTTAACTTTGTTAGGGATACACCCTAGCAGAATGTGCACGGCAGTCAGGCAGGCAGGCAAATATGTGAGATAAACGTTTTTTTAGCTTACACTTAGTAAAACAGATACACTGTGCTAGTTAAATAGTTTATTCCAGTAAGAGTTTTAGCATAGTCAAACAGTCCATATATCATTCAATAGGTCAGTCCGTTCGGGGATTATTCAGTTGCAAAGTCCAGTGTCGAAAAAGAGGTCAGTAAACTTACAAATATCAGTCCAGTAATATATCTCCTCGCAGTAGAGATATAAAGAAGTCAAACCTCCTTTCTTCCTTCGACGTTCAAAAACTCAGCAGCAGGGAATACGCAGTTAGCAAACCATCAATCCAGCAATCCAGCAAGCAAGTAGGTTCTCTTGCTCCCTCTTATGGCGGTTTTACAACCGCACCCAAAATTACATGCTTTGCAGTTTAAAGTGACACACACTTAAACTTACTATCATAGTTTATATATATTATTTTACCCAAACTACGTTAGGTAACCTTGTTATTCCTAACAAACTTAGTCCGACAAAGGTTTATGTAACCAGGACTCAATGTTGGGTAAAGCAAAGTAACGGTTTCTGCTATTTTTTATTTCCAAAAGCAAACCATGCATGCCTGTTTAGAAAACAAGTTAGTTACGCAGTTATGTAGATCATAGCTCCTTCACTTATTTTCAATAATTTCAGTACCAATGTATTTTACTCAAGTCTGTATTTCCTTCAGGATCAGTTACTGAGTGTTTCTGCCTTCCCACTAGGTTATGCTTTGTGCATCTGTGTGCATGTGTGCCGAAGGAAGCACAGAGCAGGTGGCGTATGCATTACGGTGAGTCACATGACCAGGAGGGAGGTGAAATAATTGTCTCCACCATACTAGATCTGGTCCTCCTCTGTTTAGTTTTTGGAGGATTATCTTTCTCATAGACAGCAAGAGCACTGTCCTCAGAGTCTGGTAAAAAAATTAAGATGGCAAACTATTACAATCTGATCAAAGCTCTGTCTATTTTTTATGTACGTTGCATCACAACATACATAAAAAAAATATTTTGCATTTTATTACAAACAGAGATGGACACATAGGCAGAGTCTGGAGATCTTTACATACAATGTTATATTTCTAAACACACAGTAGCTTTGCGTTGAAAAGAATAAAAGGGCTATGGCCCTGTTCTTGATTGGGAAATATGCAGACCAGCCTCTTAAAAGGTCAGAGATAAGCATGAGTAATAAAATGTAGGTAAACAGGAGATATTTCGAGGGGGTAGCTAGCAGCAGTCTAATCAATCAAGTATGTTCTAATGGTCTTTTGTGAATATAAAATAACCTCCGAAACCAATTAGTGGAATCATTTATATTTTCAGAATTCAAAATATGACCCACTATCAATACTTCACCAATTTAGAGATACTGGCTTCATAAATATAGTTGGGTGGGCTCACAAAACACGCTAAGCCATAAACCATATGGCATATTTGTCCTCCAAAGTATTTTAATGCGGGTGCTAATGCTCCTTTATTTTGTTTACCAGAAGAAGGGAATTGTTGAACTATAACTTAAAACAGCAATTATTTTCTGTTCTGCAATACCATGCATTGACACATGCATAATAGTCTAAGAGTGTTTTTAGTTTCTATCAGAATCTTCTTTAATTAAATATAATGACATTATGCTAGTTCATGTTTAAAATTATAACAGTTGCAGCAGAGCTATACTGCCACAAATGCTATAATATATTCCAGGATACTGCAGCTTTTCCCAATGTATACTTTTACTCCCTTTTCATTCAACCTGGCATTTACACTCATTTTATGTTAAGAAGGGAGCAAAAGTAATATGTACTGCCCAATATATACTTATATAAACCTTATTGCCACCATCAGGCCTTCTCTAATTCATTCATCCAAGCAAAATAATTCTAGACTTCACAATCTTTCTTTGTACATACATCCTACCACACCTATAATCAGCCATCCTCATCACTATTTCCAGGAGGTTTTCAGACTGCTAATAAATATACCTTCAGAGGCAAGTGACCAAAATGGAATGTGGCATTAATAGAAAAGGAGGGGATCCTTTCAGGAGCTTGTTTTTATATTGCTTCCATATTTAAGCTATTCAATGGATTCCTTTTTAATTTTGGTTTGTTTAAAAAGACACATATGCACATATCCACCAACTGAGAACAAAGTGACAATGACAATAATACCTACACTGGCACTTTTTTCCTCTGAGACCTCTAAATGTTTGAAGGCCATCAGATTATTGCACAAATGTAGCAAGTTGCAACTACTGTGCACTACCTTGTATTTATCCATGATTAATGTCATGTTTTGACGTGCTGCCCAGTTTCCCTATGTGCTTATATTCTTCTATCATAAGGTAAAATAACCCCAAATGCCCTGAAATCCTCCATAGATTTTAATAACTAGTGTCATGGGCAATTTGTCTTGCTAACCCTGCTTTTATCATCTCTTACAATTCATTAGGAAGTATATTGAACTCTATGAAGTGCCCATTTAAAGAACGAGCCAATTAAAACTAATGAAATCCTCACAGTTCCAGAGCCATAGGTCAGAGCTAGGAATTTATTGCAAACATAGTCTTCTCTTATCCTGTATTACAACAGTAGCAAATAAAGTTTTCTTTTCCTGGATTCTTCAGTGAAATGAAGGCAATTTGTGTGTATCTACATTTGCTTTGTTGCAGATGATTGCCCAGTCTTACATTTCTAAATTGTGGCGTAGAATATCTCTAAATTCTTATGGAAAGTCATATATTTCTCAGATGGGTTTACTTCATGGCTTTCTCAAATGATTTAGGTAGGTTTAGTAGAGCAATAATTAGATAGACTATAAGTTGAAAATAATTCATGTAGGTGAAATCATGACATCCATATAAGAACATGCTTAGATTCAGAAACTTGATTAAAGAACAGAGAAGAATTTCTCTGGCTCCAATACATATGAGAATCAAGACAATTTGATATAACTTAATGGGCACCCCAATATTTACTGCTGAATATATTCCACGCAATATCAAGAGATCTAATGACTACTTCCTGGATCCAGCTTCATATATCGAGCATTAGGCTCAGCTGTATGAGCAAAATCCACTGAAGTGCCAACTATGCATATCTAGCTACATGAACTGACTCTCCCATTTGTGACCTGGACTTAAAAACAAACAAAAACTAAGGTTATGTGAGATGTTCCATAAATGGAATAGATATAAAATCACTGAACTGCTACTTGTTTATTTCTAGTGCAACACTTTCTCTTCTGATTGTTTTTGATAATGTGACATAATTAGTAGACCAGCAAAATGCTGTGGACATAATTTATTTGGACTCCTTGTTCGTGTTAGTCTGCTTCCACATAAGTATTTGAGTATTTTCCACACAACAAAATAACAGAATTACAGAGTTGGAAGGGACTTGGAGATCTTCTGCAGGAGCCCATACCATATAAGACAAATAGTTGTACAATCTCTTCTTAAAAACCTCCAGTGATGAAGCACCCAAAACTTCTGAAGGCAAGCCGTTCTACTGATTAATTGTTCTGTCAGGAAATTTCTTATTTCCAGGTAGGTTGTCTCCTTAATTATGAAGAACTCACTGGAAACTAATCTGATTCTGCCTTCAGGTGCTTTAGAAAATAAGTTGATCCTCTCTTCATGTGGCAGCCCCTTAGATATTAGAATATTACTATCATTTCACCTCTAGTCCTTTTTTTATTAAACTAGACATGTCCAATTCCTGAAACTATTCTTCATAAATTTTAGCATCCAGTCCCCTAATCATCTTTGTTGCCCTTTGAACTCGTTCTAGAGTCTCAACATCTTTTTTATATCATGGCAACCAAAACTGGTTGCAATATGCCAAGTGTGGTCTTACCAAGACATTTTAAAGTGATACCAATACTTCATGTGGTCTTGATTCTATCCCTCTCTTAATGTAGCCCACAACTGTGGTGGTGTCATGCCTCTGGTGGAGACTGACTCTGAGGAAGAGGAGAAACAGCCAACAGGGAGTGTAAGTGTGGCTCCAGAGGTGGTGGAGGAGGCTGGGGAAGGGCAGAGGCTGGCTGAGCAGTCAGAGGAGGACCCAGGCCCATCCCCTATCCATCCTAGGACATACAGGGAGGAGAGGATCAGGGTAAAATGTGGTCTACTTTGGAGGAGAGGGCCATGATCCTCTTCATGGGTTGCAGATGGGAGATTTGCATAAGAGTGTGGACCTGCGTGCTAACAGATGCTGGAGACAATTAGTGTTTTATTTCTAAAGAAGGTTTATCTTGGTTGACGTTCTTCCAACGGACTCTCCCTGGTTACCTTCCTGAAATTGGCAATTATCTATCCTGGTCTGTCGAGGAATTTTATTCAATGTGGTTTGGTTTTGGTTTTTGCTTCGTTATCGGCTCTTTGAACGTAAACTGTGTTTCTTGCCTCTGAAATGTTATTTTGACTCCTCCACTGTGAACAATTAAACAGTGAAGCCAAGTTGAAGGCAATAAAGGACTTTTAGTTACGTTTTGGATTTTGTTATATTTCTGAGATACTCTGGGTCATCACAGGTGGCTTTTTTAGTGGCTGCAGCATACTGCTGGCTCATACTTAAGTGGTTATCTACTAGAACTCCAACATTCCTCTCACAGTTACTACTGAGTCAGGTACCACCTATTCTATACCTGTGCATTTGGTTTTTCTTGTCTAAATGTAGACCCTTACTTTTCTCATCATTGAATTTTGTTTTGTTAGATAAGGCCCAATGTTCAAGTCTGTCAAGATTCTTTTATATCATGAGCCTATCTTCCAGAGCGTTGGCCATTCCCACCAGCTTGATAATTTGATGAATTACCCTTCTATGCTCTCAACTAAATCATTTATAAAGATATTGATGAGTACTGGGCCAAGACAAAGTTTTGAGGTACCCCACTGCATGCTTCCCTACATGTAGATGCAGTTCCTACAGATTGACTGTGGTTTGACAGCCAGTTATGAATGGTGGTGATACTGTCTAACCCAGGGGTCCCCAACCTGTGGGCCATGGAGAAGATTGCAACCGAGTCATGGAAATGGCTGGTGAGCGTACATGCTCCATTTGTGTGAGTGGCAGATGCACATAGATGCCACTCGCACAAATGGAACTGTGTATACACACTTGCTGGCTGCTCGTGCAGAACTATCCCCACTTCCCCCTGCCGGTCCATAAAGCTGGAAACGCTGTGGAACTCTGCTCTAACCCTATATCTTATCAAGTAATAAGTTGTAGTCTACTTTATAAAATGCCTTACTGGAGTCCAAATAAATTATGTCAACAGCATTTCACTGGACTACTAATTTTGTAACATTATCAAAGAATGTTATAAGATTTGTCTGGGATGATCTGTTTTTGACAAATCCATGTTGTCTTCTAGTTACAACTTTGCTTGTCTCTCGGTGTTTGCAGATTTGTTGCTTGATTAAGTTTTCCAGAATCTTCCCAGGTATTGATGTCAGATTGATAGATCTGTAGTTTCTATTTTTCCCCTTTTTTGAAGATTGGTTCCAAAACAAAAGATGATAGTTTGGCTGGAATAAGACATCAAAAAGGCGCTGCATCTTCATCTGTTACCATTCAAAGAAACCATGCAAGAGTTATCATCATAGGAAGTACTGAAGGAACTCTGTAGTTCTACTGCTAAAAATAAAACCTAAGAAGTTACATTTTTATTCTCAAAGGCAACATGCCTTTCCAGTAAAACCATTTATCACAGCATCAACAAACAGTTGGTGGCTTCAAAGCATGCATCTTTTAAAAAAAAGGCTTTATACTTCTCAAAACAAAGGCACTACTGGTAAAAAAGAAAAACTCTGAAAGCAGAGATTTCTGTAATGGAAGTGAGCAACTGCAAATCACCATCAGAGTTTTTACATTGGCAGTAACTTATTTGGGTTAAGAAGTCTAGTTATTACCTGAATGGGAGACCAACAGGAGAGGCTATTTTGAGAAGCAAAACATATCCCTGGAAATATCTCTGATCAAGACAAAGACACAAAAACTGCTTTGCTTAGACTGCATTGCTTAGACTAAGGTTAACTGCATTAACCTTAGACTGTCTACTATTGACCTCACCCCTTTCCTAAGAGGTCTGTAGGGGGCATGCATAAGCGCACCAACGTGCCTACCGTCCCTGTCCTATTGTTTCTCTTATTCTTCTTTTATTTTTCTTATATGTACCCATTTCATGTATTCACAACTATGTATACACTTATACTTATTATCTTGTAAACAATTGGCAAATCAAATAAATAAATAAATAAATAAATAAATAAATAAATAAATAAATAAATAGTCAACTCTTTAGAGTCTCTGATCAAGTTGTTTGCATCAATTTGTAAATGTGGAGGGAAATGAAAAAAAATGTACACATTATATTTTTAATTCCTCTGAATCTATATATATTTTGCACTATATTTTAATGAATTTTCCTTAGTACTGTGTTTTCATGTATCCTTTCCCCACAAATAAAACATTTTTGTGAACTCTCTGTATCAAACATCTTGTGTCCATTATTATATTCAAAACTTCCACTAGAAAATTCTGAAAATGTAAGGAACCACATCAATGTCAAATGTTGCTTTGAAAGTTTTCATAGAAGATGGAACAATAGGTGTCGAATATTATAATGATGCTACCCACCCCATCACATCATCACTCGGATGGTATAAATTATGCATATACTTAATTGATCTCATATGCACCATGTTGTCAAACCATGGAGAGAACAACATTATCTTATCATTATTCTCCATAATCTCTGAATTCCATTAAAGGTATCACTGCTGTGTTACAAGATGCAGTTCTATACAGGTGAAACTCAAAAAATTAGACTATTGTGCAAAAGTTCATTTATTTCAGTAATGCAACTTAAAAGGTGAAACTAATATATGAGATAGACTCATTACATGCAAAGCAAGATCAAGCCGTGATTTGTCATAATTGAGATGATTATGGTTTACAGCTCATGAAAACCCCAAATCCACAACCTCAGAAAATTAGAATATTGTGAAAAGGTTCAATATTCTAGGCTCAAAGTGTCCCACTCTAATCAGCTAATTAAGCCATAAAACCTGCAAAGGGTTTTTGAGCCTTTAAATGGTCTCTCAGTCTGGTTCAGTAGGAAGCACAATCATGGGAAAGACTGCTGACCTGACAGTTGTGCAGAAAACCATCATTGACACCCTCCACAAGGAGGGAAAGCCTCAAAAGGTAATTGCAAAAGAAGTTGGATGTTCCCAAAGTGCTGTATCAAAGCACATTAATAGAAAGTTATGTGGAAGAGAAAAGTGTGGAAGAAAAAGGTACACAAGCAGCAGGGATGACCGCAGCCTGGAGAGGATTGTCAGGAAAAGACCATTCAAAAGTGTTGGGGATGTTCACAAGGAGTGGATTGAGGCTGGAGTCAGTGCATCAAGAGCCACCACACACAGACGGATCCTGGACATGGGCTTCAAATGTCGTATTCCTCTTTTCAAGCCATTCCTGACAAACAAACATCAGAAGTGTCTTACCTGGGCTAAAGAAAAACAGAACTGGTCTGTTGCTCAGTGGTCCAAAGTCCTCTTTTCTGGTGAGAGCAACTTTTGCATCTCATTTGGAAACCAAGGACCCAGAGTCTGGAGGAAGAACGGAGAGTTACACACTGCAAGATGCTTGAAGTCCAGTGTGAAGTTTCCACAGTCTGTGTTGATTTGGGGAGCCATGTCATCTGCTGGTGTTGGTCCACTGTGCTTCATTAAGTCCAGGGTCAACGCAGCCGTCTACTAGGAGATTTTGGAGCACTTCATGCTTCCTTCCGCAGACGAGCTTTATGGAGATGCTGACTTCATTTTCCAGCAGGACTTGGCACCTGCCCACACTGCCAAAAGCACCAAAACCTGGTTCAATGACCGTGGGATTAATGTGCTTGATTGGCCAGCAAACTCGCCTGACCTGAACTCCATAGAGAATCTATGGGGCATTGCCAAGAGAAATATGAGAGACATGAGACCAAACAATGCAGAGGAGCTGAAGGCCACTATTGAAGCATCCTGGTCTTCCATAACACGTCAGCAGTGCCACAGGCTGATAGCTTCCATGCCACACCGCATTGAGGCAGTAATTGCTGCAAAAGGGGCCCAAACCAAGTACTGAATACATATGCATGCTTATACTTTTCAGATATCCAATATTGTTCTATGTACAATCCTTGTTTTATTGATTGCATGTAATATTTTAATTTTCTGAGATTGTGGATATGGGGTTTTCATGAGCTGTAAGCCATAATCATCACAATTATGACAAATCACAGCTTGAACTATCTTGCTTTGCATGTAATGAGTCTATCTCATATATTAGGTTCACCTTTTAAGTTGCATTACTGAAATAAATGAACTTTTGCACGATATTCTAATTTTTTGAGTTTCACCTGTATATGTTGCTCCGTCCATAATATTGTTTCAAAAAATTGATAATGTGTGTGTGTCATTGTATTTATTATGATAATGTCCTATAGTCACTAATATTTTTGTTTTTACAATCTTAAACATTTATTTCCCTCTTTGGAACTAGTAAACTGAAACTGATGGTTCCATCAATGTGGTTTTGTTTCCAAGCTCCCTTTTGTACATTGCAGCTAGCTATGCTCCAGAGAAAGGCCAATCTCATTTGTCTTCATTAATTCCAAAGATGTTTATACCATGTGGGCTAAAGAGAAACATAATACTTAAAAGGGTTTGGTTTGGCTAAGAATATACATCTCATTGGATTATCGAGCCTCAAGTACTTCCGTTTTTATACAAGGCTCAAATGCATATTTTAACCTACTGAATTTTCTATGGGAATTTGGCAACTGGTTACTAGAACAATGGAACATAACTGTCAGCGCAAAAATTCTGCTTCTATTTTTCCTCATCATCTCATTTGTGTTTGTGTGTGTATGTGTGTGTGTGTGCCAAGTTACACATAGCTCTTAGTTTTCCATGTCTCCACAGATAAATAATGGCTAGGTGGGCATCCCCATATTAATTCCTGATAAATGGTAGCATTGCTAAAGATAAGCATAAGCACGCAAAATTTCCCTCCCTTGACAAATAGTCCTCCCTAACACATCAGGACACACAGCTTGACATACCAGCATTCCATGCGCAATTCAAACATGAAAGGTAGCCTACCTATAGGATGATGAGTCTCCAAAATCAGTTGATTTGGAAAGCTATGTTGACTGAATCACCAAACCACCATGACTTTAATAGCATACTGTTATATATGTCTTTCCTTCTTGACAGATTTTCATTCTATCGTTCTGTTAAAATACATACGTTCAAATTTGAAAATCTAAGATATGGCAGGATGCTGTCACTGCTGGGAGCAACAACTGAAAAGAAATATTGCTCTTTTATCTTATCCATGACTTTCCAAATGGATTTGCCTGACCACAGTGTAAAGTGGTTTATACATAAATGTCTTTCTTTCTGGGTAGCTATCTAAAAGGTATTTAGAGTAGATTAATAGCAGATAATAGCAAATTAGATTCCTCAGTTTAAACAATTTTTAGTTGATCAGTTATATGGGCTCCTGTCAAATTATGTGTTAATGAAATAGTATGCTGACATTTGAATATGAATAAGCAATGTTTATGAAGGATGTTTTCATTTTATAAAAATGGTGCATGTTTTATAGCAGATGCCTTCTTAGAAGAGGTTTACTGTAATGCATTGAGGAAAAAAGGTGTCTTCTATAAGTATTCCTGATACAACAATGAACTGTACTAGGGAATATTGCTGTTTCTTTGTTGCATTTAGACAGCAAAGTATTTGGAACATTTTAACACTGGACACTGAAAGGAAGTTCAGGATGGAAGGCAAGGCAAAGAAATATTTCCATCTCTTCCTACTCACCCCCATCACCATTTTCTTCAAAATACAAAGTTCAGTTTGAAGTTTCAGTTCAACCATTAAAACCAGTTTAGATTTTCCTTGGGACTGAAAAATTGCTAAAGCACTGGGGACAGGTTTGAAAGCTGGTACTTCAAATATTATTTTTGTGTTTGTTGTCCAGTTTTGCAATTTTGTTTATTTCTTTTATTGTGTTTTTTGTCATATTTTTGTCATATTTTTATCATATTGCATTGGCATTTTGTTTTTTATATTGGGATCCACCCAAAATTAGTCTGGCATTAGGCAGCACTGAAATCAAGTTAAATAAATAAATAGATAGATATTTCATCTACACCTTAACCCTGAACATTCATTTTCATGGAATGTTGTTGCTCTGAGAGCAGAGAAAGTTGGATCAATACATATCCACAAGAGTCAGGAAAATAGAATTCATGACAATTTTCTTTCTCCAAGATTAAAAAAAATCTCTGCCTCCAAAGCATGAATCCATCATTATTCTTTATTGTAAAATGTTGTGAAAACCATTGTGACTTGGTGGCATATCAATGCTACGTAAATAGTAACAAGATAATAATACGAAACTCTAAAGTGGCACATTCTATTTCATTTTAGGTGTATTAAAGATTAGGGTTAGGGTTAAAAACTGCTCAGAACAGTTTAAATAGTAGTGCTGCCTCGTTAATTCAATAAAATGTTAGAACAACCAAAACTGACTAAACCGAGTCATTAATTTATTATCTTGAAAGTTTGGTATACAGCTCTGCCTTCCTCTCTAACAATAATAACCCAACAATAATCCTACATTCACATGACGGTGAAAATAACGGGTAAAATAATGTAAGTTTTCTAACATTTTGTTTGGAGATATGCAGATATAAACTACAAGAAATAGAAAGATATAATTAAGAAAAATATTAACTTTTCATACTTTATATAAACTCACATGATTTATAAAATCACTGAATTTTAGTCCTTAAATGATAGGATATGTACTGATTTAACTAGTGATTATTTATCTAGGTGTTGGATTAAATCCATCATCCTAGAGGATTATAATTGAAGGAGACAATTTCATTCTTTGTTATTATTATGCTGTAGAAGGTAAAATTCATTATGAAAAAATAAATATGGAATAATTTCAGAAGGACCCTAACAAAACTATAATGCCCTACCAAATTTTGTGTCCTTTTTATTTTAAAATGCATGTTATGTTGTTGCACAACTGCTTCATATCAATTTCTTTTATCCATTATCTGTAAAAATATAATGCACTATTGATATTATAATATTTGATTTTATAGAATCTTCTGCCCAGATGAGAAATGCCCAGGATTGAATTTTAGAATATTTCAAGTTTCAAGAAGCGCAGGCAGGTAAGACCCACAATTTATTTATTTACTTATTAAATTTATATGCTATCCATCTCCGCAATAAGGCGACTCTGTGCAGTTTACAGATAGTAAAAAGATAAATAGAAAGCCAACTTGCAAAACCAAGCTTTAACATCTTTCTGAAAGGCCAATAGGGTAGGAACAGTTCTCACCTCTGGTAGTAGAATATTCCACAGAGTCGATGCCACAGTGAAAAAGGTCCTTCTCCTTGACTCTGCCTGCCAGAATTGCATAGCAGATGGGGTCTGTAGCAGGCCTCTTCCGCTGGCACTAGTGGGCCAGGTTATTCCCATTGGGGTGAGATGGTTTCTCAGATACCTTGGACTCATGCCATATACAGCTTTAAAGGTAATTATCAACACCTTGAATTGAACCCAGAAGCAAACTAGTCATCAATGCACAACAACTTGCACAACAGCGGTGTGGGCCCCCAGAACTGTGTGCGTCATTGTATTCTGCCCCAACTTTAGCTTCTGAATACTTTTCAAGAGTAGCCCCATGTAGAACAAGTACATTGATTTCACAAACCAAGTAAGTGTGCAACTGGTGCATAACAAATTGTGCAAAGGCCCTCCTAGCTACAATTGCCACCTGTTCTTGGAGCAAGTCCAAGAGAACCCCCAGGTTGCATACCAGGTCTGTCTGGGGTAGTGCATCCCACAGCCATTCCGTATTGCTAGAGTTCAGACAAAGCTTGTTGTCCAGACCCCTACATCCCCCAGGCCCTGAAAAAGGACAGCCACAACACTGGTTAGATCACTGGGAATGGAGATATAAAGTTATATATCATTAGTATACTGATGATATGTCATTCCATGCTATCAGATGGTCTAGCCCAGTATTTTCATGTTGATGTTAAAAAGGAACAGTATGTGGCACCTCACAAATCCCTGTGGCATCCCACAAAGAAGTGTTTGTGGGATAGACCTCTTGCAATCTGTCAACATTGATTGGAACTGGCATTGAAGAAAGGAGCCAATCCAGTGCACCACCACTTTTGGGCCATCTGTGGGCCAAATCCCACAGATGGCCCAAAAGAATACTATGGCTGATGATATTCTCCATCCCACTTTTGCCAGACATCATCCACAAGCATGACCAATGCCATTTCTGTTCCATGACCCATCTTGAAATACAACTGAAAGGGATTCAGATAATACATTTCATCCAGGATCCTCTGGAGCTGGAAAGCAACTACTTTTTCCACCATCTTCCTTAGAAAGGGAAGGTGAAAAACTGGACTAAAATTGTCCAGACAGGTTGGGCTAAATGATGGTTTCTTAAGGAGGGGACAGACCAAGGTCTTTTTAAATAATGCCAGGAATACTCCTTCCTGCAGTGATGCATTAATCACTGCCTGCATCCATCTGCAGATCTCCATCCTGGAGGATTTCAACAACCAGGCCGGACAAGACCCTAATAAGCAGGCAATTGCATTGACTGTAATATGACTATAAGACACTTTGCAGAGAAATGTTATACAGACGTGTCTCCTTTACCTTTTGGAATGTTTCCATGAGATAGTATTTTTATAATTTTACAATTCTATGGGGAGCATCCAGTTTATTTAAAATCAGGTGGATTCATGCATTTCATTGAAGACCTATGTGCATAATAACTACATAATAACTTCAACTATTAACAGAAAGTTTCCTTTTTCTTTTTCCTGGATTTTTTTCCTACGCACACAAAGAGCTAGGCTCAGACATCAAGCTTTTAATATCTATGTAGATTCTCAGTCATCCAGGTTATGGTTGTCCCAAAGATGCTTTTTTGAAGAGGCAACTGGGCTTCCTGATTTCTCTTTCTTATTGAAGAAGCTTCTTCTCACAGCTGAAGAAACAGCTTCGATGAGAAGTGAAACGTCTTCAAAGAAAAAACAAGAAGCCCAGTTGCCTCTTCAAAAGAGCACCTTTGGGATAAGCTTTTAATACTTTTTAAAAATACATATTTATTTATCGCTATTGCACAAGTGATTGTGGCTTGACCCATCCATGACAGTAAGTGACTGGAAGCATATATAGGGACCAGGTTAGCTATGATCCAGTTAGAATTACCAGTACAGTTCAGATCATCAATCCCCTTTGACTTATTATCTGGAAAAAAAAATAAGGACCTTCAAATGGACTTGAAAGAAATGTGTCTTTACCATTTTTCCAAATGTGGGACAGTAGGGGTCAAGTCCAACTTCCAGTGAGTCATATAAGAGAAGGCCTTCTGAATCGCAGAGAACTGAGCCTCTAACAGTGAAGATCTCTTTCAGAGTGCTTTCTCTGTTGATCTTGGTGATTGGTCAGATTCACATTAGGAAAGTGATCCCTCAGATGCACGACAGCCATGAAATCCTGAGGCAACCTTACCATATAACTGAAGTTTCTAAGGATAAGATACCTAGGTTAGCTAAGTTAGGAAAAGACACTGCGGTGCAGTGCTACGGAAGGTACACTAATAATATTCCTATACCACACCATCCAATACAGTATCAAATACCCAAGACTGGAAACTATGAAATGAACCTATAATTTCTAACTAGTTGCATGGAATGTTAAGAGGTATTTGTATTTCTATAAGACTGATGGTTTTAGTGAAAGCCACAGAAACTAACCAGAAAGATTTAATATTTAGAACATCCTTCCCCAATCTGTTGACTTCCAGATATTTATTATGTATTTATTAATCAAATTTGTAGAGCTGCCCATATCACCGAAATGATTCTGGGAGGCACAACATTAGATAAAACAGCTACTATAAAAAGAACATATACATCTAGAAAAGCACAGGAATAAATATCAAAAAAACAAAAATACTAACTATAGGCAAAGGGAGGATAAAAATGGTCCCCCTCAGGAACCTTACCAGGTTGATAATCTTTTGGAACACCAAAGAGAATGGGCAAATCTAATTCATTTGGCGGGAGGAGGATGTTTCATCAGGTAGATGCCACATCATGTCTCCTGCCTCTCCATACCGATTATGGATAGGTCCCTAGAATACCTTCTCTTTGAGATCTGATCTTGGTGGGCTGATATTTCCAAGAAGGTTTTTCCCTTCTCATTATCTGGTCACACGCCGTGAAGAGCTTTAAAGGTTAAAACCAGAATCTTGACTTGATACCTGACACAAATTGGCAACCAATGCAACTCATGGATCAGGGGTGTACATTACTGCCAATGCTGCTGTATTCTGTACCAGCTGAAGCTTCTAGATCAGGGGTGTCAAACTCAAGGCCCGTGGGCCAGATCTGGCCCGCAGGGTGCTTAAATCCAGTCCACAGGGCCAGTCTGGAAATATCAAGGGACTGGCCCACGATGCCTTGGGAGGCTAAAACGGGTCGCATGCAAGGGGGGGGCATGCCTCATTTTCACCCTCCATGGCCTCCTGCAGCACTCTGTCAGCCAAAACCAGGCTGAAAACTGGGCCCAAAACAGGCTGAAAATGGGCCCAAAATGGGCTGAAAACAGCCCAAAAAACAGGCCAAAATAGGCTGAAAAACAAGCTGAAAACAGTCAAAAAACAGCCCCAAAACAGGCCATGCAGCCCATTTTCGGCCAGCAGAATGCTGCAGGAAGCCATGGAAGACATAACGAGGTGCAGGGGGGCTGCCCGCAGACCTCCCTCACCCACTGGCCCACAGAGGAGAACCACAATACTGATCCAGCCCTTGAAGACATCCAGTTTGACATCCCTGTTCTAGATACTCTTCAAAGACAGCTGCTTGTAGGGAGTGCATTGCAGCAGTCCACGGTGGAAGTGACAAGAGCATGACTGACTATAAGTAGGGAATGTGTGCAATATGGGTGCAATCCAGGAATGGGTGCAATATTGATATGTCGGTCTACAGTTATGTTGGACTTCAGTTCCCATATTTTCAATTCAGAAATTTTGTTAGCCATTCGAACTATGTATTATGACAATGTAATCTAGTACATCTGGGAGATATCAACTTGAGAAAGTTTGCATTAGAAAATTGCACTAAGACTCAGAGACCTAGATTGTAATCCCCACTCAGCCATGAAGCTTGCTAAATGGCATTAGGTCACTTTTTCATTATCTGCATAAGCTACCTTATCAGATTATTGTGAGGTCAAAATGCGTATGGAGAGACGTGAGATCCATGTACACCATGCTGGACTCTTGAAGAAAAGATGTGTAATAGGCTTGCATCTACAGATGTGTGTGTGTGTGTGTGTGTGTATTTAGTTCCACATTTGACACAAGGAAGGGAGGAATATTCTGTGCTGGTAAGTGTAGCCTTTAATACAAATATTGAGGCATTAAATCTTACTGATAATCTATTAAATATCATAGCTCTTCTCAGTCCATTTACGTATTATTTCTCTCCATTTCCCAGAAAAATGTATATTATGTATTTATATGAGATTATTTATTCAAGTGCTCTGTAGGCAAAAAGATAACCTATAAAAAATAATAGTAAGAATAACAGTATCTCAATGAAATCAAGTATGCATTTGTTTACACCAAAGTATATATTTTATCACTGAAAACAAACTCAATTATACATAATATATATAAAAGCACTAAATGCAACTGACAGCATCCTATTTCATCACTACTATGGAGATAGGTTCCCCACTTAGGACCCCTTCACTCAAATCTGAAAGTAGCTTGCATCTGCCAACCAGATATCTAGTGCTTCAGGTGTATTAAAGTGGAAATTATTTTAATGACAAGAGGTGTTTACGGCCAACTGATTCCATAGGCAGACCCTTGGACGAGAGGGTTGTAGGAAGAGTGGTGGAAAGCTTTTCAATTCAATGAGTTAC
Organism: Notechis scutatus; assembly: GCF_049901735.1. Taxonomy (NCBI): domain Eukaryota; kingdom Metazoa; phylum Chordata; class Lepidosauria; order Squamata; family Elapidae; genus Notechis; species Notechis scutatus. Next base: position 113,910,995 of record NC_142012.1, read on the forward strand.
TAAAACAAAGAAAGGCTACAATTGGTGTGAGCCATTGAAAAAGTCTATTTCTTGGCATATGTTGCACAGATATAGCTGGTGTCTAGTTCAGGGGGCTTCTGGATGTGGATTCGTTTATGGCAGGTTTGCCCAGAAGTTGCCATGTAAACTTCGGTGTAACTACCCCCTTTTCTCCTTAGAAGTGCCTTCAGCTTCGGGTGGGCAGGGGCTGGTGTGGTGTGTGTGTGTGTGTGTGTGTGTGTGTGTGTGTGTGTGTAAGGACATCTCCCTAAAGCCCCTTCGGATTTTCTGTGAGAAGTTCCCTCGCTTTCTTCCTCTCGCCTGGCCCCTGCAACTCTTTTGTGAATGGGGCCAGTGCAACAGGCGGCCTTTCACCCCGCCCAAGAACCAATGCCAGACAGCCACACTCGGAGAATTGTTTGTTAATAGTCCAATTAGATAATTGCCATCTTTCACTCCTACATTTCACTCTACATTTCCCATAAAGGCCTGAATGAGGAGAGCAGCGTGAAGAGGGCTTCTGCCCTGCAAGGTGACAAGAAAGGCTGGAGCATGCTCTGTGCACAAAGCCAGGCGCTTGAATTGAATCATTGTCGTCTAATCAATGGTCTTATTGGATTACTGGCTGTTGCGGTTCTCAAAGATATTGTAGCGGAGACAATGAAATAGCCCGGGGGAAACTTTTCGCTCGCTCGCTCTCGTTCTCCCCGCCCCCTTTAGTAGATCACGCAGTTGAGATCTGCCCCGCACTCTCCTCTTTCTCTTTCTCTCTCTTGGATCCATCTGGATACAAAGCAGGCTTTTTGGGAAGCGGGAGGGAGGAAGGAAGCTCTGGAAATGTGTTCAATTTTTATGAAAGGCGTGGGGAGGGGGCACCCTCATGTATCAGCATTGAATTAACGAGAGAAAAGAGTTGTAAGATGGCTGGTAGGCAGTAGAGAGGAGCGTTTAGGAGATCCCTCCAGTGTAACACCCTCTTCGCCTTCTTCTCCTCATCTCCAACAGGGAGACAAAACGTTTCCTATTTCTGGGGTCTGGAATCCGCACCAAGGCAAGCCTTTCTCCCTCCCCCAAATGGTTGACAGGGTTCCCCTTTACGGGGGTGAGAGTGACTCGGTGGCTGTTTGCGGAGGAGATCTGCCAAGATCCTTTTGGTAAACTGGCGGAGCCTTTTCCAGACCTATTTATAAATAGATCTGCATTTCTGTCTGAGGCGTGTCTGGGATGAACGCCTTCGGAAATCGGGAAAGGTGAACGCCAAACTGGAGAAAGTTAATAATGGCTGCTAATGGCCCCTAACAATTCTGGCTGAATCTTGTCAAAAGTTTTTTTTTTTTCTTCCTTTTCTTCCCTCGCCCCCTCTCCCGCTCCTTCAATTGATCCTACTTCTCCTGGAAATCTCAGCCTTTTTGATTGTGTGTTTCCTGAAAGCAAGGCCAATCATTTCAGTTTATTCACTGGCTAAACTCGACTTGATTGGGGACAAGCATACAAACCACCCATTACGAAGTGATATATTATCCAAACAATTTAGTGTATTCATGAGGTAACCTAAATGTGGAGGCTGCAAAATTACCCGTAATCAATTGAAACAGCGAATGCGCGTCCCTCTGGGTGTCTAACAACTGCATCCCTCTCTCTGTAATAAGGGAGGCATTAAATCATTTTAGAGTTGCACTGTTGAGTACCTGATCATTGGGGCGCGGGGAAGCTGGACACTCGCACTAGGACGCTGGGATTGAGGAAGCGGCCGATTTCCTGCCTCTCGAGCAGCCGACTCTCGCCTTCGAGGGATTCCCTTGTTACTCACCGAACTGGTCGTACGCCGAGCGATATTCATCAGTTTTCTCTTCTTTTCCTACTCCCTTCCACCCTCATCCCGCGCCTCCTTTTTTTTGTTCTACTTAAAAAAACAAAACAAACCTCTACACCATATTGCACCACATGTTTGGGAAACAAGACAAAATGGACGTTAGATGCAATTCAGAGCTCGAAACCAACCGGCTCTCCAAGAACGGGCATAAAGAAGGCAAGGAAAGCAAAAGCTCCGAAGGAAATATTTCGAATTCTTTTTTGAAGGAACCGCAAGGGACTTTTTCAGCATCGGGCGTCTCGGAAGATTGCGGTAAAAATAAATCCAGTTCCGCTGACCCGGATTATTGCAGAAGAATACTAGTCCGAGGTAGGACCGTCGCTTTACGTTCTGAAATTTTGATTAACGACTTTTTCCCGCCCGCCTGCTTCCTTTCCTTTCGTTTTTACTTTCGGTTTTTGTTTTTTTGTGTTTTTGTTTTTCTCGTTTCAAAACCAAATGAATTACTGTGATTTTATTAAAGGCTTCGTTTCATTCTTTTTATCTCTTTCATCCTGTTTTTGATTCGTTTCTCAGGTCTAGGAATATTTTTGCAATTTGGATTGTCAAGGATTGTGAAGGGTTCCAATGCCAAACCTTACATTTTAGCTGGGGCGGATGTATACAGATTAGGTTTTCTTTTTCTTCGAATTTCTCGAGTATGGAGGGAAGGGAAAGCTAAGACCTACCTTAGTAGCGTTTCGCCTATACTAATGTATCTTTGCTTTAAGGGCAGGAAAGATTGCTAAGTCCTATTTTGATCCCATTAGATTCAGCCTACAATTCTTTTGACTACTTGTAATCGAGTAAGACCCATCGGACTCAATTCATAGAACTTACCTCTCCATAGGAGTTTTCAGTCACAGCCTTTTGCAAAAGATTGCTGCTTTGAAATTTCTCCCTGCCCTCCAAAAAAAACAAAAAGGGAAAGGGGAAACCCACCTCCCCTTTTAAGGTAAGCAAAAAGAAAAGAAGAGATGGAAGAAGAAAAATAACCTTTGGAGACTTACTCCAAAATGTACTGGGCGCTTCTCTTATTTTCTAGTACTTTTGTCCCATTCTTTGATTTCCATTAGCAGCAGGAAATTCTTTCTAGTCTGAGGACATAGCGACCCCCCCACCCACCCTAAGACAAGCCTTTCCTCCAAGCATTCCTTAACCTTGAACCCATTCCCTCTCAAATATTTGGTGGTTGCAGCTTTTTCGATAGTGACTTTACAATAACAAAATCTGTCAGAAAGTGGTGTGGTGGTGATGTTTGCTGCTATTATTCAATATTATTATGCAGGTGAATGAATTGTTTATGATACTGTTTATTTCCTCGGTTTTATTTTGTTTGTTTTTATTCTAACCTGGATTATTTATTATCTTCTTTCCGCCTCCTCCAATAAACAATAGAATAATTTTCCACTGCTATTAAAATTCCAAAACTAACAAGTCAGTTTTTTCATTTCTGTCAGTACACATCGATGTGTGTACTCATGTTGTTTAAAAAAGATTTCATTCCGCTCACATGTGAATGAATGAAAACCAGGCCTGGTAAACAGTAACTCATCCTGGACGCCACCACCACCACCCTCAGATGAAAAAAAAAAAAAGAAATCGAGTCTTAGAAGTCTAGGCTTCCTTCCTCATAGATTTAGGAAGGAAAATTATGGTGAACCCTTAAGGAAAAGCCTGGTATGTAATTTGAATCAGAGCCAGAGGCTAGTGAGATTTGCAGTGAGATCAAGGCGGAGCAGAAAATGGGCATCCATGAAGGACAACTTGATGTTCATCAACATAGAAAAGGAGGCAGCTCCAAAGAGTGAGCGGGCTGCAGAAGGTGGGCATCACAGCTCTTGAGATGGCTCACTTGAATGCTTTCCCTGTAGGGAAATCAAGGGCAGCTCAAGCAAGTGTGAATGTGCAAAGGCAGAGATTGCTGAGCATAGGCCTCTGATGATGCCTGGGCTGCTTTGAATCCTGTGAGGGTCTTTTGGAGTTCTTTGTGTGAGAGCTCTTCTCCTGGGATGGAGGATTGCAAGTGCTTTATAAGCCACAATCTGAGAATGTGGCTAGCAGGAAATCCTGGAGACTCCTTCAGTCCCTGCCAAGAGTGGCTTCTTGCTCTGTCTAGAGTGGCCTCTCTAGGCAGTTCTTAAAAACTGGATCCATGATCCTTCCTTCCTTCTGGATGTAAACGTGCCTCCTTCTCTTTTTGCCAGATGCCAAAGGTTCCATCAGGGAGATTATTCTTCCAAAAGGCCTTGATCTTGACCGCCCCAAGAGGACTCGGACTTCTTTCACTGCCGAACAACTTTATAGGCTTGAGATGGAATTCCAGAGGTGCCAATACGTGGTTGGACGGGAAAGAACTGAGCTGGCCAGGCAGCTCAATCTCTCAGAAACTCAGGTACTAAAGATACAAATGTATCAGTGGCAAAAGGTTTGGGAAGTGGAAAAGTTTGGGAACTGAGGTGATAGCTCCAGCTCTACTCTTGAGCAGGACAGTTCTCTTCCCTAGAGATGAGAAGCTTTTCACTAACTTCCAGGCCTGCCGGGCTGTAGCTAACACTTGAGTAGCTTCCTATATAGGTGTGGCTGGAGTTGAAGACCAGTCTCCCCCGCCTCTTTTTTTGTTTTTTGCAACTAACTACTCAAAAGATGACCAAGCCCTAGAACTAAGCTTAGGGCACAATGCAAAATTCCACTCTTTTCATGCTTTTGCAGGTTTCCTCCTTTCAAAGACAATTTTTCAATTTGATTGGCATCTAAATATCTGGAGGGAATGGAAGGAATAGAGTGCGAATTGCCTCCTTAAATCCCAGAGGTTAAGAACTCAAGAAATAAATGGGCTCAGTGAAATGAAACTTACTGCAAGTATATAACTTGCTTCTAACTCCACAAATTATTCATAAACTCTGTAAGCATTTAATCCGAAAAATTAATTAGCCTCTAGGACAATGTTTGAGAACTATGAAACAGTCCTGTGTGGTTAAGTACAAGAACTTTTGAAAAAGCTCCCTCCTCCCAAACACTCATAGCTCACAATCAGATAGACAGAGAGGCAGTGATGGCTTCTGGAAGACAACCTTGGAGAAAAAAACTACAGAAGTTGCAAGGATTTCCTCTCAACAAAATATGACCAAATCCTAGCGAGGGGAAAGTAAAATTTCAAAAAAGAACAAGGATTCACATCAAAATATCACTTAGACAATCTGTAGCTTGTTGGGAAAACAGTATTTCTTGGAACCAAGTGACAATAGTACTGAAATTATTTGCTATCTCAATATTTAGTGCTTATAGAGATCTGTTGTGGGTTAAGCGATTTTTGGGTCTAAAATACTGAAAGGGACACATTTCTTCAGAAGTAAATTGACTTTAATGGAGTTAATCCCTGATAAATTTGTGCATACCTAAGTATCACTGTTTACAAAAGGACATTGAGCTGTTTGTTCTAATACCTAATACCGTTGAAATTAAAATAAATAAGAGGGTATAAGAATGTATTCTGATTGTCATAATGAAAAGAATATAGATCTCTTTGCAGAACTTTGCTGGATTTCCTTTTTTTTTTTTTTTTGTTTCCCTAGTTTTGTAAGTTTGGTTAACAACTTAACTTTAAAAAAAACACACAAAAAGAAAAAGCAAGGAGATAGTGCAGGCAACTGCTCATGTTTTTGCATAAATTAATATATAACAATAATTTTCCTTAATTCAAGGAATACATTCTCATGTTAGAATGAATAGAATTGTATTCTGATCATGCATATTTAGACATGCTTTATGAAGATAGTTTATTTTCAGGTGGAAGCATCTGGGTGTAACAGGATTAGGCCTGGTTAACCGTAGATGCAATTCCTCCATAGAATTCTGGGTTGTCGGCTAGACAGGGAAATGAGAAAACACTCAGAAGATAATAATGGAGAAAAAAACTTTGGCACTTCTCCCCCAACACAAAATGAAGATGTCAGAAACTTCTGAAATCATCAGAAATTGAACTCCATTTAAAAGAAACTTCTCTTTTAAATGGGTATGAGTATTTTTTCCTTTCCCCTTTCTGCCATGGTATGTGTGTGTGCACACGTGCATAGAGAGCGAGCAAGGGAGAAGAGAGAGAGAACCCCAAACGGCTTAATAGGGGTGAGAAGGGTAGCAAAAGGCTATTTTTTCATCCACATAAAAATGTCCAGGTATACCTCCAGAAACGACCACAATCCCCTTCCCATTTCTTAAACCAACTTTGCTAGATGAAGATTTGTTGAAATCAAATATTATGCAAGGATTTCACAGAACTTCCTTTGGTCTTATAAAGTTACTGCCTTTTTGGATTATGGATTTTGTTTTCCTCACACTGTTTATCGCTTGACTTGTGTTTCCTGAGACTGTCATGAATGAGCGGTCCCATCAGTTTTCTGTCAGGGGCACAACAGCAAATACCCATGTATTCCCTCCCATCAAGGTTCAAATTCTTCCATGTACCCCTTTTTTGCCATTTGCAGTAGTAATTCTTTTAAGTACCCCTTTCTAGTGAAAAATACAACTGTGTTAAACATCAGGGACTTTGCTGCTCTTCCCTCCCCCCATACCAGATTAGCTGTTAGAGGCAATGGACAGAATGCCTGCCAGTAGGGCCCAATAATGACAATGAGATCAGCCCCAAATAGGTCTGCTCTGATGTTGAAAGCTAAGTTTTTTTTTTCTTTCATTCAGTCCTACAACCTGAAAAATAGGTTGAGAATCTGAAAGGCGGGACCATTTTCTGTGTGTATGTGTGTGTATATGCATGTGGGCACAGGTGTCTGTGTGCATACTATACAGGGGAGAGACATTTATTCCCTTCCTTCAAAGGCAAAAAAATGCCATCTGAAAATTGTACTTTGCTAAATAAAGAGTTGGTGGGGAAGATAATATAAAAATGCAGGGTGGTGATGGTTTAATTTTAATTTAAATAAAATGCTTTGAGAAAATTGAAAACATTGTTAAGTCAAAACCTGAAATAGGTAGTCAGATTGAAAAAGAGAAATAAGATACATTACCAAAAATATTATCTGTTCATGATGCTTTTAAGTATATTATTTAAAGAAATAGGATGAAATTTCTTGTACATTTTACCACAAAGGAGAACAGAAAGAACTAGAGAAGGATAAAATGTAGGTGTGGCTTTATTATTTTTGCTTGAAATAATGGAAGGAAGGAATTAGTTTCGTAGTTCTTAGAAAAGAGGTACTATAATGAACCTCTCTGACAAGCTAATTAGCATTTCTTTGCCTGTCAGATTTAGGCGGGCTGGTAAGGCAAACCAAAGGGGCTCTACAGCCAGTGTGGCCTGCCATAGGAGCCTAAGTGAAGGATAGAGCTGGAAAGGGTCGAAGTAGCTGGCTAGATAGGGATCGCACAGGCTTGCATAGAGGTGGGTGACACCTCTGCACGCGCTCTGCCCTTTCAGGGGAAAACCTAAATTAGCCCAAATCTTTCAAATGCTGCTGCCTGCAGATGAGACCCATGGGAGGAAAAAAATGGCAAATGTAGGTAGGAGTGCCTCAATAAAGTAAAACCATCTTGTATCAGGGACCTAAGAGGTCAGAGGCATCCTTTCCAATGGCATAGGAGTGTTGCCTGGTTCAATTAATTCGTTGTGGTTGGTTGCACCCCAAAAAAAAACCTGTTTCTGAAAAACTTCTAGCTGTGGGGACACAGTCATAGATGGTGTGGAAAACGAGGCGCGACGGCTTCTCCCACGTAACTCTTTTTTTTTCACCTCATTTTGTTGGAGAGGCCACCCTCGCTCCTCCATGCCGAAGTTTTTCTGGCCGCTTCTTGCGGTTTCCGAAACCAGCCGTTACGCAAAACATTTCAAGACCACAATACACGCGTGCCTTCACGACGCCGAAGGGTTGCGCTTTCCAGAGGGCAGCATGGTTTCGCGATCCTCGTGGAAATGAGCAGACTTCCACGTTCGCTCTTCCATTTGCTCTCTGATATGCACGCGCTCCCCAGTCGGCTGCACACGCGCACACAAGAGGTTTCCGCCGCAAGCCGCTTGGCTTTCACGGAGAAATCTCCCTCTTCCCAGGAGCTTCCCAACCGGTCGCTGTCCTGTGGAGGCCTCTGGAAAGAGGCCGATAAACTGCGATGGGTGGGACAATGGCGGCCTTTCCTCTCTTCCTCCAGGCTTGAGAAGGCCGAGGCCTTTGCTACGCCGCAATAGATGGCGCTGATTTTGTCCTTCTGCCTTCTTTCCTCGCCTCCTTGCAGGTCAAAGTCTGGTTCCAGAACCGACGCACAAAGCAGAAAAAAGACCAAGGCAAAGACTCAGAGATGAAGTCGGTGGTGTCCGAGACCGCGGCTACATGCAGCGTCCTGCGACTCCTCGAACAAGGACGCCTGCTCTCCCCGCCCGGTTTGCCCGGCCTTCTTCCCCCCTGCGCCACCAGCGCCTTGGGCTCGGCCTTGCGAGCCCCCAGCCTCGCTAGCCGCACGGGCGGCTCAGGATCAGGGACGACGGGCGGCTCCACACACCATCCGACCGTCAGCAGCGCCGCCGCCGCCGCCGGCCCGACTCATCCTTCTCTGCCCGGCGGGCACAACCTCTTCAGCCTCCCGGTGCCCGCCCTGCTAGGCTCGGTGGCCAGCCGGCTCTCCTCCAACCCATTAGCAATGGCCGGGTCTCTGGCCGGGAACTTGCAAGAACTGTCGGCCCGATATCTCAGCTCCTCCGCCTTCGAGCCCTACTCCCGGACCGCCAGTAAAGAAAGCGCGGAAAAAAAGGCACTGGACTGACTGTCGGGGACTTTCGCTGTATTTATATTTATCCTCTCTGTCTGTGTTGATTATTTATGGAGTCTCCCTGCGTTAGATGCCCCCTCTGGTCTGCTATACATTGCGCCCATCCACATGCTCCTTCCACACGGCTCCCGGTCCCCCAATCTTCTGCCCCCCCTCCCGCCCGCGCATTCCAAACCGGGAGCCTCCCCAGCGCGCCCAACCCTCCAAACTCCTCGAGAAACGCCGGCTGGGAAAAGCAACTTGGCGAAGTCACGCGCTAGCAGTAAACAGACGGAGGGAAGCCGCCAAACGGCCCGCAAGCTGTTGAAAGGGGGAAGGCGGGGGGAGAGGAAAGTCGGCGGCGGGGAGGGGGGGGGGATAGAGATGAAGCGCCGAGCGCACTCCTTGTGAAAGGCCGCGTCCGCGAGCGTTTTAGAAACGGGGCGGGGTGGGAGCCTAAAACCGAGGAGACGTCGTGTTTCGTGGGGTGGGGGGGGAGACACAGGAGAAGAGGGGTCTTTCTGAGTTGCCGAACGCGGACATCCTTTCCTTCAAGTTGACAGCCAACGCGAGAAAAAAAGCTTTGACTTTGAAGGGGGAGGGGCGTGTTCGGGAAGAGGCTTGAAGGGTCGGTTGGAGCTGAAGTGTATTTTGTGCAGGGAAGGTGGGGACTGCCCGCGGGTACGTAGCTCCGCGGATCCTCATGCCTGGTGGATGCTGGTTGCTCAGTGTTGCATTAAAGCACAAATCTAAGAAAGGCCCTCTTCCTCAACAAGGGCGACAATACCCTTCCAAGGGATAACTTATTTTGCACATCGTCTTGAAGATGCGCGCCTCCTCCTGCCCCGACGTCCGTATGCCCCCAATGCCAGGCTGAACTCGGGCACGAAATCTATTGACTTTTAAGTGGAAGGAGGGGCGCTGCGGGTATTCAGCAGTTTCACTTCAATGGGATTTACTTCCGGTAAGTATACCTAGGATTCCAGTCTCGTTTCCAAGTTGTGAGTGTGGGTGTAAACCGAAGTGAAGCCAACCGTCCTTTCAGGTAACGCAGCTGGGAACTGATTTAGCTTTGAAATACTACTGACCCAAGAATGCTTATGATGAAAGCTCACTTTAAGTAAACGCCGACTTCGTTCAGTTTAAGGAATGTTGCAATCATCTTCCAATTCCATCGTCCCCCACCCCTAAAATAAAAATAAGATTTTGCATTAGGCTTACAGACTTAACAGCATTTGCGGCTAAAGTCTAGGCAATTTTAACAAAAAGATAACATTTTTCTTCGTTAATGTCTGGAAGGAAACCAGACAGAAATATACATGTTATCACCTCTGCACATCCCTCATTAACAATATATGGATGCAAAAAAAAAAAAAAATTAGAGCTTTAAAAAAATCCTTATACACAAGCTTTTTAAAAGGATCAGAATTTGATCTCTACAAAACAAAACAAAAGAATAATCCCAAGGCAGCATTATAGATTTACTGATGTGCCTGCAGTTTCAGCGCTCTCCTAAAACCATATATTCAACGGTTTAAATAAATTGAAGGTAAACTGGAAGTATCGATTTTTGCCCCCTTTGACTGATTTTCTTTGGTAATGTTTATTCCTAAAGCAAACCTAATGCAAAATGCAAAGTACAGTAGTGTCTCATCTGATTTTGTATTAATTTTGTGCTCTTATGTAAAATTGTCGTTTTACCTTATTTGAAAATCTCCCCATTAACCACAGATTTATTCTTGGCTGCTGCTGCTTTTTACATGATTTTATAAGTTTGCCAGAAGCAGCAAATGAAAACAATATACCATGTAATAACTAATTACTTTAGCCTGTTTTTTGTTTTTGGAGGCAGAAGGATTGTAAATCTCTTGATACTTTGTGTTTACACTGTACAAAATATGTGCCACTAAACTTTTCAATCCAAAAAGAAAAAACAAGAAAACGAAATGTATAGAGTTTACTCTAGAACAGAAAGGAGAGAGAAAGAGAGAGAGAGAGCATAACATGAAAACTGTCAATAATTTTATTGTAAATTATTTACGTCTGAATTTTTAGGCACTTAGTGCAGAAAAAAATATGGATGAATCTGTGGGTGAAGGTGAGCCCCTTGCTACTAACCTTTATTTGGAATGTTCTGGATATTTGACTGTTTTGTATTTATGTGGTGAGAGTGAAATATATCTATATGATGACAGATCGCTATTTTCGTCTTCTGTTTAGAACTCCCTGGAACACTTTCAATCCACTTGTGTAAAACAAAAGATATAGCTCCATAAGTTGTGATGTTCAACAATCAACTCTGCACAGTTTCTGAAAAGGTGCCTCTGCAGGTTATATATCCAGATGACATCTTGAGTAGATAAATAATATATATAGTAAGGTGGAGGTTGCTTGTGATGCTTTAAATTACTCATTTTCAAAGTTAGAATTGAAATTGTACACCTCTTTATAACCTACAGACATTATTATTAGTGCATTATATTGGCCAGTATATTTGATTCTGCACAACTTAACTCATTTAGTGTCAGACAGTTTCACCAAAGAAAGATTTCAGAATCTGCTTCCTCTTAGTTCATACATCAACTATCCAACAGAATCTAGGAGGAGAGGGGAGGCAAGTCAGAGAATTGTCAAAATCAGCCTGATTCTCATCTACTTCCCCCCCCTAAATCTTGTTGATCTATTCTTACTTTGTGTCCCTGGCATTGGTTAAAAGGGACTACTTCATTTCAATGGAGTTTCTGAAGGAGTGAAAGTGACCAATATTAACCATTACACAATCTCAACCACTCTTTATTTTTCATTGTATTTATTCACCTATTTACTTGGAAGTAAAACCCATTAACTACAGCTTACTATTAAATAGATAATCAGACAACTGCATTGTAAAATTGACATTACACCAAACTCTGTAAATCATACATAATCAGCAGAAAAAAAGTCCATATGATTTTTAAAATAAACATGAATCAATTTCATTTGAAGCAAATGGGGGGGATCTCATTCAGAGATCTTCCTTCGTCTGTCCTTCCCTCCCTCTAATACACCAACCAAAACCATTTTATTAAATTAATACACATATTCTCTCATTAATTGTACATTTTATGTGATCTTAACCATTGCCTTATGATAGCTTTTTGACATAACAATATTGCTTCAAATTTAAGTAAAATTTTTCTCCCTTTCTTGAAATTTGAGGGACTGTACTTCTGCTTAGGAGTTAGAGCAACTTTAAAAAGGATATAATATATGACCATATTTGTGTACCATTTCACTGCATTATCATTTATGGATCTGGTGTCTTACTATTATTAGTGTGTAAGAGAAAATGGGCTTAGACAAAAGCAATACTTATAAACAATGGAATGAAATGAAGACTTCTGTTAAGGAAGTCTGATACCCTGTGATCCTAATTTAGTTATTGGAAATGAATGGGGCCAGAGGTGAGATTTACATAGCTTTAAATGCTTTAAAGCTATGTAAATCAATTTTAAAAATCTGGCTGCAGCAATATTATTGATATCCTATGTTTATTTTGTTATTTTGAAACTTTAAATAATATGAGGAATTATTACTGTTTGGGGAATACTTTGTTTCTTTTCTTGCCACCCATGTCAATTTAAGAAAATGAACATATACATACAAATGCATAATTACACAGAAACATAAATTCTACTGTGGGGTTGATTCAATTAATGTATGACTTCTTCAAACTTCCCCCACCTCAAGCACTTCCCTGTAATCAGGCTGCTTCCTATCATCTATTGTAAAAGCATGAATCACCTTACTTGCTTCCAGCATAAAAATCAGGCTAACCAGGGACTGTGTTCCTGATTGTGTTTGCGGGCGGTGGGGCGGGGGGGGACTTCAACAACTCAGAGTTCAATCATTTCAGTTTCTTACCTAATAGCTGAGAAGTTTCAGATAAGATGTGAGATTGTAAAGCTAACATGCAAAGATCTCAGCGATTACTCTTATGGCATGTAGTGATCATTTGGATTTTTATAGTCTCAACACAGTAGCCTTTAGTTGTAAGGCAACGTTGCCTAATCTCAAATTGGTTAATTAGTAAAGAGATAACTTTGCACCTATAGTATTTTTTATGATATCAACCCCATAAAATACCTTTTCACGTATAAAAATGACTGTGATATTTATTCATATAAAATAATTTCTTATGTTTGAGCTTATCACGCAGGAGTGATTTGAGCAGCTTGGGAAACAAAACACTAGTTATGCATTACAATTCAAATAATTAAAAATATGAAAATAATTTCTAGAAAAGTGAAAAAGAACATATGGCTCTCAAGATGTTATTCATATACTTCAGAGAAGGATTTCCTTTTAATAGGTTTGATTTGTTTTAAGTCAATATTTTATATAAAGCTGCAATACCCTTACTACAAGAACCAAGGTGATAGTAGCACTTTTCTTGATCAGACAATAGATAAGTAAATAGATATACATCATGATTCTAGCCAGTGACAGAGAAGAGCCACACAAAAAAATGATCAGGGATAAAATAATTTGTTTTGAAACCAGTAATAAATGGGAATAGTTGACTGGTTTGCAAAATGTATAAATTAACCTCTCAAACGTCCAGGAAAGTTTACAATATCTTTTAAATCTTTTTATGTTACTTAAATAAGTACAAATGATACATTATTAATGACAGCATCAAAGACACTGGAAGACCAGTACAAAGAAAATTATATCAGCAATTAAGAAATGCCAAGCCTTTGAGGTAGGCCAGTCTATGAAACAGTGCAAAGATTATAGGAGAATATAATAGCATCTCGAAAGCCTGCAAATTTTACCCCTGCCTCCTTTTGTAACAAACAGAATCAAAGAGGACATATTTTGAGGGGTTTTTTTTCCTCATGCCTTCTTCTTTCCAAGAACTGAGTCAACTTAACTGTTCCTGCACATCTTTTTCATATATCCAAGTATTTAAGGGTACTTCTACAAGAGGGCTGGGAAAAGGAAAATAATTGTCTCAGCATCTGTAACATTTGCCAGGAAATTATGGCTCTCTAGATGTTGCTGCACTAACAATTCCCAGTATTGCTACTTAGGGGACATCTGGCAGGGCCTGATGGATGTTCAGCAATATCTGAAAGGCCTACAAGTAATCAGATTTTGACCTAAAATATAGGAGACAGGTGCCATAATTCAACTTTGGAGAGAGACTCTTACAAACAGGATATTATAGTGGAGGGGGGAAAAAAACCACCTTTTCTCATTTTGCCTAAGTTGAGCATTTAAAAGATGATTAATCTTATTTCATTTTACTTAAAAGTAATGCTTAAAGTGACACCAACCTTGACAAAGATCAGTGAAAATCCAGCTGAACTAATTCACGAGCACTTCTGAATATAGTCTCACATACAGACCTTTAGAAAAGCAGCGTCTGTTGATCTGATGCACTAAAAGAACTGGATTGTGACAAAATCAAGGAGTTGTGTCACTTATGCCAATGATGTACATAATAGCCATACCTCCATTTGCCACCCATTTGATATGTGGGAGAAAAATCTCTTTTCTATGCTCATTTTCCTGATGTATGGATGAATTCTGTGTATGTTTAAGGGGCCTTCAATGTTGAAATAACAGCTAAAAATGATTCTTTATAGTATGATCTTGAAGCTTTACATGTGTTTCCCTAACAAAATAATCCATTCCATAAATTGCCAGAATATAAATGGTCGTGCAAAATGACCGGAACATAAACCTATGGCACAAAAAACACCCAAAACCCAAGCGCTAGTTAAGAATCCTAAAATTTTCATCTGCCAAGTCAAAAAAGTGCACCTTAATGCGAGAGAGAAGTTGGATGGAGGTGAGACAGCAGCTCACAGTATCCTTAGCAACTACACTATCCAACTATCACAATGATACTCCAAGATAATGTTTCACATCTTTCTCCAGACTGGGAATGTTGATTTGGCCATTTAGTCAACTTCTTGATTATCCTGCTCATGCTTGACTACTATGTTGTATATGTTAACTTAAAGCGGCTTAGATTTCTTGCTGCTTGAATATTCTGTTTCCTATTCCACCATGCCATTTCCATCTTCTCTGAATGCAGAATATTCTTGAAATCAATGAAATACTTTAAAATGTAATAATTGACTAAAGAGGCGATGTATTAGATGTATTTTCAAATGTTTTCAGCTTCATCAAATGTACAGCTTAAATTGCCAAGGTGAGACTCACATACTCCAATATTCTAACATTTCCTTTGGTACACAGAAAAATCCATATCCAACTTGACGTTAATCTGGAATTGATTGATTATTTATTTATTTATGGGAAACTGGCATGTTGCAAAGCAAAGTGTCACTTTTAGTCATGCTATTTATTTCAAAGAATGTTTTAGGGGTCCACATATATCTCAGATGTTTATTAGATAATCAAAATGACAGATGGGTGAGTTAACTGCTCTGTCTAAAATAATGCCCACCCTATCCAAAACAATAATGAGAATCCCGCAAAACTGGAATGGAGGGGAAGGCTTCTAGTAAATTACAATTTTGTCAGAGTCATTGCCTACCACAGTAACTATTTTGTGAGATTACCCTAATATACATTAGTCAATATTTCAAATGTGCTCACCTGTGTAAAACATTTAGGGACTTCTGAGATAAAGTTATGTAAAAGTATACTGTGTACTTAATGGTTATTTCAGAGGTTTTGTCACCACAAATCTAGGACATGAACTTTGTGGGTTTACTTTTATGAGAAAGTTATGTATTTTTAGAACATTACTTTCTGGGCAGAACAAATCATGCTGCTGGTCCCTCTAAAATAGCACCATGCATAGAATTTCCCACAGTTCTTTGTCACTCAGGAATATACTGCTTCTGAACAGAAAAGCAAATTCTGGCCTTGGTAATTCTACAATGGTTTTTCCATCTCTTCTACAGACTTTTGCCATCTAGCTTTCTTTTGTTTGTTTATTTTCTAAGTATAGTTTCCAGGAACTAAAGGTTTACTTATCCATGCTCCAATACTGCATGAAAATAATATAGCTGGAGGGCAGTTATTAACATACCTTCAGCAACTTTGGAAATGTATTAATAAAAAACAGTTATAAAATATTTTAAAAGGAACTCCTTATCTATGTTTCCTTTTCAGTATTCAGAGTACAATTTCCAGACTGTTTAAAAGTAATTAATTCTAATTCTTTTGCCAAAGTTTTCTTCCACATCAGACCTAGGAAGATGATTTAAATAATACATTGTTTGTAAATGCTTTAAAAAGGCATGTGTCCCGCTCTGCTTCATGTATAGCGTATACATTTTAATAAAATGGTTATGGTAAATTTCCAAACTTTTATTGGTGCTCCAAAAAGCATATATTTCAAATTCTTCAACCTTGTATATAGACAATACATAAATTACATCATTCTAGATATACAAAACTGATACCCACCATTTTGCCCATGTGAAAAATAGTCACCACTATTTCTAGGCATTTATACAGTGTGGATTCCAGAATGCATAATAAAAAGCTTGGGCCCAAATTCTTTTGGTGGAAAGTGTACATAACCCAGGGAATGCCTGTAGTATAATGGCCGTAGAAATTAGCGTTTACATACTCACAGTTTGTCTTCCTCTTTCACTCAAAACTGGCAAAGGGGAGAATGCTTAAACACATAATAATTATCATTTATGACCATTTTTTAAAACTAAAAATACAAAAGCCCAATGGATGTCTGGTTTATCCATGTCCACCAGGCAAAAGATCCCCGTAGTTCTACCTTCAGTGAGTAATTCAAAAGGGTACAATAATGTCCTATAGTTACATCTAGATTAAGGGCTTCAGTTGTGGCTTTTCTTGTACTGGTCAGCAACTAGTGTTTTACTCTATCAAGCAATTCAATACAACATTATTTGTTTTCCAATATTGTTTTGTATCCTAGCACTTGAGTGTGCTATTGAGCATATTCATGTTATTGGTGCTGATGTTGATGATGGCACTTTTGGTTTCTTGATTAATTCATTTTATACAAGCCACTTTTGGTTTCCCCAAGAATGCTGATACTGTGTGATGGAGCAACTGACGTAGTCAATTTTTCTCACTATTCTATGTCAAATAATTGTTGGGAGGATAAAACAGGAAAACCCTCATGTGTGCTTCCTGAAAATGTCTTATAATTCAAAATAGATATGTAATAAAATAAATAATGTAAATGGATAAATAAGAGTTTATATGTGATCTTTAAGATTTATGATCAGTACCCTGGACAGCACTTTGGTGAAGACAATAAAGGATTTTCCTTATCTGTTAATGATATTTGAAGAAATATTCTCTAACAAGTCTTTGTCAGAGAATAGACCTTCACACTTCTTGATAATTTTAGCAAGATGGTTAGGACTTGTGCTTATATTTCAAAGTATATTAACATTAACTACAAATTAAATATTGTTGATTATATTTCAAAGTATATTAACATTAGCTACCAATTCAATATTTAATTGGAAAAGTCCACATTAGTCATATATTACACCTACCTAGTTTAAAAAGTGGAGAAGATAGGACAGGCTGAAGATAATATTTACTCAATGACATTTCATTTTATTGAAACATTGGCATAAGATGTGCTGCCATGACAGTAGTCCCTCAATAAATAACACACACACACACATACACACACACACACACATTCATCATTCAACGATAATATTTTATATTAGACCTTCTGTGCTCAAAGCCAAAACACACATGAATGTAAGATTCTTGAAGCTGAAATCAAATGACAGCTATGTCCATTTGGTTTTTCACTTTTTTTCTGGTATATTTAAAGAATCAGTAATAATTAACGGAATACACAGATGGGATTGATTATTCTAGATCTACCATGAAATTCCATCAATCTTTAAATATTACTTAATGGTGTTATATAGTTATTTTTGTCCCAAGAATTCTGTCCATTTACTGAATGACGAATAGAACCCTTAGCTAGCAGCAATTGTGATTTTGCTTATGAGCTGTAGCAAGGCAAGAGATTTATAATTGTAGGTGGCTTAACATTTTAAACCACTCAAATCTATTGAAGATACTCTCCCAGAGTGTCTTTTATGATACAAGAAAGTAAGTCATTGGGGTTCTGAGCTGATGATTTTTCCAACGCTCCATTTCCAGTTTATTTTATTTCCCAATTAAAATTCTAGTACATTACTACAATGCATTATTAAAAGCTTAAAAGTACAGATCCAGTTTCCCATTCCAATCAGTGGAAAGGTACAGACCCAATTTCTAAATTAAAATATGTCTCTATTAAACTTTAAATATACCCAGTTAAACTAATTGGAGTCAATAGAAAGAAGGGAGGAAAACTGTAGACAATAAATACTATATTAAGGCAACAGGCAAAATATTTTTAGATTATGCATCAAGTAAAATACAACATCTAAAATGTAATTTTGGATGTAACACATTTTCATGCTTGGGATCTGAAAATCTGAAAATGTTTCCAAATAAAATTGAATTCTACATCAGACCTACTTTTTAATATGAAGTTAACTCTAGACATCCAAACAATATTCCCAAAATTTGATTAATTATTCTTCCCTAGGGGAAATCAATTTTTCCCAATAAAGAGCATATAAATTTTCCACAGCTTTTACCATACATATTGCCAATTTAGCAAATTTTAAAGACATATGTGGTTCAGCTGTTTAATAAAATCATAATAAAAATGGGATTATGACTTCTGAAATTTTTTGATTCTATGATGAAGTTCTGTCCAGTATTGTTAAGCTTTGCAACATTGCCACTGCATATGGAAGAAGAATCCAATCTGTTTATTTTCTAGATTTTTACAGCTAAGCAATTATTCGTTTAACAATCAAGATTGGAGTAATGAACCAGCAATAAAACTTCTTGTACTAATTATATCTAAGTATAATGTTTGATATGCATTATCAATTAATTTACTGGCAACAAGACAAGACATTCCTGCTGGCATAGCCAAATTTTTGATACATTTTTACTGAACTGAAAATGCTGCTTGGAAATAGGTTTCCAACAGTGCATAAATGCTGTAGAAAGGAATAGTCTTGTCATCAGAGTAATGCATGCATTTTTAAATGTTGCATGTTTATTTTCTTTTAATCTGAATGGCCTGCCAAGATCCATGAGAAACTATATGAATACAATAGTATGTATTGATACAGTCAATTCAGATTGTCATTCCTTCAGTGAAGAGCATCAACAATATTACATGGATTGAGTTAATGATGGCACTGGCATTTGTAACTCTTATGTACATTTGCTGTGATTCTGACATTTATCACTGTAATAATTTGCAATTTTTTTGCATTTTTTTTTTTTGCTATAAAAGGCTTCAAGCTCACTATTAAAAAAATAATGTATTCCCAATGCAATCTGTTCATATACTTCGACTGACTTTCCTCAACCTGGGGCTCTCCATATGCTGGGCCACAATATCATCACCCTCACCCATCCACCACTAAATCTCCTGTGGAAATGATGGCACTTGTCACATACACAGAGAGCAAGTCAGGAAATACAGCTTTCTGGCCATTGCCTGATGGCAGAGATATTTTTTTTTCAGTCATAAAGCTGCAGCAATCTAATACGTATTTATAAGATTAGTGTCACAGTTGCTGAATTTTAAACATTAATCTCAAGCATTTTTCACATATTCAGCTATCTTGAGTATTTAAACTTCTTTGATTTAATTGTGCATTTATTTTATTTTTATAAACATTCATTTTTAAAAATAAATAAACATTTTAAGGAAATGAAAATGACGGGGGGAATCAAAGCAAAGACACCAAACCAAATGATTTGTAACCTGTGATTCAAAATAATCTGTATGATAAACTATCCATTAGTCCAGAACAGCTTAACAAACGAGCCTTTATACTGTATCATGCTTTCTCTGCTCTAGTCATATCTGTTCTTGGAAAGCTACTTAAGGGTAAATACGGTGTGGCTTCCATCATCTGTTTTATTATGCATGATAGGAAAGAAAAACAGCACCTTAAAAGGAAAATACACCATCTGTTGACTTGCTAATACACTGGAAAAAAAAATAACAGGCAGATGTGCCTTGGACTGAAGTTTTTTTCTGGCAGTTATGTTGGACACTGGAGAGATTTACAGATGGTTCATTGTTGTGATTTCAGTAGGGAATCTCAAAGGGGGGAAATTTTAGTGACACATTGATAGGAATCAGGTAAGTTTGTGCTATGTTAGCCTTCGAGGTTTATGTGTCAATATGTTAGTAACTGGCAGTGCTGTGGCAAATCTGGAACAATAATATTTACCACAGAAAAGCCATTTTTAATGTGATATCAGGGCCAAATCATGGGAAATACGTAGACTGATTAACAATCAGATCAAATGAGAAGTTAGCAATGAGATTGCAAAACTGAAATGTCCTGGGGGGGGGAGGTCAAACGAAGCAGATCTAATTTAAATATTCGATTATATATTGGGATCATATTATCCTGTTCATTTTAGAATAACCCTGAAACCCAAGAATGGATTAGTATAGAAAGTTATATCAGCACAATGCAGAGCAAGAAGTCAGTGAGTTGGGAGGTTTTATATGGATCTAGGCTACTGAAGTTGTTTGAGTAGCCTGTAGTGAGAGGACAAAAGGGTGTTAAAATATTTCAATATTGTCTATAACTGATTGGAAAGAGGAAAGAAGGAAAGAATACAGAATATGTGCACACACATACACAGAGACAGAGAGATGCATACATAAGAAGAAGAATTGGAGGAATATACAGAAAGTAAAAGGATGGAAAGGAAAAAATGCAGACGGATATTAAAACAAAAACTTTTTAAAAATTGTGAGGACTTTGATTTGGGGGAAATGTATATATTTTTCTGGAATGTTTCATCTAGTTTAATGAAAAGAAGGACTAGGAGCAATATGATAACAATATTTGTGGGCTCCCATAAAGGAAAGTAGGGCCAACCTATTCTCTAAAGCATCAAAAGCAATGGCAACAAGAAGCAATAGATGGAAACTAATCAAGGAGAAAACCAACCTAAATAACAGGAGAAATTCCTTGACAGTTTGAACAATCAGAGGAATTACTTGCCTTCAGAAGTTGTGGGTGCACAATCACTAGAAGCTTTCAAGAAGAGACTGGACAACCATTTGTCTGATATAGGGTCTGCTTGAGCAGGGGGTTGAACTAGAACAGGGGTCACCAACCTTTTGGACCTCAGGGACCACCAAACTTATAATTTTAAATCCCATGGACCAGGGATGGGATTCAAATGGTGTTACTATCAGTTCGGTGGGAGTGCGTTTTGCTGGCCGTTTGATCATCCCAGAGCAGCTGCTCCTCCACCAGATGCACCGGCCTGCCATGGACTGGAGAAGCTGCTCTGGGATGACCAAAGGGCCAGTCTTGTGACTACTGCAGCTCTGGAATATGGGACTGACTTTCCTACCAACATCAGCAAGCCGCCCCCGGAGCGGATTTCCTCCCCCACTGTTGGTCTTTCCTTCCAGTTTTAGCTCATGTGATTCTACTCAAGGTAAGGCTTGTGCTTGACCGAAGGATGGGCGCCAGTGGGTGGGCGGGCCATGTGGGCGGTGCAGACTTGTGTTCCCACGTATCCTGGATTAATTGCTTTGGGGGGGAACATTTCTCTGTAGATCACCAAAATTTTCTTGCGGACCACCAGTGGTCCCCGGCCCACTGGTTGGCAACCACTGAACTAGAAGACCTCTGAGGTACCTTCCAGCCCTATGATTCTATGAAAAAGACTATCCTGTGACATACATAATACAAAAAGAAGCAGAAATGCTTAAATCCTTTTCCCACAAGAGATTTCTGAAAAATTGAATAAGGTATCTGGTTTTGCATCTTCTGTGATAAATCCTAATTGGAGGTAATTAAAGCTAATAATAGCTAATTGATGAGAATGGTGCTTTCTAGCATGGTGCTAAATGGGATTGCTTAGAAAGCTATGTGCAGGAGCAGCTTCCTCTGGGACAGAGTAGGCAATCCACAGGTCCTGGGTCATTTTGCGTGCCCATAAGTTCTCTGCCCCCCTTTCATATGGTTATGTGTCTTGAATCTGGAAGACTTGCTACTTGCAAGGCCCAATAGCCATAACTTCCCTTTGAAACAGCAACCAGGGTCTGTTTCAAATCAATACTCAGGTCTCTATATTGAGCAGGCTATATAGTTAGTAATGCTTGCAACCAAATGAATCTCCACCTAGAGGCTGAATGATGATAGAACTCTTTTCGGAATAGACCCCAAAGCATCCGAAGGTCTCTTCTGGATCAAAAGAATTCTTGTCTTTCAGGGTTGAACAGTATTGCAGAAAATTGTCAGTGATGGTATAGTTGGTATTTTAGGAGCAGGACTGGAAAATAGGGAGAAGAGTCTTCCACATTCCCTTCCCAGAAATCTCAGTTGTGTTGAGATTCCTGGGAAACAGAGAAGACACAACATTCCTATTAATGTAAGCTGTGAAATACAGACAAAAATACTAGGCTGGAAGTCAAATCATTCTTGGCCTGAACCCCAAAATCTCTTCTTGATTCTACAAGAAAAACACATTTCTCCATTCTCTTTTCTTTTGTGAATCAAGTTCTTCTACTAAGCTTTAAAATGGCAGCAAGGTTGAACTTCTAGTTACAATTTGTCCCACAGCTGTTTTTGTAAAAAAAAAATCCAATCAGAATAATACCTTACTCTTTTGAAGAATTGACACCTTCCCCCGCAGCCCTACTGCCCAATTTCCTCTAGATCCATTTTATTTTTAACACTGAGGCAAAAGATTTCTTCTTCGAAAAAGAATACTTAGTTTTACGCATGTAAACAATAAATTATTCTATTTATTGTACATGGAGCTGTTCAGAAAATAATAGTAATTACAGAGTATCAGCAACTGGAAGAGTTTTATTGTCTGTGCATGATTGCAGGAAATCTTCATGTGCTAATTTTGTTTCATGCACATTTTGTTCCAAAGTCTTCAGCATATTCAGCATAAAAAAAGATATCACAACTGAAAAGAAATAATACAAAAAAATATTTTAATTTTTTAAAAGATGTTTTTATAAGAATTGTATGTATATCTTTTACCTCTTTCTTCCTGGGTACAGAGACTCCACTGAATGTTGCATGTTTAAAGTCATCCTCTGGTAGCAAAATACTATCTAATGTCCCTATAACAGAGTCTGTTTAACCATCACAGTTTGCTTATTGAACAAGGATGAATCATGTCAGATTAATCTGAGTAGTCTGCCCACTAAATGTTTAATTTTACATTGTTTGGTTTCCTTATTAACTTTTGATATGGCGTTTAGATGAAGTTGTCCTATTTTTGTCTATATATTTTTTCTTTTACACTGATGACATAAAATGCTACTTTTTGAGAAAAATAGGTATTATCTCTGCAGCTAATGGCTTTAGGACAAGCATCGTTTGAAAATGTATGACTTTGGTATGTGTAATGATTTATCGGACAAGTTAACAAAGCCAACCCACTTCTTGTTAATGTGAACCTCTTCTACTTGCAAATGAATATTCCAATATATGAAAGCATTTATGTTTTCTTCATTTTCATAAAGGTACAGTATTTTTGTGAGTTTTCACTTTATACGTCGAAAGTGTATCCACCGTTGTTGGAAGGGGATATGTTCAGGTTAGTTTTATCTTCTGCAAGTATGCTCAACAGTGTACTTTTGAAAGATACTGATATTGTCAGAAATTTCTATACAAGGGTAGAAAGGTGTACTTTGAATCTCTTTCATTTTAAAATTAATGGTCTTGGATTCCTATGTAAAAATCTCCTTAGTTGTGAAATGGTGAAGTTCTGAACTGCAGGTAAAGTAGCCAGCCAAACAGTAATAGATGACTATCTATCTACATGTATATAATTAAAATTGAACCCATCTGTCATTTGCTAGTAAATTTTTTCTTTGGTTGCTTTAAATATGTTCATAACATGATAAGAATTTAACACTAAGTACATTTATTAATTAATCTTATTATACAGCTGGTCTTCAATTTACAAGCGTTCAGTTAGTGACCGTTCAAAGTTACAACGGCACTGAAAAAAGTGAGGTATGACCATTTTTCACACTTACGACTTTTGTAGCAGCCCCATGGTCATGTGATCAAAATTCAGACGCTTGGCAACTGGTTCATACTAACAACCGTTACAGTCATGTGATCACCTTTTGCAACCTTCTGACAACCTTCTTACAAGCAAAGTCACTTAACAACCATGTTCCTAACTTATCAACTGCAGTGATTCACTTAACAACTGTGGCAAGAAAGGTCATAAAATGGGGCAAAACTCACTTAACAAATGTCTCACTTAACAACATAAATTTTGGGCATGATTATGGCTGTAAGTCGAGGACTACCTGGATTGCTATCTTTGCTGGAGGAGAAGCATAAACATTCTTTATTGCCACAGCAGTTTTGGAGGGATGATGCAAGAAAGTCCCCTATGAGCTGAGATTGTGTCCCTGTGAACAAGGGACTATTGAAAATACAGCTCATGTCCTGATATACTCTACCCTCTATAAGGGCTCCATCTATCACCTTATAAAATGCCTGAAAAATTCTGGTCTTTTTATGTACAATTGTTATTATTAGATCAGTATGATTCAGTCTTTTTTTTTTTAATTGGTTTTTAAGACAAACAAAACATAAAAACATCAAGCCATCTTCCATATATATACATACAGTGTGTTGGTTGGTTTACGAATTGTTTTGTGCTTCCATTTCGTAGTCTTCAATTACAATTACATTGTATATATTCTCATATTTTCAATCAAATATTAAATACATTAATATCATTGTTAATCAATCATTTGACTATACTTTTATTCATTCATGTTTTATGAAATAATCCATATTTTACTTAATTTGTTTTATGACAGTTCATATTATCATCTCAAATCTATCCTACAATCATTTTATAGGTATAAAAAGAAAAGAATACATCTTTATATATTTATTATTTTCTAAGAATCTACATATTTCATTACTATGTTTTATTGTCTAACCATTGATAGAATAGATCCCAAATTTTATAAAATTGTTTATCATCTTGTTCTCTGATTTCAAATGTCAATCGACTCATTTCAGCACATTCCAATATTTTCTTAATGATTTCCTCCTGTAATGGTACTTTCTCATTTTTTCAGTTTTTGGCAAATACAATCCTAGCCGCTGTTAATACATTTACAATCAGATATTTCAATTCTTTACTATATATTTCAGGTAAAATTCCCAATAAAAATATCTCTGGTTTCAAGTCTATATGCTTTTTTGTCATTTTTTTCCAACCACGTGTGGATTTTAGTCCAATATTTTTTAGCATCCGCACAAGTCCACCACATATGGTAATATGAGCCAGGTGTCTGATGACATTTCCAACATTTTTCAGATTTGTTCTTGAACATTCTTGCTATTCTTGTCAGGGGAAAGGCCACCTGTAAAACATCTTATACAAATTTTCTTTATATGCTGTTGACATTGTCATTTTATAATTTTAAGGCCACAATTTTTGTCATTTCTCTAGATCAATCCCATATCCAAAATTCTTCCCCCAAGCAATCATTGTTTCTTTAACTTGTTCTTCAAGTTTAATTTCTAATAAATATCCATACAATTTTTTAATCACCTTTTCATCAGTACCTGTCAAAATCTTATCTAAATCAGTCAGTTTATCATAGAAACCTTCTATTTTAGAATCTTTATCATACCTTGAATGTATTTGCGTATATGAAAACCAATTCATTTTTACACCTTGTTCTTGCAACGTTTGCATAGATTTAAGTTCACCCTTTTCATTCAATATTTCACCATATCTAACTGTTTGTTCCTTTTTGTATAATATAGGATAAGAAAATGCTTCAATAGTTGATAGCCAGACTGGAATTTTCAAATAACATTGTCTTTTAATCTTCTCCCAGTTTAACCACAGAGACTCCCACTCCCGTATATAATGTCTTCTGATTCAGTCTTTTTGAATGTAGCTAAATTGTATTATGCTTCCTATAAAATTAGGCAGACTTTGATTATTCACTGACAAACACTTAACCAATAGTGATTTTTATCTTGTTTTGTTTTTACTTTATTATTAACCGATTATTGTTTGCAAAAACAAATTGCTTGTCCGGTCAGTGACTGTAATAAAAATATTCATCCATACAAATATTCTTTACTTTCTCCCTGTGTGAGGTAGGAAATATTTTGGGTGGGGGAGGGCAGCTCTTCCTCTTTCCTTACCTCTTTTTTTCTCCTTTCCTTCTGACTACTTTCTCTCTTTGTTCTCTGTCATCTCTTTTTGCTTGTTTTTTTTAATTTCCTTTGTCCCCCTTCCCTCCCAATCATTCTTCAATGTTCTGTTTTCTCTGTTAGATGCTTTTTTCCCCAACTTCAGCTTACAGTTCCTCAGTTTTCACATTCACAGTTTTTTTGGGGACAGATGTGACCACTTGTGAATTCTCACAACTGAATTCCTGTAATCTTATCCTAGTTGAGGAGAAGGAAACAAAGAAGAAGCCATGGAATTTCCTCAAGCATACCATCAGGGGGCTAGTGAAAAAAAGAATTCAAAGCATTTTGCCCAAAGCAAATGCTAAATAAATTGTGATTGAAAGAACAAATACACTGAAATCATTTTTTTTCTGATTCATTTCCTTTTTTATTATCTGCTAGTGTTTCCTTAAAGGAAGTGTCACAAATGCACATTTTTCTGTTTGGAAAAAAAATATAGGAGATAATTCCTTCAATTTCTCAGGGAGATTCCTAAAATTTTGTTTCCAGCTGCTCAGGCTGGATACTGGTAGAAATAAAATATAAAATTGACTCTGTGCACGGACAGAAAAAAAAATCGGAGATTTTGTTAAATTGTTTTATTAATATTTTTTCCACTAATTCTCTCTTCACTGATGTCCATTATGAGATTATCCTGCTAGAATGAGGTAGTACATATACTATATCTAAAATGAATTAGCAGTTGTGTGCTTCTTAAAGAGAAAAAATGGTTCTGTGATTATATTGACCAGCAGTGGGTTAGAAAGATTCTGTCGACAGAGAATTTTCTCAAGGGTTGTTCAACAAAGGTTACATGCGTCAGAAATTGAGGTGGATTTTTTTGTAGTTGCAAGGAATGACGTTACAGTACAACGGTGGGAGATGAAAGTAAGCATTTTTAATGGTTTGGTGCCTGAAGAGAAAGATAGGAAATAAATATAATGAATAATGACACAGAAATTTGGTGCACAGAATGAT
Organism: Notechis scutatus; assembly: GCF_049901735.1. NCBI lineage: Eukaryota > Metazoa > Chordata > Lepidosauria > Squamata > Elapidae > Notechis > Notechis scutatus. The sequence continues at coordinate 113,937,866 of NC_142012.1, forward strand.
TTATCCTAAAACTCATATTTTAATGCAATACATGCTAAGGTTCAGTGTATATGTTTAAAGTATTAATGTTACATATACATTTATAATTACAGCTTTTTTACATTATTAAATCTTTAAAAGTATAGTTTACAAAGTTATATAAACAGTACTATGCCCCTGTTTACTTTGTAAAAAAAGTGCTATACCAAATTATGTAATGCTTTCCTTCTAAACTGAGAATTCAATTTTTCCCATCAGTTACTGCTCCATTTGCTAGAATGTATTACAGTATTGGAAAATTTTATCCCTATATCTGTATTTATTATAAGCATAGAGGACATAATTGTTTTATTTAAAATGTTCTTTGAGTACTCACTAAAAAATATTTAAACACTACAAAAACACTTCAACCCTAGAAAGCATCTTATAAGGAATGAGAATTTCTGTTATTTAGTAAATCATTGCCTGTGTCAAAATGATCTCCCTTAAAAACAATAATGCACAGACATAACTTAGCAGGATATGACTATTATTCAAATCATCCTCCTAATTAGCAATTGTATACATTGTTACACGGTAGCATTTTATTTCCACCCATCACAGTCTCTAATGTATCACGATATATGTATTTATGTTCAGTTAATAAAAGTGAATAACCTCATATTTACTTTGGTTCAGGAGAAAAAGATGTGAACATATGCAGAGGTGTTGTATATATCTGGTGGGAGCAATATATTAGATATTCTACTAGATTGGACTAACACCTAAGGATATTCTGCAGTATTTTTCGACATCAGAATACTGATTTAATAATTTAAAACAAATTTAATTTGATTTAATACAAAATTTAATAGAAATGAAATAATAAATAAATGAAATAATTTATTTAGAAATAAATAATACATTATAACTTCTATAGCTAGTAAATTTCTTTGTAAAATTGTAATCCTATTGTTTAATATACTGCTTTTAAAATACTTCACATTTGTTAGAAAGAGAAAGTGCAGGATTTTTTAAAAAATGTAAGAAATATTTCTTTTTAAACTCTCAACATGGGGTGGGGATAGGGATTCTCTCCTTTACCCCTTAAGGTTTACAAATTAATTTGTACTGCCTAAATGATTCAGGATGTCACTTAATTGCTAAAGTTTAGGTCTATCTCTTGCTGTCATCTTTGTTCACTAACAGCCTTTTATTCATAGTTCAGTGCTAAGTTACAAATGAAGAGCATTACATCATATGCCAAGCTTCTGTGGTTGGGCAAGATGTGGCCTCCAGGTGTTTTTGGACTGCAGTTCCAATTATCGTGTGTGTATAAAGGAAGACTGATGGGAACTGGAAGTTAACAATATCATTTCCATGCTAGAAGATATCAGGCAACTTTCTCCAAGATGATTTGAACTTCAGCTTTTCTAACCCAGCCAGAATGATCATTAGTCATAAGTAATTGTTGATAAAATCCAAATGGCTGGAAACATTTTGTTGGTCAAGATGACTTTAGAATGAAATAACAACCTTGGATTTACCTCTGGATTGGTCTGTCTTGCTGTACAGTAGCTGGCACTAGATCTCACTTTCAGCTGCAAGTTATTTCTTTCCAGATCTGTTATATTTAATATTTTTGTTGAGAATTTCTGAAACTACCACAGAATGTATCGCACAGAAAACGTGGTATTTGTTTTTGTTTCTGTATTACTATTAAATTTAAAAATTAGTGAGTTTTAAAACTTGTCTGTCAGGCTGTATCTATTTTGATATTTTTCATACATTTATAATGTTCATAGATACTTCAATCATTTATTCACTTTTTATTAATTCTGCCCCTTTGTATAATTTTAATTGGAAAGAAAACTAAAGTTTCTCCCTTAGTTCCATTTGTAGTTACCTTTTTATTATTTATTAGGTCCTATAACTTTTCTAAAATATTCTATATGTCTTATAGTTTTATAAGACAGAAATTCAACAGAATAAGTTTCCCATTCATAGAACATGGAGAAACTGTATCTTTATAATTTGAGGTTGATGCTTAAAACCAATTATTATGTCAAAATATCCAAATAGATACATTCAGAAAATGCTAAATTCCCAGATGGCGGCATTCAGAGTAGATTTTGTAACTGGGGCTCTCCTAAACCATGGATTCCACAAGAGATCACTAGGGATTCATAAGAGATTGTGATTAAAAACAAAATTTAAAAAAACTTGAAATAAGTTTTTAAATAATTTGTTCATCATACAATGCTTTTTGCCTGTTGTGACTTAGCTGTTTGATGTAAATCTTGTAAAACATGTTTGTGATTTGTTTTCTGGAGTTCCCTAGTGCCAGAAAATGTGTTCAAGGATTCTTGCAGGTTTAAAAGGTATTGTTTAGAGAAATAAAATGAATTTAAACTAATAAAGAAACAAAACTGGTGACACACGGATTAGCTAATTCAGTAATTTTATAGTTATCGTGTGCTCCTGCTTCTATCTTTAAATCCCACTTTTCCTCTTGTTTAGTACAGGACAGTCAAATTTTGCTGTTTTGATGTCCCAGACATGCCTGTTGTGTGGGAACCCAATGACATGCACACCAGGGTGGAGATTGGAAAGAAAAGTTCATTCTGTGGAGATGAAAGGACCCAAGGGTTCTCTCTAAAACTTGCATGTCCACCACCTCCTTGGTCCCTATTTTATAGTAGGGGTGGATTGAGCCACTTTCCTGAATTAGTATGAGAGGCAATTTGTGCCTCTCTTAGCAATTTTAGTTATTAACCAACAATTTGACATTTTCCGTACAAGCAGACTTTGTTCAAAAAAATAACTCGTAAACCACCATTACCTTCTTTCTCAGTTCCATTTTTATGTCTGCGTCCACCTTGTCCCATGATGTAGTGGTGTTACATGCCAACAAGCATAATTTATGTATAAAATCCGAATATGGCAGATTTAACCATTTTTATCAAATCTAAACAAAGCTAAGTAGAATATACTTAACTGTTTGGGATCGGGTCTTAAAGTCCTTGTTTATCAATTTGATCTGAAGAGGAACCAGTTATGTATTGAAAAGAGGGTTCATCTTAGTATGTATTTTCATGTCTTATGCCAATTAGAAAAGTGTAACTCTTTCTGTCTAGAGAAATTCATTTATTTTATTTAATACATTTAAGTTCAGTGTTAGTCTTGTTAGCCCAGTGTTTTGAAGTGCAGTTTCTTTTTTGCTACACTAAATCCAAATATTACTTTTGGTCCTAGTAGGAACCGTACTGGCATGTTAAATATGCAAAACGATCCAGTGCTGAGATTCTTTTTTTTTTTAACAAATTTTATTCAGTTTTTCACATAAAAACAAAAATATCTTTTTAGTGGACAACATATTTCCGGGTCATCACCTTTACATACAAATATGACAGCTATTATACATTCATATATGCATACTTAATTCTATTATTACCTTTTCCATTCCAAATTTTTAGTAAGGAGAGAAACAAACACATTAATTCTAGCGTCTTTCATTAATCTCAATCGAAACATCTTTTTGTTTCATTTCAATTATTTCAAATATAATCCTTTAATATTTATTTTAAAAATAAAGATAAACAATATGTGTTTGCCTAATAATAATAAATAATAATAATAATAATAATAATAATAATAATAATAATAATAATAATAATAATAATAATAATAATAATAATAATAATAATAATAATAGGTTGCCAATGTCTCTCCTTGCTTTTAATAGTCTATATTGACTTATTAATTTAGTTGGTTCCTTAGTCTGTCATATTCCCTTTCCATGACACATTCTTTTTTTAAATTCTAAATTAATACAAGTTTTAACACTAAAGAAAAAAACAAGTATAGTTTTCCCCCTTTTACTGCTTTGAGTGTGACACCTCAGTGGTTAAAATATACCTTTATTCCCTCATCTTGATTCCCAATAAACCATTATTTTTAAGAAGTTACAATAATAATAATCATTACAACTTTTCATTTTGATTCCGCAGCATATTTTTCCCCCTTAATTTTTAATAAGAGTTATCAATATCTATATTACCCTATTTTCTAAATATTTTTAATGGCAGAAATATTCTTATTACCCCTTGTCTCCCTGCAGAATCCCCTTTTTAATTCATCAACCATTATCTCTGAAAAAACAATTTCTTTTCAACATTTTACTATTTCTGTATTTCTTTATTTCATGCGCCTGTTTCTTACTGCTTCTCCTCCCCCTCTTTTCCCCATATCTTTTTTCATTCCAATTTATGTCCCTCTCTTTCTTAATATCTTCCTTTCCCCTTTTCTGCTGGGTCTTTCTATCTTTTCCAACTTCACAGGTATTCCCCCTTTTGATTGCCTTCTTAAGTCTCAACTTTTTAACCTTCCTTCTTTCCCCACTTCTTTGTAGTGTCCTTTGTGTTAATTGTCTATTTAAGATGCCTTCTCCTAGAATCGACTCCTCCTCCTCTAAAGCTCTTCTTGTTCTTCAATCGCCATTTCCATTTTTTCTAACAGAGAACAAAGTGATTTGCCTCTTTCCTGTAGTAATTCTCTCATATTTTTAAGTTCCATTTTTAATTCCCAAAGAGATATCATCATTACACACTCTTGTATTTTATGATTGTTAAAGTCCACACATACTTTCCTTCTTTCTTCTTTCAATTTTCTAAAGTTCTCAATTGTTCCAGCCCAGGGTCTATACCAAAAACATCAATCAATCCCACAGTCAGTCTTTCCTTGCTTTTTTCTTTATTCTAGTTCTGCTTTCACTTTCTAGGATTCTTACTTTGTTTCAATATTTCTTTAATATTATATCCACACAAGTTCATTCAGAAACAGGAGCTTAAGTTTTTGTCAAAAGGTGGCACTCTCCATTATACAAAGTCTTCACCTTTTCCCCCTATTTTTTTATTTAGGGTTTTTCGAACCTCAATATTCCAACACAGTCCAGTCTCCAATTTGTAAACTTTATTATTATTATTTTTTGACAATCTTAAGTCCAGCTTTATTTTATGCCTGTTTATTGTCAAAATAGTCCAATTTAGTTAAATCTTTAGTTCTGGCTTCTTCCTTTCCCTGTTCGAAGCCCCGCTTAGCTGTCAGAAATATTTTCTTATTTTTTTTCCTGTCCCTTTGTAATTTCGCCACTCACTTTTCTTTTCTTAAAAATTCCATGTTACCTTAATCCCAGGGTACTTTTGTTTAGTTGCATCGCCCAATTGTCCTGGTTCAGATGTTATCCATCTCTTTCTTCCCTCCTGCACAAATCTTAATCCAGCTGAGTCCTCCTCCTCGGGGTGGCCATTTTAAACCACCACTGCAGTCGTCTTCGGGGGGAAAAAGACCAAGCCCAGGAGGGGAGATGCAGCTCCCCTCAACCTGGCTTGCGGCTTCCCCTTACTCCACCGTCCCTCCAAGGCAGCTTCAGTCCCTAATCGTAATGATCGGGGCTCTCCAACGAAAGAGCATGGACCATAGCTGCAGAGAGATGCGATCTACGGTCTGTCAGTGAGGAGGCTCTGCCTTCTCCCCCCCACCCCAGTGCTGAGATTCTAAATTTTTTACTACCGGTTCTGTGGGTGTGGCTTGGTGGGTGTGGCTTGGTGGGTGTGGCTTGGTAGGCCTGGCAGGGGAAGGCTACTGTAAAATCTCCATTCCCACCCCTCTCCAGGGGAAGGTTACTGTTTCTGTTACCGGTTCTCTAGAACTGGTCAGAACCTGCTGAATACCACCTCTGCAACCACCACCATCACAATCTGGGTTTAAGAATTCTGAAATCTCTAGTACTAATAAATTTGTGATGCTGGAACTGAGAGAAATATTTTTTGCAAGTTGGTTTGGTATAATTCCATGGTTTCCCCAAGGTTGACACAATTAGTTCTTCCATAGGAAGGCGGTCTTGTATCCAAGATAAAAATCTGTGATTTTGAAGTTTTTAGCTTTTTTTAGATATGGTTTGCTAATGTTTCTTACAGAACAGTTATTACTACTTTCAACATTTTCTGGCAGGCAGAGACAAGGTAGAGTTTAAAAGCTTTTCTGAACTCTGTATCCAGTTATATGAATTTTAGTGCTTTGATACATGTTTAAGCCAAAACGCAGATCCACTCAAATAAAAATGTTTCTGATGGGATGTTTGTTAAAGAATCGATAATGCCTTGACATTTACTTGTCAGGAGATATGACTATAAAGACATCTACAGAAAGAAACACAATAACTACATTGACTCAAACTGTCACCCAAAATGGGTTTTAAAAGTCACTCAAGCACTTTTTTTTATCAGGTTATATAAAAAGGAACATACTTTATATATATATATATAAATATTTTTAAAGGACAATGTGCTTTATTCGAGTTCACTTTAAGCCAATGACAATAGCCAAACAGGCATTTAGATTCTGTTTATACTGTATATACTGAAGGAAAGGAAAAAGCAGTATTTTCCCCAAATCCTTCTACACTGTATATCCTGCAGCTTTCGATGCCCACTGTAATGATGTTGCAGTGCATTGGAACAGGAGAGGAAATATTGCATGTATGTAAAAAGACAATAACTTCTGGCATCTATTTCCAATATCAAATCTCCACTTGCTCTTATTCTTCTTCAGAAATGAAAAGAGTTTCTTTAAAAAGGGGCAGGTGTGAACCTAACTTTGTAAGAGTTCTTGGCCCTTGATTGATGGTATCATATCCATCAATATCAGTGTATTTATTTCTTTATGTAAAGTATTATCTATGATGTTACTGGATGTAAGGATGCAGTGACACTTTTCTTAAAGTCTAAAATGATTTTTTTGACTTTATATCAGCTTCTGACTGACAGAAAAGAAGCACAAGAAAGAAAGCATGATGTTAAAATGCTACTCCTGGACAGTTTTCTGAAAAGAGGCAAATGGCGATGAAGTGAGCGATAAAAGGCTTTCATTCACTCAGTGGGACCTGATTTACACTATATACTAAGCAGACTGTGTGTGTGTGTGTGTGTGTGTGTGTGTGTGTATATATATATATATATATATATATATATATATATATATATATATATATATATATATATATATATATATATATATATCTTTATATGTAAAAGATTCCCTATTGCCATCAGTTACCCAAGGTCCATTCTCCCCTTGATGTACCATTGATTTTATGTAGGTGAGATCTATTAATGTTAATGGAAGTTATGCATGTAATTCTTTTGCTTTATCAATGAGGGAATAGACATTTATGCTTATAAAGAAATTACACAGATAAAAGACATTTTCAAGGAGAGAGAGTATGTTTAGCTTTTCAATTTTCATATTTAATTCTAGACAAAAATGCCAGAGGAATAAGTGACTTCAATAATTCACAAAGCAGAAAGGCCAGCAGATGCTGATTCAAACTGATACCTTGAAAAATAGGTCTCTATGCAGATACAATGATCCTATGATAACACTATTACTTAGGTAACATCCCAGTTTCGTAAGTGAATATGCCACCGAACAATCTGCATTAGTTACATATCTGCAAAAATCTTTGTTGAGTGAACTGTTGTAATAGTTTAGCATGCATGTTAGATTGTAAATTATAATTGGGTGAGTTCCCCAAGTGATTGACTGTAGCATTTCCTTTTCCCTTTGTCAGTGAGATTTGAGCCCTTTATACCTGCTGCTTCATTTTATTAACAGTGATTTGCTTAAACAATTTACAATACAAATAATTTATGTAGTTTTGAATGCAATATTCTTCACTCTCCCCATAGTCCTTTTGTAGCTTTGTCTCTAGATTCTACTCTCTCTCTCTCTGGTTAGTTCACTACTTTTAATGCATTTAAGCCTTTAAAACTTTAGCAGTTTCCTTTTCAAATTCTTTCAGGTCAGAATTTTAGCTTTGAAAACAAAGCTCTCATCTTTAGATTCCTTAGGTTTGTTATTTTGAAAAGTCTGTCACTTGAAAAGTAAAAAGTATGTCTAGATCTCCAGGTCCATGCAGCTCTCTAGCAAGCAAGACTCTCTTGTTTGGAAGCTACAGTTTTGTATTTGGTAATAACACAATTCTGAATGGAGGAAAAAGGGCAGTGACTAATTGTCACCACCTACAAAAACTGAGATGACATCACAAAGCTGCAATCTATGCCACCTTCAGTTTAGAATAGCTCATGACAATCAAGGCAATTTTTGAGAAAAAAAATAAATATTATGGATCTTAACAAAGTCATTATGGTCTCTTCCATCTTTGAGGATTCTTCTGTGTAAGAAAGAACATTAGTGTTAGTTGTCTGTCTGTGAAGCTTCCAAAGAAATATCAGAATAGATGTCTGCCCTATCTATGGGTCCTTTGGATAGCCAAAAAGTGAATGAATTTTTATTATTAGTGGATGTAAGCTTCACTGATCACTTACTCTTCTTGCTTGTTAATGTGTTTCTTTTCTTTTCTTTTGTACAATTTTTAAAAAAGAAGATTGGAAACAAATTTCTTTTTAAAAATCTATATTGCAGCACCCAAAAATGATGCTATTATTGTAGTAATTCATTAGATGGGAACTAAGAAGTTTATTAATCAATCTAATTCATAGCTCAAAAAACTGGCTCTTAGTGATGCCAATGAAAATAATACAAAAATATTTTTGTATTGCACTTTGTCACAAGTTAATGTGATCAAGAAATGAAGAGAACGGAACAAGACAAAAGGAGAAATAGGAAAAGCTATCAATAAAAAAAGCAATTAAATATAGTACAATTAGAGCAGAACTACCACATGACCTACACCTGAACTTCTTTTTTGAATGCAGCAAAACATATCCCATCTAAACAGGCCTCTAGATACCAGAGGTAAATCACTGAATAATCTTCCCATAAAAATTCTTGTTGCAAAAATAATTCTGGCCATAAGAATGCTTTGTTGTTGTTCACTTGCTAAGTTGTGTCCAACTCTTCGTGACCACATGGATCACAGCATGCCAGGTCCCCCTGACCTCCACTATCTCCCAGAGTCTGCTCAAATTCATAACCACTACATTGATGACACTACCTTATCATCTTACTCTGATGTCCTCTTCTCCTTTTGCCTTCAATCTTTCCCAACATCAGGGTTTTTTTCCCAGTGAATCGTCTCTTCTCAGTTGGTTGTCAAAGTATTTGAGCTTCAGTTTTTGTATCTGTCCTTCCAAAGAACAGTCAGAGCTGATTTCCTTTAAAGATTGAATGATTTGATCTTCTTCTTGCAGTCCAAGGGACTCTCAAGAGCCTTCTCCAACACCACAATTTGAAAGCATCAATTCTTTGGTGTTCAGCCTTCTTTATGGTCCAATCCTCACAGCCATACATTACTAATGATAAAAACCTTTGCTTTGATTATATGGACCTTTGTCACAAGGTAATCTTTCTGTTTTTAATATGTCTATCTGGGTTTGCCATGGTTTTCCTCCCAAGGAGCGTCTTTTAATTTGATGACCATAGTTGCTGCCTGCAGTGATCTTGAATAACAAGGCTACCTGCCTCTAACTGACCTCATCCCTTTCCTAAGAGGTCTGTAGGTGGCGTGCATAAGTGCACCAACATGCCTACTTTCCCTGTCCTATTGTTTCTTTTATTTTTTTTTATTTTTCTTATATGTATCCATGTATTCATAACTAAGTTTTTACTTATACCTATTATCTTGTAAGCAATTGACAAACCAAATAAATAAATAAAATAAATAAATAAATAAATAAGAATACTGAAGTACAACATATATTAGCACAATAAGTTTCAATATGAGAAAAGCAAACTTCTTTAGCCTTCCATTCTCCTTAATTATGGCTAGAAGGATTTCAAAAATGGCCGTTTTCCATTTGGCTAGGTAATAATGCACTTCTGATTGTGCAATACAATCTTATATTTCTGGTGCCTGAGGATGAGTCAAGTATCCAGGGAACATATTGGTTCATTCGCGTAAAGCGTTATTCTTTAAGATGCTATAGATTATGGATTATGTTTATTATAAGGACCCAGATTGTTGGAGGCATTATGCTGACTCTGTAACTGCTTAGAGAGGGCTGTAAAGTACTGTGAAGCGGAATATAAGTCTGAGTGCTATACCTATTGTTATAAGTCTAGATTGTAAAAATCATAGTGTTAAGAATCTGAAGAGAATTTCACGGAAACCTAGGCTTGGTTTCTGATCAGTTCCACACATCACTATGCTATCAGTAAATTATGCTTCTCTTTTTTCTTTCTTGCCTACTTTTCCTACCAATATCTTCTTAAGCAGCATCTGAGAGGCTAATAACCTCAACATTATTGTAACTCAATAACTTGTGGGCAGGTTTGGAGGTAGATTCTATCTACCTCCTATTTCACTAAAACTGTACAGTAATTTTGGGGCATAAAAAGGGAACTTTGGCTATTTTCTTCTGATCCCTTAGTGGCCCTAACTATGGGAAAAATAAAGGGAATCAATTTCTAATGCATTCCAGTTGGCTACAAAGTTTGAAACCAACAAATCTATGATAGTACAACTTTTACTTTATTAATTCTAGTGATTCATAGTCCACAACGAAAGATTAAACAAAATTATAAATTAAAGACACAAACCATTTAGGTTTCTTATGCATGGCCCTGTAGAATGAACAAACTGGTGCATAAACACCCCAAAGAGCTTTCAAATTATTATAACAGTGAACTTAGACAGGAGAAACAAATGTTACTGTAGACTATTATCTTTAATCTCTGTTTGCCTTTGTCATTGCAGCCCCCGTTGTTTTTACCAGCTAATTGTTATTACCTTCAACTTAAGCCTTTTCATTAGTGCTGTACATATGATGCCCTTTTTCATGGCACATCCCACTGTACATCCTTCCAATCAGCCCATAGTATTGAATCAAAAATAAATTTTAATGGAACAAAAGAGAAAAATATCTCTAATGTAATAGAAACAGTACCATGTTCTTTCAGCTCTTTGGACGTGTGCTTATAAACTCAAAACATTAAATAATTGGTGTCTGTTGTTCCGCTTAGAATTTGCTTTGATAGTTGCATGTCTGTCTAAATGTTATTTTTATATCCAGTAGCTTCAACTTTATAGTCATGAAGAGTATTTTCATCCTGTTTTTCTCCAAACATTGCTAGTGTATTTGCTACAAATCAGTGCAAAGTTGAAAATAGGTGATGTACAATCTACCTAAGCACTTGGCATTTGGCATGATTACAATAATCACACACATACATGAATCGTTTTGTTTGATCACTCTGTGGGAGGCAGACTTCTTTGACCTATGAAGCTGATCTGTGAACTTTGTCAAAAAATTCAGAATTACACTGTTGAGGGTTGTGCATCCTATTAGCATAATTTGCCACCCAAGATGTAAATGTACGTTCTACAATGACACAGTGATGGGGAAAGAAAGGAAACTAAAACTTGCTAACATTATTTATATTAGGTCTTTCTTACCAGCTTTGATTATAAGCTTGGTGTATGGTGGTATTGTAGAAACTGTTCTGGCATCATTTGTGATTATATGTATTCGGAATTATGGGATGAGAAGATGCATGATAAAGGGGCATGAAGTCTAAATCTAAAACTGTACTTTGGTTTTGCAGAACAGAGCATAAATTATAAGAAGGCTTCTTTTGTTTTGTTTTTACCTATAAAATGGAGTTGGAAAATAAATGCTTGGGAGGATCATATTCTAAAACTGCTCTACCTGAAATGCACGCAGATATCAGTCTCTTGTCCCACTCCCCACCCCGCTATTTGCATTCAAGGAAGTATTTGTAGGACTTAATTGTCCCAGGAGCTTGCTTTAAAAAGGAAAAGAAAAAGAAAACACCACAAATAGTTCAGAATTCGAACGATGATGTTTCTCTCTTTCCTCTCCACCCCAGCCCTCCCTTCCTGAAATTAAAATATGTTGGAATGCTCAGTACAGCTTTTCACTCCCTTTTGAATGGACCCTTTAGTTTTTCACACCAAGGTGTCCTTCAGGGTGCCAGGTCAGGCTACCAAAACAGCTTCTAGGAGGGGATTAGGACCAATTAACATCTCTGTACACAAAAGCCACTGGCAGCTGAACAGGCAGCCTGGTGGCCTGTTCAGGAGCTGCATTTTAAATAAGGGCCTTCTGTGCTTGAGCTCAAGTGGGAAGAGGCGGAGAAAGTTTTTATTTATAATTGAAAACGCTGCTCCTGGATAATGTGTGAAGAAAGGCAGAGTGGTGTTCAAAAGTATCTAACAAATATCATTTGAATATTGCCCTTTATTGTATTAATTCCCATCAAGGATTTGGTAACAATGTTGTAATTCCATGCTGCATATGGAAAGAATTTTTTAGAACGTGGTTGAGAAAAACAACTGATTAAGCCACATATTATCTCAGACTGTTTGTAGGCTTCTCTCTGTTTGTTTAAAAATGTGTGTTAGTCTCAGGTAGAAATAAGAAGTAAGTAATAAGGCTATTATTATTATTATTATTATTATTATTATTATTATTATTATTATTATTATTATTATTATTATTATTATTTGCACAGTCAGCCAGATGTTCAGACTGGGTTTGGCATTTTTCTCTATTTATCAAGTCCTTACCAAGGACTTGGTATAGGGAAATCTGGACGTTTGATGATGATGATTACTATTACTACTGCTACATATACAAAATATCTATTACCATATGTCTCCATGAAATACTTTACTTTGTTTACAATACATAAAATGACATATTTGAATTGGATACTTTATTTAGCCAAGTGTGAATAGACACACAGGATATTTTTTGTAGACAGAAGGCAATTGTATTGGTTAAGGGACTGAATATATCCATATTAATTTTTTTGTGGGTGGAAAAGCATGAAAAATAAGTATTGAGGAAAAAAAAGTGACAAGATAATCAAGAAACCAAATCACCTCATTGGCATCTTCATTTCTTCTTGTCTCTAGTGGATCCTTTTATATGCTACAATATTGAATTTCATCCCCATGATCCCTAAACTATTTTTACCCATGTTAATAATTGTTAGTATATGTTGGGACTACTATTCCTGCCATTCCTAGTAAAAAAAAGTACAGTTAAAGATCTGAAAGGGAAATTATGCCTTTGATTTTAGCTTTTACAATCTAGTAATTACAATATTTATGTTTGTAAAAAAACATCTCCATATGGAACAAATTATTATTAGCTGGTTTTAACTGAAGCGTGTCTGTTTATCATACTCAAAGACTTGGTTGAAACCATTTATAGATGTGTATATATGGGTCTTTAAACTACATTCTCTATAATTGATATTACTTTCAATAATCTAATTTGGTGGCATACTAAGAGAAAAAAGTGGGTTTGTATGTATCATAAAGGAGCCCAGAATTTTATCAAGGATGATAATTTATAATTTATTTTATTAACTCTGATAAAAACTCTCTCCATATTTACAGTAAATTTCTTCCAAATGTTAAGTAAAATCATGGTTAATGCTAAACATCATAATTACACTATTTTTAAATATAGTAAAAGAACGACCATTTCGACTTTCAAAAAAAAATCTGAAAACAAGTGCTAGGATGATGTTTTAAAGACTTCAGGATTCAGTAAAACAAGAAGAAATAATGGAAGGAAAAAATGATTTCAGTGAGTATCAAATACTTTTGATCAGGACTGTCAAACCCGCAGCCTGCGGGCCAGTTTAGCGAAAGGGAAAAAAGTCCCGATATGTCACGTGATGCTGCAAGTTTGACACCTCTGCTTTAGGTCATGCCATGGAACTTAGCCAATTTATATCCTTATTGTATTGCTTTACTAGGTTAAAATCATGCTTTTGCTCCACAAATTCAATGACATTTTGGATCATCCTCCATGTTCTCCCCACTACACAGCCAACAACAGACCTGCATGGGAGGTTGGATTGACACAGCATGGCTGGCTCAGAATCACTTGGTAAGCTTCCATAGCTTAGGTTTGATTTGAACCTCAATCTTCCCATTGCACCCCACCTCTGTAACCAGTGTGCAACACTGACTCTTTGAAGAGCCAATTCATTTCAGTGCGTGTAGCTGAATGAAAACATTGTCAAGATGTTTAGTCATTTGTTTTAAATCAGAATTTGTAACTTGAGGCAAATGAGAAACCCCATCATTATGATCACAGTCAGTATTTTACAAATAACCATGAACTCCACTCCAGCAAGATATTTTAGAGCAAACATTAAATGTTCTCAATGTATGGTTCCCTGCACCACCACCACACACAACTTCCTCCTCCCCTTTCCTTGTCTTTAGTTTCAGATACTGTATTGTGTTTCTTCTGACATGTTGATTCTACCTCATGCTTAACGGTAATTGGTAGTGGTCTAGGTGGGGATGGAAACATTGTTATGTTTTGTTCATTTTTCACACTTCAGTAGTTATCCCTTTCTTTCCCTGGATGTATGCTTATTAGTGTATGAAATGCAGGTGTGTGGGAAATAGCAAGCACGCACTGACAGGTTACTTTGTTGGCCAGTGCCTAATTAGTAGCATAGTGGATGCACCCTGCTAAGCTTTAGTGGATTGCAGTAGAGCTGGTCTGTTCTAATTTCCTCACCGCTTTGATATTCACCAAAAGATTGACAGTTAGCACAAAAAGCAAAAGCGCGACAGAGGCCTGCAGAAACAATGGCTGTTCTTGCTTGTAGACACCACAGATGTGAGAGAAAGCTGACTAAAAACAATTGGCTGACACTGTCTAATTGTCTCCAATGTCAGCATCATTAATGTTTTCCCATGTAAAAAGTAAAAGGCCAAGGTTGTATCCTCCCTTTATTTTGAGTCACATGATTATGTAACTTACTGAGATTCAGATTAAGTGTTAATTGTATTTATGCAATAAAAGAAACTGAAGCTACCTTGAATTTAATGAATATGTACTTCATTAATTTCACAGCCTTTAACCTTATTACCTATTCAAATCATCACAATCAGAATTAATAACATCTATAAGCAATTAAAATTACAGAGTATTGAATTATAATCTATGTTTATCTCTGTTTTGCTGATATGCAAATTATGAGTCCTTATTAGCTGAGATGTTGTTTGCCTGCTGAGGACACTTCTTGTCTCTCTTTTAGCAGCAACAAGCAACAATAATCATGTCAATGTGTTATAGCATCTTACACAACCAATTTCCTGAAGGATCACAACAAGAAGGGATTTGAAGTAATTGCCGAACTGCAAAAATTGGAGTCAATGATAAAAAATAAGGCACCATTCACATACTTAAAATATAATGAGAAAGCAAGACAAAACAATTTGAATAATTTTTCTTCTATAAAAACTTATAATGTATAACACACTGATTTTTATAAGTCACTTGACATTCTATAACCTTCCTAAATTCCAATGGAATTCATATTAGAACCCTTCTGATTGTCTACATTAGGTCCTCTCCAATTCATATAATCTGTGGGGAACAGATTTTCAGCTTCAATCCACAATTTTCAGCACTAGGAAGGCATATTATCATTACTATAGTAAATGTTGAGGTTAATGAATACTAAAACTATTGCCATTTGGCATAAGAGTATTTAGGCTGGGGAGGATGTTAATGTTAACCTCCCAGCTATTTTTGGTGGATTTCCAAGTACATCATAAACACTGATTTCATCAGTTGGGTAAAGAAGGGAGGAGAGAATGTT
Organism: Notechis scutatus; assembly: GCF_049901735.1. Taxonomy (NCBI): domain Eukaryota; kingdom Metazoa; phylum Chordata; class Lepidosauria; order Squamata; family Elapidae; genus Notechis; species Notechis scutatus. The sequence continues at coordinate 113,953,448 of NC_142012.1, forward strand.
GCCAAAACTGAGATTTCAATTTAGTGAACAGGTCACTGTAAAACAATTCATTACAAAATGAGTGCTTGAATGTGGTGCTCAGTACTCAAGACAGGATAGAGCACTTCATTTTAACGAGTTCATAGAAATGGCCTTGGAGGTGGTCTTCAAAGTCTTGTAAAATTAACGTCTATGCTCATGCTCCCTTGTTGGAGACAGCTTAGGAATTCATGATCACATTCTGGGCTTATGATATTTATTTCATAGCATTCAGCAACAGAGTAGAGAGGGTATTTTGTACAGGTCAGAGGAATACAAATTTTATTAAAGATTTTGCAAAGAAATAAAAGAAATAAAAACTAACACAAAGGAAGAAAGGATAAAAAACAAAGGAAGAAAGAAAAAAGAAAGAAAAAAAAGAATAAACAGAACAAAAATAAATAGAAAGGAGTAGCTAATGAGTTCTTCCACGGCAATTACAAGTACAATGATAACATTGGCTGCTTATAAAAAAGGTTACTTTTTTCTATTGTTTAATTTTTTTTTCTAATCATCAAACCCACAAATCAGGAATCCACTTTTCTGTTTTATGCAAAAAGACTATACGGTAAGGGATTTCCAGTTATCCATAAATACAGACGTTCTATTTTCTCTAATCAAAGAACCACATCTGCAAGCTCCATCATCTTCGCTAGCCATTCTTCCATTGTGGATAATGTTGAATCTTTCCACTTTCAAATATATAATAGTCTTGTTGTGGCTATCATATATGAAAATAAAGTTTCATTACTTTTTTATAGTTGTCTGTCCATTAGTTCCAAAAGAAAAGTATCTGGTTTCAATTGTTCTTTATCCTTTTAAATCTTCTACATTAATCTATTTGTACCCATTTTTTAGAGCTGTTTTTGCACGTACACCCAACATAATAAAATGTCCCTTCATGTTATTCACATTTACTGCAAAGACTTGAAATACTTTATGAACTCTATATAATATCTCATGACCAATAGCAACAAGTATCATTTTGTTAAAAAGAATCTCTTTATGGCTAGAAAATAAAGTAAATTTCAATCTTTTCAACCACTTATTTTCCGGTGATACTTTTGTTTACTATGACCAAGTTTTTAGCCCATTTTATTACATTTTCACTTATTCTCCTGTTTCATATTTCAACAAAAGTTTATACATCTTTAAAACTCATTCTTACTTTGTTCAAAACCATAACATCTTTTATCAACTTTAAATCTTTCTGATAATTGTTCATTGACACGGATATCCTTTTGTTATCAGATCTTTTTATTTCATTTTACAGTCCTCTTGAGAGAATTCTAATACATCACAATAAGTGAACCATTTACATTTACTTATCATTTCTTGTCTATGAAATGCTTCTGACATTGAAAGCCACAAAGGCATTTTTGGGCAGAATTTAAGTGTATATTTATTCCAAATTCATCTAACATAATTAATTTTAAAGACCATATTCTCCTTAGCTTCATCATACCATACAACTGAACGCATTCATGCAACCTTCTACAATGCTGTAACAAATCTGGGACTGGAACAATGAGTAACCAACAATACTAGGCTTAACAACTGCCTCGATCTCATCTTCTGCAATAGTTTGAATTCAATATCCAGAATACAAATTAAAGAACCCTTTTCCAACAGTGACCACAACATGATTTGCTTTTGTCTCAATATACATCCACACAAAAATCATCACAACGACAAAATCCCCAATTATAACTTCAAAAAAGGCAGCTATGATCTTATAATCAATGATCTCTCTACCCTTGATTGGGAATTTCTATTCACTGGATGCAATAGTGTTGAAGACCATTACAACATATTCTTACTAGAAATCAAAAGAGCCATCAAACTATATATACCAATAACAACTCCCAAAACCAGGAAAAACAGATTACCCATAACAATAAGGAAGCTTCAATCCAAAAAGAGATCACTTTGGTGAAAAAACAAATCTGGTCACATTGCCAACTTCAAAAGCCGATACAAAAATCTATGCCACCAGATAAAAACTGAATGTACTAATTATCACATTAAACAAGAGGAAAACCTTCTATGCACAAATTCCACCCGTGCTTTCTACAATTTTGCAAACAACAAACTAAAAGACTCTAGGTCCATCCCACCCCTGAAAGGACCTAATGGCAAAGACTGCAATGACGACACCATCAAAGCAAACCTCTTTAACACATTCTTTGGCTCAGTATTTGTAAACAGCAATGGATCAAGCCCAGTACTTCCTAGTCGAACCACAGACAACTACAATGATCTAATACATATTGATTTTACAGAAGACATTGTTGAAAAAGCACAGCGCAATCTAAAACCATCCCTATCTATTGGACCGGACGGAATATGTGCCTACTTCTTAAAAAAGCTAGCCACTGCCATAGCCGAACCTATAAGCATAATCTTTGAAAAATCTTTCAGGACCAGCTCCTTGCCAAAACTATGGTCACAAGCCACGGTCATCCCCATCTTCAAAAAGGGAGACCCCAGCCTAGTTGAAAATTACAGACCAATCTCCTTAAAGTCATGGAATCAACCTACTCTCTAATAAACAATTTGATTTCAGAAAAAAACTATCCTGTAATCTGCAACTCTTACACTGTAAAAACATATGGACTACACAACTCGATCAGGGCAAAGCAATAGACGCAATCTACATAGACTTCTGTAAAGCCTTTGATTCAGTGGTACACAACAAACTACTACTAAAACTAAAATCTTATGGTATCTCTGGACACTACATAACTGGATAGAAGCATTCCTGTCAAACAGACAACAAATAGTCAAAATTGGAAGCATCCTATCAAATTCTGTACCTGTCAACAGTGGTGTTCCCCAAGGCAGTGTTTTAGGACCAACTTTCTTCATACTCTACATAAATGACCTCTGCGATCATATTAAGAGCAACTGCGTTCTCTTTGCTGATGATGTAAAGCTATTCAACACCACAGACAATACTACTGCTCTCCAAAAAGACCTTGACTATGTATCAGAATGGTCAATCAAATGGCAACTTCAAATCTCAACAAATAAATGCACTGTCTTACATATTGGCAAAAAAAAAAATCAGAAAATAAAATACAAGCTAAATAATCAAGACCTTGTTGAGGATCCAAACTTTGTCAAGGACCTTGGAATACTCATCTGTAATGATCTAAGTGCTAGAGCCCACTGTAACTACATAGCCAAAAAGGCATTAAGAGTTATTAATCTAATCCTACGTAGCTTCTTCTCTGGTAATATCACACTACTAACAAGAGCATACAAAACATTTGCTAGACCTATACTTGAATACAGCTCATCAGTCTGGAACCCATATCATGTATCTGATAGTAACACAATTGAAAAAGTCTAGAAATATTTCACAAGAAGAGTTCTCCGCTCCTCTACTCATTGCAGAATACCTTATGCCACCAGACTTGAAACTGTAGACCTAGAAAACCTAGAACCACACCGCCTCCGGTCCGATCTAAATATGGTATATAAAATCATACATTGCAATGTCCTATCTGTCATTGAATACTTCAGCTTCAACCATAACAATACAAGAGCACACAATAGATAGAAACTCAAGATAAACTGCACCAAACTTGACTGCAGAAAATATGACTTCAGCAACAGAGTGGTCAATGTTTGGAATACTCTACCTGACTCTGTGGTTTCTTCCCCAAGCCCCAAAAACTTTAATCTTAGACTGTCTACTATTGACCTCACCCCCTTCCTTAAAGGCCTGTAGGGGGCATGCATAATCGCACCAATCGTGCCTACCGTCCCTGTCCTATTGTTTCTTTTTATTTTTCTTATAAGTATCTATCTCATGTATTCAAAACTATGTTTATTCTTATACCTGTATCTTGTAAGCGATTGACAAATCAAATAAATACAAAATAAATAGAAATATCCATGCCATCCAAATTTCAGATTGTGTCCTTTTTTTCACTCAGTAATCTTCTATTACTTAGCAATACCTTCTTTTTCATCAGTCAGGGTTGTCAAACTCCCAGCCCATGGGCCGAATGCGTCACGTGCTGGCCATGCCCACATCCGATTTAGGAAAGGGGGGAAGTCCTGATATGTCACATGATGCCACTGTGATGATGTGAGTTTGACATCCCTGATCTAAATTAAGTAACAGGCAGCAAACTATAGTGTCAAATCCAGTAGGCCCATCCCTCCTCTTTCCAACACATCTTGTAAAACTTTATATTTAAATTGAATTTTTTTCTCTTTCTGGACAAATTTAGATATGTCATTCTGCCACTGTTTAAATGGTCATCAGAATAAGCATTGTCTGAAATAAAAATAGCAAGAATGAAGAAGAATTCCATTCTCATGTTTTCATCATTGCAGATTCTTAATATCCAATGGGGATTTTCCTGCTGACATGCAGGAAACGGTAGGCCTATCGTAGAAGAATTAAGAAGTGAAGTATTAGAATAATTGCAATTAATACTTGGAATAAGTAATTAAAAGCCTGGATTAAAACATCTGTTTTAAGAGCCTTTTACAATAGAGTTGCCTGTCTAGTCAGCTCTGTAGGAAGTGCATTTGAAGGAGCTGGAGCAGCAATAGAAAAGATTTGATCTTGAGTTGCCACCAAACAAAGTCACAACAGCTGGAGGTGAACTTCTTAGATGACCTAAACTGGAAGTCATTGTCTCAAAATTGCCTGGTACTAAGCTTGAAAGGTAATAACCAATACTTTATATTTTGCTCAAAAGCAAATAGGCAGCCACTACATGCTTTACACACAGATATAATATGTTCTCTTTCCTTATCCAATCTGGCTTCTGGTTTCTGGATTAACTGGAGCTTTCTGACTAGGTACAAAGTGAGCAGTTTTATATAAACAACATTCATTTGTTTGCCTGTTTATTTAAAACATTTACATAGCTGTTCATCTTTCAGACAACTCTGGCCAGCTCTCAATCAAAGATAAAAAAACAAAATTATTTTAAAAACTATAAAACACAATAAGTTAAAAGATAAAATGTTAAAAACAACAAAACACTTCACTACATTCCAGCTTTAAGTCATTTTCCAAAGGAATATTCTGTATCACAATTATGAGCCACAATGGCACAATGGTTAGAGTGCAGTACTACAGGCTACTTCTGCTGGCTGCCAGCTGTCTGCTATTTGGCAGTTCAAATCTTACCAGGCTCAAGGTTGACTCAGCCTTCCATCCTTCTGAAGTCCGCAAAATGAGGACCCAAATTGTTGGGGGCAATATGCTGACTCTGTAAACCAGGGTTGTCATACTCCCGGCGCATGGGCCAGATGTGTCACGCATTGGCCACACACATGCCCAGTTTAGTGAAGGGGGGAAAAGTCCCAATACGTCACATGACATTGCCATGACAACTTGAGTTTGACACCCATTATAAACCACTTAGACAGGGCTGTAAAGCATTGTGAAGCAGTATATAAGTGTAAGTAGTATTACAATTGCTATCAACCAAAGAAGTTAAAAGGTTATCTTGGCTGTTAGCTCAATCTGGGAAAACAGAGAATATATGAGTCAGAATCATCCCACAATACTTCCCTGATCCACCTGGCACAGTGTAATCCCATTCAGAGCAGGCAATTCCGGTGGCGCCTTCCTCGTGAATGAACCAGAGACTGTGATTGTGCGTGGCTTCAATCCATGCTCTCTCGTCGGAGAGCCCTGAGCATCTGCTTTTGGGGCCAGAACCACTCTGTAGGAGTGGTGAAGAAGGGGGAGACCACCAGCTGGCATACTCCTTTCTGAAGATGGGCTGTCAAATATGGCCACCCTGAAGAGGAAGAGCTAACCGGGACAAAGATTGTGCTGGAGCAGTGAAGAAGAGGACAGCGTGAAAACTGGGCTAACCAGGCGCAATATCTGGACATAAAGGTACCCTGGAATTAAGATTCTAAGAAATTTTTAAGAAAGATAGTAAAAGCGGTAACCAGAGAATGTGGGGGGGAATGAAAGCTGAAAGTGGCTTTGAACTTTGAAAGGAGGAAGCCAGAAGAAAATACCTGTTCAAATTGGATAAATATATGATTTTGGCACTAAATAGTCATAATTAAAGCTGAACTTGAATGTGTCAAAAAAAAACCAGTAACTGATATTTGGCCTTATTGGATCTCTGAAATTTAAAATCCCCAAATAGAGAGGAGAAAGTGGGGGGGGGGAGGGTGGAATTTGGATATAACAGAGAGTGCCACTTAGTGCTAAAGGAAATTTTTTGTGACTCTTTAAAAAATGCCTGGCTCTTTTAAAAGTGAAATTTGATACAAAAACCCTGGAAAGTGGAAATACAGAACATCAAAATAAAAGAAAGAAGCATGAAGAAATTACTCTGGGACTGTTTGGTGATCTTGACATAAACTTAAATGTATGGATCTTGGACTATTTGATGAATCTGGGAAAAACTTAAAAAGGAGTTAATAAAAGCTGATTGTTGGAAATAAATATCAAAGACGCTAGTCGAATTAAATCACTGGACACTTGGTTTGGACTTAAAGAGTCAAGAAAGAGATAAAGAAAATATAATAGAAGTGTTTAAAAATGGCAGAACTTTTTTTGGAATTAAAAATGGAACTAAGAAACATAAAAGAAATGCTACATGAAAAAGGTGAGTCGTGCTGTCTTGCCTTACAATCATTAGAAATTGTGATTCTGGAGTATGACGAACAACAAGGAGTGCCAGAAGAGAAGGAGTTGATTAAAGAAGAGGCCATGGACAATGAACAATTGGAGCAACAAATATTAAAGCGAAGGGGAAACAGAATGGGAATTAAAACTTGGAGATTTGAGGAGGCAACAAAAAGGGGAATGTTTTGAAAGCCAAACAAAGTAAAAGGAAACAGCAGAAAAGGGAATTACAGAAATAAGCTTTAAAGAGGGAGGGGGATAAAAACTGGAGTAAAAAAAGGAAAGGAAAAAAGAAGGAAAAAAGAAGTAATAAGAAAAAGAACCAGGAAGAGATATGGAAATCGAACAAAAATGAAAAGAAATTGTTTATTTAAAAGACATAGAGATATTGATTAGATAAGGATTAAGAAAGGGGATTCTTCAAGGTAATGTGGTGTATTATAAATGTATTTGAAGTAATAAATTACTTAGAAGGTAGGAAATATAGACTTTTAAAATGACTGGAACTGATATTTTCTTGTTATTAGAATTCTTTGTTAAATTATACATAGAGATAAATGGAATAAATGTGAAAAAGAGAAACTATGATAAGTGTACTAACTATGTTTAATGAATTTAAGAATATAGTTGAAACGAATTATGAGGATTGTGGTAAAGAGATTAACATCAGTTTCTATGATTAATTGAATAAATTAATTTAATTGAAATTATTAATGATTTGATGTAACTGAAGGGGAATGTGCCATGTGGAATCCGGCCTAAAATGCATATGTGTTATGTAGTTGTTAGGAAATCATTGTTATTAATTTTGTAGGTAATAATTAAAAAGTCAATTATTATTGGGAATTAAAGAGGAATTAATTAAATGATGTATAAGGTAAAGGGGTGGTACACTCAAATTGGTAATTGTGGGGAAAAATTTTTTGAATTGTTTCAATTGGGATGGAATTTTTGAAATGATGAAATAAGAATATGCGATGAAATCGCAAACCTGACAGATAAAAGTATAAAGTGTAATGAATATGAAGATATGAGAATTATTTAAAGTAAAAAGAAATAGGTTAAGAAATGAATAGAAAATATATAAAATAAGTCTGAGAAAAGTATTTGAGAACATTTATAAAAAAATGTGTAATGTAATGATAGGATATGAAATCAAAGGTGAAAGATGAATATGTAACCAAGGTCATGTTTGTATGGAAATGTGAAAACCTGGAATCATGCTATTCATTAAAAAAAGATGTTTCTGAAATGTGAAAAAATAAAAAACTTTGTACAAAGAAAAGAACAGGCAATTCTATCACCTCTCTTGAAATAGGGTACCTCACAATTAATACTTCCATCTTACTCGAAGTTGAATGTAATTTTATTATTTCTTATTCAGTCCATTATAGACATAAGGCAGGTGTTCACGGGCACCACACCATTTGCTGAATAGATAAATAAATTTGGATGTTATCATCAATCTGTCTCAGTCTAGAAGAAAAATAAAAGGAAGTTAATTGTTCAGTTACTACATAAATAACCACCGATATATTGATATTCAAACACAATTTAATAGTGTCAACATGCCTGGAAAGTATTTTATTGGTTTCCTTAGAATGAGCCCTTGCTAAATTTCATTTATTTCATGTAATAAAGATACTGGTTTATCTTTCTTATTCTTGCAGATATTTCAGACATTCATCCTTGTACGTGAAATGTCAATTGATTTCACTGTTGATTCTATAAGGATTTTTAAAGGATTTTTTTATTGTTCAAGGCCACTGACCTAACTTGCCAGTAAATTCAGCTTAAATATCACGCTGATCATTTTGATCATTTACGGTATACACACACATGCAAACAAACAGATTTCCCCCCAGTTTTATCCTTTATGCTGTGATGTCCACAACTCCAAATTCTGATTAGAAAAAGTAGTAATGCTGAGGTATTAAACTTGTATTTGGTGTGATCCAAGTCCGTTTTAAAGCACTCTGAAGTCCCATCTATTCCAAAAGGAATGAACTGCAGACAACATTGGTGGAGTTGTAGTGAAACTGCTTCATTTTTTCAGGCCAAAAAGCAAACAAAGCCAATTACGCTGCTATTTATCTTCTTGTTACTGAACAACAGAGGTAAATAAAATTAAATAGGCAAGCCTAACAGAAAAAGAGCAGGTTATGAAAAAAGGAACATAAGGCGCTATGCACTCTAATAATTGTAGTCTGCAGTAATGTAAGTGAGAATGACAGTATTGACTTATAGTCCATTATGAATCAAGATATTAGCCTTATTTTCAAGATTTTATCATAGCTTTTAGTCCTTTCTAAAAATCTTCATTAAGGATTTTAAATGCAAAGGTCTTTGCTTACATTTAAAATACTTTCCCAAGCCTCTGAAGCATCATCACGCTTTGCTAATGGATTTCTGAATGCCATTTTCATTATTTTATTTTTATAGCTCTCTTCACTGTCTTCATTACTTTTATTATTGTTAGAATGATACATTTTGCTTTTATGTGTACTGTCTTTTCAATATTTACCTCTTCCGAGATTACTATTAATAAACATTAGAAGAGATTTACAAATACAAAAACACTTGAGGAAGTTTGTATATCTCTAAATGTATTACACTGTGCTTATTCAGACTCTGCAAGCTGAGTTTTCTTGTGTTTGAGAACTGAATTATTATATAGAATAGAAACTTTGCTAAATAATGCTAAACTAAACAATCTAGTCTATTAAATGTGTGATTCACACATTTAACGAGTTATTTTTATTCAAATACTACCAGTTATATGGGGATAAGAGGAAGTCAGAATCAGCCCTACTTCCAAAGGTGCCACTGCCTTTTCCAAAATCAACTGGACTTTCTTGGTTTTTTTCCTTTGGAAACATTTCACTTCTAACCCAAGAAGCTTCTTCAGACGACCATGACCTAGATGATTGTGAATCAACCTTACTGGGTGGGGAGAAGAGGAGGAAAAGGAAGAGGAAGAAGAGGAAGAGAGTGTCTGTGTACTAGGATTCTGGCCCGTTTCCCACAATGATCAAGAGGGAAGCTACTACCATAGATAACAAATCCTTCCTGATACAAATAATGAGTGAGAAGCTTCTATAATATAGCAGAAAAGATCTACAAGTAAGGCCACGCCTCAAATCCTCTTACAGCTTGCATTATACAAAGAAAACAGATAAATTAATGAACATATGCCTTACAGTATTAAATATGTTTGTGAGATTTACAAGTACAACAAGGTCTCTAATGACTTTCTTACTAATAAAAAAAATAAAAGATAAGTTAGATGAAATTTGATTCATAACTGGCTGGATGATTGCACTGAGAAAATCTACTAAATAGTTCCACATCATCACGGAGAACAGTACAAAGCAGACCATTGCAGAGCTTTATCCTGGGTCCTGTGTGCTTTTCATTGTTTTTGTTAAAGACTTGTACAAAGAGGAGGAGGATTACCTTGAAAATGACATAAAACCTTGAGAATTGGTTTAGCACCTTAGACGAGAGAGAAAAGATACTGAAAGATGGAGATATGTTTAAACAATAGGTCCAAATAATAATAATAGAAAACACATTATCACCACATTATAAAAAAGATGTTGAGACTCTAGAAAAAGTACAGAGAAGAGCAACCAGGATAATTAGGGGACTGGAGACTAAGGCATATGAAGAACAGTTACAGGAACTGGGCTTGGCTAGTCTAGTAAAGAGAAGGACCAGGGGAGACATGATAGCAGTCTTCCAATATTTGTGGGGCTGCCACAGGGAGGAAGGGGTCAAGCTATTTTCTAAAGCACCTGTAGGCCAGACAAGGAATAATGGATGGAAACTGGACAAGGAGAGATTTAACCTGGAAACAAGGGGAAACTTTCTGACAGTGAGAACAATCAACCAATAGAACAGCTTGCTCTCGGAAGTTGTGGCAGCTTCATCACTTTAGACTTTCAAGAAGAGATTACACTGCCATTTGTCAGAAATGGTGTAGGGTCTCCCGCTTGGGCGGGGAGTTGGACTAGATGACCTACAAGGTCCCTTCCAACTCTGATTATCTGTTATCTGTTAAAACATCAAAAGAGAGAAGTTCTGCATCTGGAAATAAAAAATGAAAAGCACAAGTTTAGGATTACTGCCTTGGCATATGTAAAAATAATTGGGCTGGTACTAGTAGATAACAATTTGAATATTGACTAACAGTGAAATACAACTGCTAACAAGGTTAATATTGAGATGCATGATGGTGAGAGTGCTGGGAATGAAATCCTGCAAGAAACAAAAGTGCTGAGTTTCTGTAACCTCAAGAAATATGATTAAGGCGAGAAATAATAGAGGTTTTCAGATATCTAAAGGGACATCATATGCAGGAGACCTGTAATCCGTACAGCTTATGTCATTTTGAAGGCAGGACAGAAACAATGAGTTGAAACTTTCCAAAGGTTGTAAAGTCTGGGGTGTTAGGTGGCAGGTGTCTGTTAGTTTGAATTCTAAAGTTGCAGAGCACATTAGCTTCTTCGTTTTCTGTTACTTTCTCTATTTTATGATCCCACCAGTTCTTGCTTGTGGGGAAATGGGATTTCTTGCAGGTCTTCCAATGCACTATGTTGCTACTTTGTCATGCTGTTGCTTGTAGTGAGCCTGTGTGGCATCTAACTAGGTGGTCCACTGTTTCTTCAGCTTCTTTGCAAAGGTGGCGCTTAGTAGGTGCTTAGTATTTTTATTATTTCCAAATTTATTTGTCTCACATCCATGGATGTTCATGTCCAACATTACGACTCCATGGCTACAATGGTAGCACATAGATACATTCTGTCCTGACCAAGCCTCTATTCCAAATCCATGGAAAGTATCACTTACTTTTATGTCCTTACATTTCATCATTTCAATCTGATTGCAATCATTACATTTTCCAGCAACAGAGGCTGGTCATATCACTCAGTCATCTGTGTGCTCTTTCGCTCATTAACTACCAGATGCAGACATGCTGATACAATACTGATCTAGGCTTGATAGAATATTGTATTCATTTATTAATTACACAGCAATCTACATTACAAAACAAAGTTACAGTTAATAAAAATAGAGTAAAAAAGTATCTAAAGCAACAGAATATCTCCTACCCTTGTTAAGGTACTACTAATATGACAGAAAATATCAAATTGCATGCACTTTTAAACAGCTGTATTGCTTTACTTTTTTACTCACTAGGGGTGTAAAATGGGACAACAAGGATCAGAAATCAAACATGGGATATGGGAATTTTATGTCTGCCTCCACCACACTTCCCTTTCAGATCATTCCTGCACATTTGAAGTTGCGCTGCCACTGCAAAATATAATTGAATGGCTCCTGTCTGGCCTAAACTCCGGTGTAGGAAAAAGAGTTAAAACCTTCCTATTTTAAAATATAATCCTCAGGGGAAACTGATGAAAGCAGATGGATTGAGCCATGGTGGTGCAATGGTTAGAATGTAATATTGCAGGCTAATTCTGCCGACTGCCAGCAGTTCGGCAGTTCAATTCTCACTGGCTCAAGGTTGATTCAAGCTTTCCATCCTTCTGAGATCGGAAAAATGAAGACCCACATTGTTGGGGGAACTATGCTGACTCTGTAAACCGCTTAGAGAGGGTGTAAAACACTGTGAAGCAATATGTAAGTCTAAGTGCTAGTGCTATTGAAACAATTCAGGTAACATGAAAGACTAATGATAATTCATTTAATGACTATTGACAACTGGATCTCTCTTCTACAATCCAGTGTGCACCAAATGGCATGAACTTGATTCATTTCTGCCCTGTGCAAGATCCCAAAGCAGGCCAAGGTGCTGGGCCCATTTCAAACAGTTTTATGGATCTGCACATCTGCTAGTGGGGCTGCTAATATTTCCTAGGCCTGAATGGGCTTGTTAGCAACTAAAGGTGAAAACAAGGACAGTGTAAGAAGGGGAAGATATGGGCTATTAGCTAAGGGAATGTGTGCTTTGAAGACTAAAAACAAAAGCCTTCTCCACTGATCCTATATGTGGGATAAGAGTCACCTTGAGCTGAGATAGATGGCAAACAAATAATAATAAAAAATGAGTGGAATTCAAGGAGTATTTTGAACCCCAAAAGATTATCTTCTTGATGTAGGAAAATTAGTTGCATCAGAAATTGGCACTCAGACTGAATCCACTCCACCTAAAGGTGTTGTAATTAATTGTGTGGTGATATTAACTGAAGTATCTTACAGCTAGTTTCACTAGAGCAATTAGGTGAGATGAAAGATCCCTTCAAATTGAGCTCAGCTCCTGGTTAAAATAATGGACATATCGATGCAATTTGGCTACAGTGCAGATGGTTGGGGATCATTTTCCTTTGGGATCATCTCCCCCCATCCTCAGCCTAAGCTACAGCTCTGAGATTCCTTAATGGTTCCCATCCAAGTATTAATCAGTCCTGAACCTGCTTTACTTCTGAAGGCCAAACAAGGCCAGCCAAGCGCAATTAATTCTGCTTACTTAATAACCAGTAGGGGGCTCTCACCTCCCAGCAGTCATTTTGTGTCCAACAAAATCAATGGTTATCTAGGTTGTAATTTGCTCACTATTCCCTGATATACAAGAACTTCTCATTCTATCCAGCAGCCTTCCTCCAAAGCAACTGGACATTAATTAATCTGTTCAAGACTGTTTCTTGAAATTTCAGTTGTATTTTTCAGGTTGAATCGGATTTACACTGTTTGCATGTCCTTTTCAACCTCCCTAGTAGCATCTGATTTAAGGCCCACAGGCAGTACATGTCTCCTGCTTTGTCGTAGGAATTTAAGTTAATACTAGTAGTAATTAAAGAAAAGTTTTGTTCCACTGAGCTGCAAAAGAAATAACACCTGAGGCATATGACATAACAAATGGCTTTCCATAACTATAGCATGTGAATCTTCTTTGCTCAATGTTTGCAAAAGATCTGCATGAAGCTTGTGATTGCTATAATATTATGTTCAGTTTTGAAATTCATATTGCAAGAACACTGGGAGTGAAAACTCCTGACCTCACTTAACCCTGACCTTGGAGAAGTCTGATCTCCATTTGGTCATTGCCTGTCTAAAGAGACTGTCATCAAGGTGCCACTCAGGGCCTAATGGAATTGTGTGCCTCCAACCAAGCACAATGACTGCCATTACTAATACAACATTTATATAAATAACATTCCCTTTTCATTTTTCCAGATGACCCATCCCAATATACTAATTTAAAATGGTATAATAATTGTGTCACACTACCACATGTATTGACTGACCCATTAATGGAGATGAGAACTTAACTGCAAAAAAGGCACACTTTTTCAGTGAACACTGAATGCTCACTTTGCTGCTTCATAAAAAAAATCATATTGCAATTTTGCTCGTAAGATACTGAAAATGGCTGACAAGGATGAAGAATCTTTTCTGCTTAATTTTAAGAAATAATACAGCCACAGTGAAGAATGCTTGGAGAAACACTATATTGTGTTACCTTGTCAATCATAATGAAGAATGCCTCAATGCAATCCTAGCCATCTTCTGGCTGACTCCCTACAAAAAACTAAGCAGGATGAGATCTAATTAACACTTGGATGGGGGACCACCATGAAATCCCATGATCGCACTGTGAATCAAGTGGAAAAATCAAAACAACTGCCCAGAAAAAAGCAACAGCAAGCCAGTACTACTGCTTTCTTGGAAGAGTTGCTACCAAGAAAATGACACAATTGTGTTTAGTTTGTCACCTAGAATGAAACTCAAGAAAATATATGCAAACCATCATTCTAAAGAATTTTGGAGACCAATTTCATGTTTCATATATTGGGTTCATATGCAACAACATTATCAAATGTTGACATTCTTAATTATTTAACTTTGAAAGTAAATCTAATCTTGTAATTACAGTACTTAGCAGCGTTATATAGTGGCTATGTTCTCCAAATTCTCTCTCCTTGACCCAATCCTCTAAGTGCAAGGGATGCTTGAAAATCTAATTTTACCAGAGTATCCACATATTCTTTATTAACACCAGGGGCCCTGTGACTACCTGACATAGATAACAAATTGGCAAAAAGAAAGGTAACTGTAGCTCAGGAGATGCTTGATAAGCTTCAAATAAGAATACATTTACTTTCTTTTGCAAATTTAAGCTGCTAGATTGTTGGGGAGATAGTACTGATACCTTTAAAACCTTTAAAAATATAGAGAAGGCTATAACTGCTGTGCTGCTTAAATCTACTGTTCAGAACTACTGAAAGAACTATTAATTTTGTTCACTGAGATGGAGGGTGGAATGTTTTTAAATGAGTGCAGTTGCTGTGTTCAGTCTTGTAATCTAGCTACTCTTAAAAGTCAAAAAACATCTTCGGCAACCTAGCAATCATATTTGTCTTTGAAATGGACAATAAATACATCAACAAATTCAAGACTCCATATATCTCAGTTAATCACTGCTTAGATAACATGATAGAATATTTTAGAGAATCAGAAGGGTTTGAAAAAAAAAAAGAAATGAGTAATTCTGCCCTTACTTCCAGTGCAGACAAGTATTCATATGTATTCATAACTTATTTCCTTTCATTTCACACCAGTGTCAAGGCCTATGAAATGATGAAGGGTAGGATTTATTATGTATGTTACATAAATTAAGACATTTGATGGTTTGGGAGATAGTGAAAAGGGACCATTCCATGACATGAAAATGATAAATTTTGGGGCATCGTATTCTCTATCGCTTTAAAACATATTCCATAAGAAAATAATCTGTGCTCAAGGTAACAGAAAATCTACCAAAACCAGATACAGAGGGAACAATTGCCTGGTCTCTTTAATGCAGTGACCCTAATAGTGCCTGTTCTCCTTCCAAATGCAGTGACCCTAATAGTGGCATTTTCTAGCAGGTGAAAGCCACACCTCATTGCCGCTCACCTGGAACACTGCAATGCACTTTGCTTGGAACTGCCTTTAAAGACTACCTTAGAACTTTAATTAATGCAAAATACAGTGGCCCTGGTCTCACAGCTTACAAAGGTTACAGGAACTGGACATGGCTAGTCTAGTGAAGAGAAGGACCAGGGGAGACATGATAGCAGTATTCCAATATTTGAGGGGCTGCCACAGAGAGGAGGGGGTCAAGCTATTTTCCAAAGCACCCAAAAGCCAGACAAGGAATAATGGATGGAAACTGCTCCCATTTTCAGAAAATTTCTCCTTATTTCTAGGTTGAATCTCTCTTTGATCAATCAACCAATGGAACAGCTTGCCTTCCAAAGTTGTGGGAGCTTCACCACTGGAGGCTTTCAAGAAGAGATTGGACTGTGTCACGTGCTGGCCATGCCTGGTTTAGCGAAGGGGGGAAAAACTTCCAATTCGTCACGTGATGGCACCATGTTGATATTTTACACTCCTGGTGTAGGGTCTCCTGCTTGGGCAGGGGGGTTAGAGTAGATGACCTACAAGGTCCCTTCCAACTCTGTTAATCTGATCGCCTTTTCCTACAAGTGCAATTTAAAGCTTTTGGTGCAGGACTGCAGGTCCCCATTGGAGTTGGCCCGACTACATCAGCTCCTTTTATCCTGGGAGAAATGGCTGCTTGTCTTTTCAGGGGGTGGGGATTAAATCCAGAATTATTAGTTTTGTGTAATCAGGCCTCTGTGATGGAGCAGCATGCTAACTAGCTTGTCAGCCCTGCAAGGTAGGCCAGGTCAAGGAACAGGAGGAATAGGGATTGAAGGAATGCTTTTTACTACTGTGGGGTAGAATAAACCGAAAGCTTGTGAGGGTTTCTCTTATCAAACACAATCAAGATGGGATTATTTAGGGTTTTTTTTTTTCCACACCTTTTTTCATTTTCTTAGGAATAAGCCTATATTTCTCCCATTGAAGTTCATTGCTCCCTTCCCAAAGGCAGTTGTACATTCTTCCCCGCAGATATATGAGGAAGATTAAGGCAAATTTTTGGTTTTAGATGCATGATTGATGATTTATGGCATTTTGGTGAAGAACAATACAATGCTGGTTCTGCATCTATGTAGTTGGATTTATTAGCAACTTCAATGAAACTTCAGTTTCATTCTCCACACAAAATGCAATATTTATGCTAATTACATTTACTCTTAAGTAGACCTTATGAACTTCATGAGGTTTGACAGAATAACAGAGTTGGAAGGGACCTTGGAGGTCTTCTAGTCCAAGCCCTGCTCAAGCAGGAAACCCTATATAATTTTAGACAAGTCGCTGTCCAGTCTCTTCTTAAAAACCTTCAGTGATGGAGCACCCACAACTTTTGGAGGCAAGCCATCCCATTGATCAATTATTCTGCCAGAATATTTCTCCTAGGTTGAATCTCTCTTCCAACCATTACTTTTTGTCCTGCCCTCAAGTTCTTTGGAGAATAGGTCAGCTTCCAACCCAGTATTGCAAGCTAGGCTACATACTTGGTTGCCTTGGCCATTCATTGTATGGTTTACCCCTTATCACCTTTGTTGGCTCTTTGCTGCACTTCTTCTAGGGCAGGGGTGTTGTGGCCCACCAGCTTCCAGTGGAGCTGGTGGCAGAATCAGATGATGAGGAGGTTGGGGAGGAACTTGGGCCAGTTCTAGAGTCTGGGGAAGCTCTGATGGATGCTCTGTGTTGGACACAGAGATAGAGCCAGGGCCGCCTGACATTTCCCAGCCACTGGAAAGGCAGCTGCCTGTGGAGACTGATATAAGTGGGGAAGAGGAACAGCTGGGGCTGTTCCAGACATGCATATGCACAGAGCTGTTAGGAGAGGGGAACAACGGAGGTCAGGGAGTTGGCCCGGGAAGCAAAGCACATGTAGACGCTGAATGGCCCCTAGCTGGCTGGAGGAATAAATAGAAGGGGGTGGTTGTCAGAGGAGACAACAGTTCATCTTTCTGAAGACTTTGCTCATTGTGTTTCATGCCACAGAGACTGTTTGCCAGAACTTAATTTGCAGCCTTTCAGCTGGGAGCTGACGGCCTTGTAATTATGGCAAGGAACTGATAAGGTCTGTTGCTGCCATTAACTCTTTGAAGGACTATTGCCTGAACTTTTTGATGGGTTGAATGAATTAATTCACAAGAGATAAATAAAAAGGGGTTTTTCGTGACAAGGAGTCTGTTTCTTGCTCCTGTTAAGACCAAGTCAAAACAAGGAGTGTCAAACTTGCATCATAACAGTATTGTCACATGATGTATCAGGACTTTCCCCCCTTCGCTAAACCAGGTGGGGGTGTGGCCAGCACATGATGGGCCGCAAGTTTGACAACCCTGTTGTATCATGGCAACCAGAACGGGACTCAATATACCAAATGTGTCCTCTTTAGTAAAGCACAGAGCAGTACTATCACTTCTCATGATCTAGATATTATCCCTGTTGATGAAGCACAGGAATGCATTTGTTTTTTGGAAGCTGAAGCATAGTGCTGGCTCATACTTAAATGATGATGCATTAGGATACCTAAATCTCTCTCACAATTACTACTATTAAGCCAGGTACCGCCTATTCCAGGGGTCCTCGAATCTGACAACTTTAAGGCTTGTGGACTTCAACTCCCAGAATTCTTCCTCTCAGTCATGTTAGCTCAGGAATTCTGGAAGTTGAGGTTCACAAGTCTTAAATTTTCCAAGTTTGAAGACCCTTGGCCTATTCCATAGCTGTGCATTTGACTTTTCCTGCCTGGGTGCAGTACCTTACTGTTCTCACCACCAAATTGCATTTTGTTGGATTGGGCCAATGCTAAAGTTTGTCAAAATCCTTCTGAACCCTGAATCTATTTTCTAAAGTCCTGGCAATTTCCCAGCTAGGTGTCATTTGCAAATTTGATGAGTTTCCCCTTCTATTCCCTCTAAATCATTTAGGAATGTATTTAAGATTAATGCGCCTAACACAGAACCCCTCTGCATGCTTCTGTCCATGTAGATCAAACTGGTGGCCTATGCGCTGGATTTGTCATGTGCAGGCCACGCCTATCCCAGCTCAGTTTTTCTCCAAAGGGAAAAACATCGTGATACATCACATGACAGCAACATGATGATGTAAGTTTGACACCCATGATGTAGATATTGTTCCATTGAGGGCTGCATGTTGACCGAGGTTGATCAGCCAGTTGTGAATCATCTGAGGGTGATCCCACATTTTTCTATCTTTCCAAGAAGTAGGCTGTAGTCTACTTTTTCAAATGTCTTACTGGAGTCTATGTCCATAGCATTTCCCCGATCCATTAAATTAGTCACTTTGTCAAAGAAGGCAATAAGATTTGACTGGTATGATCAGTTCTATCCGGTTATGGGGTGATCATTACATTCTAATCCCCTGTCAAATACCCATTTTTACAAGAGAAGCCAATTAGTCTCTCCAAAATCCTTTATAAAAAATACTTTACTTATTTGGAGTACAAGGTCCCAAAATCAAAATCTGCAAATTAACTTCCACTTCAAAAAATCTACCATATGTCATCAAATCAAGTTTATTACCATCAAAGACCAGAGACACCATGGGTCATCAGTCAATACAAGTTCTGGTTTAAGTTGGGGATTTATATATAAAACAATTACATTTCCTTTTTTAGTTCCTGCTAAAATAAATTATTTACCCGCATTTTAATAAATCATTTGCCTTTTTTTCTAATATGAGTGTCTTTTAGGCAACTTTCAAATAATAATTTTTTTCTCTTTTAGGAGCAGTTAGTTATCTATGGAAACCAAAATGAGTTATGCAAAGGGGGAAAAACCTTTGAGTTTACAAATAAACCAGGGAAATGGTTGGCATATAAATTAAGAAAAGAAAAAGAAAAGAAAATGATATTGAAAATACAAGATGGTGATATTGTATTAATGGATAACATGGCCATGGGGTGTGGGGGGGGAAGCATCTCATCAATATTCTTCTAACTTGTATGAAGCAAGTGACACCTCTCTGGAGAAAATAGACAAATACCTAAAGAGCAAAATTTACAGAGGATTACAGAGGATCAGAAACAGATTATGAATGGAACTATAACAATAAGGGAAGTTTCTGAAGCTATAAAAAAAAGATGAAAGCAGGAAAAGTGCCTGGATCAGATGGATTATCAGGTTCTTATTATAAATGTTTTGAGGATGAACTTTTACAACCTTTAAAAGGTTGTAACTTTCCTTCAGGGAGGAAAGTTGCCAAAGAGTTGGAAAGGGATGGGTATCGCCCTAATATCTAAATAGGAACAGGATTTGACTTTAAGAAGAGACTACAGACTGATAACATAATTGAATAATGATTGTTCACAATGATTATAGCTGATAGACTGAAAATAATTTTGCAAGAATTTATTTGTGAGGATCAATATGTTTTTTAATTAAAAGAACAATTTATTTTATTTATTTATTTGATTTGCCAATTGTTTACAAGATAATAAGTATAAGTGTATACATAATTGTGGATACATGAAATGGGTACATATAAGAAAAATAAAAGAAGAATAAGAGAAACAATAGGACAGGGACGGTAGGCACGTTGGTGCGCTTATGCACGCCCCCTACAGACCTCTTAGGAAAGGGGTGAGGTCAATAGTAGACAGTCTAAGGTTAAAGTTTTTGGGGTTTGGGGAAGAAACTACAGAGTTGGGTAGAGTATTCCAGACATTGACCACTCTATTGCTGAAGTCGTATTTCCTGCAATCAAGTTTGGTGCGGTTAACTTTGAGTTTGTATCTATTGTGTGCTCTTGTGTTGTTATGGTTGAAGCTGAAGTATTCATTGACAGGTAGGACATTGCAATGTATGATTTTATATACCATGCTTAAATCAGACCGAAGACGGCGTAATTCAAGGTTTTCTAGTTCTAGAATTTCAAGTCTGGTGGCATAAGGTATTCTACAACAAGTAGAGGAGTGGAGAACTCTTCTTGTGAAATATTTCTGGACTTTCTCAATTGTGCTAATATCAGATATGTAATGTGGGTTCCAGACTGATGAACTGTATTCGAATATTGGTCTAGCAAATGTTTTGTATACACTAGTTAGTAGTGTGATATTACCAGAGAAAAAGCTACGTAGGATTAGGTTAACAATTCTTAATGCCTTTTTGGCTATGTAGTTGCAGTGGGCTCTAGCACTTACATCATTACAGGTGAGTATTCCAAGGTCCTTTACAGAGCTTGGGTCATCAACAAGATCTTGACTATTCAGCTTGTATTTTATTTTCTGATTTTTTTTGCCAATATGTAAGACAGAGCATTTATTTGTTGAGATTTGAAGTTGCCATTTGTTTGACCATTCTGATACATAGTCAAGATCTTTTTGTAGGGTAGCAGTATTGTCTGTGGTATTGAACAGCTTTACATCATCAGCGAAAAGAACGCAATTGCTCTTAATATGATCACAGAGGTCATTTATGTAGAGTATGAAGAGAGTTGGTCCTAGAACACTGCCTTGGGGGACACCACTATTGACAGGTACAGAATTTGATAGGACGCTCCCAATTTTGACCATTTGTTGTCTGTTTGCCAGGAATGCTTCTATCCAGTTATTCAGTTGTCCAGAGATACCATAGGATTTTATTTTTAGGAGTAGTTTGTCGTGTACCACTGAATCAAAGGCTTTACAGAAGTCTATGTAGATTGCGTCTATTGCTTTGCCCTGGTCGAGTTGTGTCGTCCATATGTTTTTGCAGTGTAAGAGTTGCAGATTACAGGATAGTTTTTTTTTTCTATGTTAGAATATTTGGAGCAACATAATAAAAAACAAGCCACACTGATTTTCTTAGATGGAGGCCTTTGACAATTTGCATTGGGCTTTCCTGTTCAAAGTGTTGGAGCATATGTACTTTGGACAGAATTTTACAAAATGGAGAAGATTGATTAACACTTCAAAGAAAACACAACTCTTAATGGATATTTAACAAAGCCTTGTGAAAAGAAAATGAGGCAGGAATGTTCACTATCTTGTCTCTTGTTTATTTTGGTTCTTAAAATACTGACTATATATATAGGACAAAATGAGATAATTGTGGGAGCAAAGATTAAAAAAGAAATTTATAAATTAACATATTTGTAAATTAATCTTATAAATTAAGCGAATGACTTGAGTTGTTTCTGGAAAACCCTTTATAGGGAATTGAAACACTAATGGAAAAACTAAACTAATTTGTGATTAGTAGATTTTACATCAGGCTGTCAAAATCCTGGCCTTTGCTGGCCACGCCCATGCCCAGTTTAGCAAAGGGGGAAAAAAGTCCCGATATGTCATGTGATGCTTCCATGACAATGTGAGTTTGACATGCCTGTTTTAGATGAACAAACATAAAGTAATGTTAACAAAAACATGAAAATACAAGCTCAAACAGAATTGAGGAATACAACGAATGTTAAGATTGAAAAAAAATTAAAATATCTGGACATCACTATGACAAATATGAATTGCATATTATTTCAAAATAAGTATGTGAAGATGTGAAATGAAGTTAAAAAGGTATGTTAAGATGGGACAAATTACAATAGTTATTGCTGGGGAGAATTTCTGATAAAAATAAATGTTCTTCCTACAATAATGTTTTTGTTTCACATAACTGATGCAATACTTAAAAATGGCAGAAGGAAATATCTAAATTTGGGTGGCAGGGGAAAAAACACGTTAAATATAAGGTGCTACAGGATGCAATTGAAAAGGGAGGATTGGGTTTACATGATTTGAAATTATATTTTGCAGCTTGTTAATTGATTTGGAAGAAAAAAATGGGCATATTTGAGAAATAGAAGTTTCTTTGGAGTTAGGAGACCATGATCTGAATTTTGGATAGAATGGGTATTTGTAGTATGACAAAATCAAGGTTAATGTGGATTTTAAAATGGTTATGTTAGATGTCCATATCAAGAATACAGAATAGATAGATATCTACACAACGTAGATATGTTCAATGACACCAGACTCTCAGCACAAGAAACATTTACTAGACAAGAAATAATAGCAAATACAAATGGCTAATTTATTGTGGGATACTAGAATTTGTTAAGAGGAATGCAAAATAAAATCAAGAGAAAGAATTGGTGGCAAAGGAGATAGTTGCTAATCATTTACTTCTTTACTTCTTTACGGTTATTAGAAAGTTTTAAAGTAGAGAAAAAAAATATGGCTTTGAACATAATAAGGCTGAGTTTGTAATGGAATTAGATATAAAGAATTAACATGTAATTGTTAAAATTACATGTTAATTATTCAGGGTGCAATTTAACAATTAATAATTGTTAATTAAATTTTGAAATAGAAGAAGACCAAATGAAAAAAGTTATGATATAACTGCGGCGAGAAAGGGCGTAGGTACTTACCTGACACGCCCATTCTCTTTGAGCTGTGAAGAGCATCCAGTAGTAGTGGGAGGTGCTTCAGTGTCTGCATGTCTAGGCTGGGCTTAATTTGTGGAATGCCCCTCCTCCTCCACGGGACTCCTCCCTAGCGTTCTCCAGTTTTGGCGAAGACGAGAGAAATAAACACCCTCGCCCTCAATGCCCTAACAATTCGTTGGTCGAATCAGGACCCTACCAGATGGAAAAAGGGTAGGGCTGGATGCTCTTCACAGCTCAAAGAGAACGGGCGTGTCAGGTAAGTACCAACACCTTTTTTCCCATGAGCTGTTCAGAGCACCCAGTAGTGGGACATACCAAAGCCTGTCCTGTCCTACGGGAGGGACTCCGTCTGGCTTGGAATCCCCTCCTGGTCCCTGTGGACCCATTGCAGAACTCTTCTGCCAAAGGAGGCCTCAGCAGATTCAAACACATCTATTTTATAATGCCAAATGAAGGGCGATGGAGAGGTCCAGGTTGCGACTCGACAAATTTCAGTTATTGGTGCCTGCGTGGCCCATGCTGCCGATGTTGCGGCGCTCCTTGTTGAATGAGCTGTTATGCCCCTGGGCACCTGTAGTGATTGAGTCTGATACCTTTTTGCTATCGCGGCCCGTAGCCAACGGCCTATTGTAGAAGATGAGACCTTGCATCCCTGAATGTTGGGCTGAAATGACACAAATAAAGCTTCTGTTTTTCTGAAAGTCACTGTGCAGTGAATATATATTCACAATGCTCGCCTCACATCAAGCCGATGCCATTGTAGTTCCAACCCTTGGGATGGCCTGGGACAAAAATTAGGAACTATCAGCTCTTGTGCCCTGTGAAAAGCCGAATTAATTTTGGGTATAAACGTAGGATCAGAACGAAGGACCACCCGGTCAGAATGGAAGACGCAAAGATCTTGTCTGATCGACAAAGCTGCCAGTTCCAAAATACGACGAGCGGAAGTGATCGCTACAAGGAAAACTACTTTATACATCAGAAATTGGGGACTTGACGATTTCAAGGGTTCCAAAGGGCACTTAGTGAGTGCAACAAGTGGGATAATGGTGAACTGCTGGCGGGTGTAAATTTGAGGCTCCTCGAAGGAAACTCCGTATGCATGGGTGATGAGAAAGAGAGAGTAGACCCAGTAGACCCAGTGACAACCGATGCCAAGGCCGCCACCTGTCTTTTCAACATATTAGGTGATAATCCCTTGTCAAACCCCTCTTGTTAAAACTCTAGGATTTGAGCCACTGGTGGAGAGATGGGATCAATTTGAGACTTAGTACACCATTTGCAGAAACTGGACCACATCTACAGTGGATCCTACATTGGCTTCCAGTAGGTTTTTAGTTGAAAATCAAAATGTATGCTTCAACCTTAAAAATCCAGTATGGGTTGGCTTCTTGGTCGTTGCAAGACTGCCTTCTACAGGTGGAACCAAAATATTAAGTATATCGATTCTGGCTGGGAATGTTACCAATATCCCAGATATAAGATGGGTGGGAGCCCAGAGATAAGTGTTTCTCTATGGAGCAGCTTCCCCAGGACTGATGTCATATAATATCAATTTTGGTAACTTCATGTTCAACTATTCAGCAGAGCTTTTGAAAGTAAATGTCAGTGAATATTAGGTGAATACTGATACTTATTACAATTCATACTGTTTTCTAGGTTCATTTTTCCCCCTAGGCTGAAATTTATTTTTGCTTGTAATCGTATTTTCTTGTAAATCACCATAATGCAGTGTTTAACAGCCTACAAATGCAACTAATTAATTAGTTAATAATCACTGGAACAGACTTCTAGGTTAAACTAAGTGAAATTGGAAAAAGCTGTATACAAAAATTGTCTAAGTCATCATCAAGGATCTGCAAGAAAAAAATAGAGGAAAGGGAAGAAACAGTACTCATATGTGCTACCTTCAGATACTTAGAAAATATATGTATTAATATGGTCTATTATTAATAATACCATTAATATAGGTTTGTTCATATTCATATACTATCAATTGTACGTTTGCTTTTATTTTGCACTCCAAGAGAAAACAGTCATCATTTATATGTGAGCTTTCAATAGATGTTTTAAAACATTTCATTCTGTATATATACTGGGTTCCCTGTACCATTTAATCCTCCAATTAAGATTATAATTTCTTTGCCTAGACAGGCAAAATACACAACAGTGAGAATAGCTGGCTTCTGAGAAATCATGTACAAAAATAATGTCTCTAATCAAATCCATTACATTTTTTTAAAGAAAGATTTAGCATTTTTGCTACTTTAATCATAGATGTTGATTATGAATGTGTTTGATTAGTTCAATTTTGCCACACTATTCTTACTTTTATATGTTATGCTGCAGCTATTATTTGATTTTGATTGATATGATGGAAAATATGCATCTGTTCAAAGGTTTTCATGTTAATTATAGTGGAAAATTATTACTGCTATTTTATACACAGTGATGAAATGCTGCATTAAGGCTTATTTGCCCTGCTACCACTTGTATACATGTATATATACAAGAATTCTGCCTCTTGCATACAGTACCTTATATTGTATATTTTTACTGTATGATGTGTCATATCCACAGAAGAGAAAGCCTATATAGGCCTGGCTTTTGTGTGACTTCCTAACACTTTGTTTAATCACAGAAGAGAATAGATCTCACAGGCTGTTCAGAAAACAAGGTTGACTAACAGCTGTTAGTTTATCCCCAAATAGTCACATGGCTTTTTGGAACTAAATCTAATTCTCCTATGGAAAATTGGTTAGGTCAGCTGATTCAGTTTTCCTATTTGCACTTAATCTCCTCATATGGCTGAATTAACCATGCTCCACAAAGAGGATCTTTGTATTTCTTTCCCTGCTATCACCTCATTAAATACTCAGAGAAGGCAGCTTTTATATAATAGAAAATAAGAAAAGAAAATGCAGTTTCATTCAAAAGCTAAAAACATTTAATGGGAAACCAGGATTAACCTAGTAAATAGAACAGAAATCATAAATCAACTATGCTGATATTTTATATGAATTTGTTGTTAATTTACCAAGGTTATATCTTTAGGGATGCAATTTGTATTGTGCTTTTCCATTCATAAAACACTGATAGAAGCTAAAAATCTCACTATATGTGTGTGAGGGAGGCTTTCCCTGTGTGTACACAGTATATACAAACACATACCTTTATACATTTAAGTTACTTATGCAACTGTATACATGATTAATCATTAATTAATGAATGATTCAATCCAAAAAGAAATCACTTTGGCGGAAAAACAAATCTGGTCACGTTGCCAACTTCAAAAGCCGATACAAAAATTTATGCCACCAGATAAAGACTGAATGCACCAATTATCACATTAAACAAGAGGAAAACCTTCTACGCACCAATTCCATCTGCACTTTCTACAATTTTGTAAACAACAAACTAAAAGACTCAAGGTCCATCCCACCCCTGATAGGACCTAATGGTAAAGACTGCAATGATGACACCATTAAAGCCAACATCTTTAACACATTCTTTGGCTCAGTATTTGTAAACAGCAATGGATCATGCCCAGTATTTCCTAGTTGAACCACAGACAACTACAACAATCTAATACATATCGATTTTACAAAAGACATTGTTGACAAAGCACTATGCAATCTAAAACCGTCTCTATCTATTGGACCGAAAAAAGCTATCCACAGCCATAGCCGAACTTCTAAGCATAATCTTTGAAAAATCTTTGAGGACCAGCTCCTTGCCAAACCTATGGTCACAAGCCACGGTCATCAGAAAGGGAGACCCCAGCCTAGTTGAAAATTATAGACCAATCTCTTTATGCTGCGTCACCTGTAAAGTTATGGAATCAATTATTAACCAATCCATTATCCTCCACTTAGAGACAAACAACCTACTCTCTAATAAACAATTTGGTTTCAGAAAAAAAAACTATCCTGTAATCTGCAACTCTTACACTGCAAAAACATATGGACTACACAACTTGATCAGGGCAAAGCAATAGATTCAGTGGTACACGACAAACTACTCCTAAAACTAAAATCTTATGGTATCTCTGGACACCTGCATAACTGGATAGAAGCATTCCTGTCAAACAGACAACAAATGGTCAAAATTGGGAGCGTCCTATCAAATTCTGTACCTGTCAACAGTGGTGTCCCCCAAGGCAGTGTTCTAGGACCAACTCTCTTCATACTCTACATAAATGACCTCTGTGATCATATTAAGAGCAACTGCGTTCTCTTCGCTGATGATGTAAAGCTATTCAACGTCACAGACAATACTGCTACCCTTCAAAAAGACCTTGACTATGTATCAGAATGGTCAAGCAAATGGCAACTTCAAATCTCAACATAAATAAATGCTCTGTCTTACATATTGGCAAAAAAATAATAATCAGAAAATAAAATACAAGCTGAATAGTCAAGACCTTGTTGATGATCCAAACTCTGTCAAGAACCTTGGAGTACTCATCTCTAATGATCTAAGTGCGAGAGCCCACTGTAACAATATAGCAAAAAAGGCATTAAGAGTTGTTAACCTAATCCTACGTAGCTTCTTCTCTGGTAATATCACACTACTAACTAGAGCATTTGCTAGACCAATACTTGAATACAGCTCATCAGTCTGGAACCCACATTATGTATCTGATATTAACACAGTTGAGAAAGTCCAGAAATATTTCACAAGAAGAGTTCTCCACTCCTCTACTCATTGCAGAATACCTTATGCCACCAGACTTGAAATTCTAGACCTAGAAAACCTAGAACTACGCCGCCTTCGGTCCGATCTAAATATGGTATATAAAATCATACATTGCAATGTCCTACCTGTCAATGAATAATTCAGCTTTGAACATAACAATACAAGAGCACACAATAGATACAAACTCAAGGTTAACCGCACCAAACTTGATTGCAGGAAATATGACTTCAGCAACAGAGTGGTCAATGTCTGGAATACTCTACCTGACTCTGTGGTTTCTTCCCCAAACCCCAAAAACTTTAACCTTAGACTGTCTACTATTGACCTCACCCCTTTCCTAAGATGTCTGTAGGGGGCGTGCATAATCGCACCAACATGCCTACCATCCCTGTCCTATTGTTTCTTTTTATTTTTCTTATATGCATCTATTTCATGTATTTATAACTATGTTTATACTTATACCTGTTATCTTATAATCACTTGACAAATAAATAAAAATAAAATTACAATATTATATACAATATTTCAGAAGTTTGTCTGTTAAAATCATAAAGCAACCAGATTTTTAAATAGAGGGCTTTGTCTTGTGTAGTCAATTAACACTTTGCTTGAAAGGGAGGCATATTGCAAAAAACCTTTTTCTATGG
This sequence comes from Notechis scutatus, assembly GCF_049901735.1. Classification (NCBI taxonomy): domain Eukaryota; kingdom Metazoa; phylum Chordata; class Lepidosauria; order Squamata; family Elapidae; genus Notechis; species Notechis scutatus. The sequence continues at coordinate 113,981,750 of NC_142012.1, forward strand.
CAGATCATAATGTCGAAAGAGGTATGTCACAGAAGAAACAATCCTTCAGATAGGCCATGAGCCACTTACAATTTTAAAGATTAACATCAACACTTTAAATTATGCCTAGAAATAAATTAGCAACCAGTGTGGATTTCTGAAATGGCAATTTTGTGCACTAATTAGCAACCTAGCTGTCACATTTTCCATCAGTTGAAGCTTTTGGATATTTTTCAAATAAAGGGTGTTGCAAGTCAAGTCATGTTGCAACCATAGCATGGATCTGCACACACAGACACACAGACACAATCTAATAATCTATTTATTACTGTGCAGACTTTTGAGGAGTGTATGTTCTGATCAATATCTGTGGATTTACCTATTCAAACAAAATGGCTGTACAGCAGAAACATCACATTGAAAGCTAATTTCCATAGGAAAGGAAGAAAGCAAAAGGTTCCTAGCAGTTAACACCACCAAGTAAAACAAAGAGATATAGGAGAAATTCTGCACTGCTGGAACTTTCCAAGCCTTTGCAGATGAAACAGTTTTTAGATGTTTGGGGTGAGGAACAGACCCTGCAAAATGAGAAACATGTCTCTATAACCTTGAGAATCCTGTGTGGTGTTTTTATTTATACTGACCATCTGGACTAGTACATAAGCATTTTACTTGAAACTTATCAGGTGTATGTAGCCCCAGATGTTTCTAGGAGATTCACATACTAATGGGAATTGAACTAATGACTCTTACAATTTAGATGTACAGAAATATGGAGGTGGCCATGAAGGAAATATGTGACAACTTTTAGGAAAACATGAAATTTGATCCTTGAATATTGGATAAGGAAGTTGTGATTGCCTTGATGTTATTTTCTCTTTTGTATAAGAGAGAGGGAAAGAAACAATGTCATACTTTCTGTTTCACAATTCTGTTGCAGTTTATATTAATTAAGTAAAAATCTAGTATTTCTTGTGATGGCTGCTTCCTGATCTACCTCAAAGTGCTTATTAGGAAACCTTACACAATGCATTAGCTTAGGAGCTATCCAGCTTCTGGTGCTGAACAACACTGAAGAGTAATATTATACAGGGACAATTTTTAGAGTAGCATATTCAATCCATCTTCCTTTTCATCAGAGACAAAAAGATATAATTCCCTTGTTTAACAAAGTTTTACCTGACACCCTGACCTGCAAAAATAAACATGTAGACCTACAAGCAATATCTAGAAGAGTAAGAGTGAGGAAGATGTGATCTTCCAGCTTTTTTCAGCTTTTTACCTGCCCTTAACCAAAGGCCATGCTGGCAAGGAATGATGAGAGTTCAACGTTTTCTGAAAGACCACAAATTCCCCATTCAAGACTTGGAATATTGTTACTCTTGGGAATAAACAGTCAACCATTCTAAGATGGTTAGCTTTTTATCAAATCCACCAGGAAGATTAAAAACAGTACTGCACTAATTATATAGGAACATGACATCATAAAAACATGGAATTGAAAGGAATCGCTCAGCAGGAATCTCTCTCCCTGACACTCTAAGATGATACAGAAAAGCTTTCAGAATAACATAAATAGAACAAGTTTTAACCTCCTTCTGTCTGAAATTTGAAACTGAAGAGTAGTTCAATTGAAGAGTATTGTACACTTCAATTATTTTCTCCTTGCTAAAACTATTAAGTTCCCTTACTCCCTCTTTATAAAACAGTCTCCAGTTCATTCTACCTTCACTGTCTTTCTTTGTGCCTGATCCAATTTGTGTATTTTTTTAAAAAAATGGTCCCTTAAACCAGTGGTCATCAACTGGTGGGCCACGGACCACTGGTGGTCTGCAAGAAAATTTTGGTCTGCAGAGAAATGTCCCCCCAAAGCAATTAATCCACAGAGCTGCACCACCCACATGGTCTGCCCACCTGCTGGGCCCCACCCTTCGACCGAGCGCAAACCTTGAGTAGAGCCACGTGAGCTGGAACTGGAAGGTAAGACCAACGGCAGGGGAGGGAAATCTGCCCCGGATGGCTTGCTGATGGTGGGAAAGTCGGTCCCATATTCCAGAGCTACAGTAGTCACAGGACTGGTCCTTTGGTCATCCCAGAGCAGCTCCTCCTCCCCCCTGGTGCATCAGCCTTCCATGGACTGGAAGAGCTGCTCCGGGATGACCAAAGGGCCAGTCTTGTGACTACTCCGGCTCTGGAATATGGGACCGGCTCGTTGTGAGGTTGGAAATCTCCTTGCCAGCCAGGATGAGGTAATGGTACTGTTGCAGCAAGAGGGAGCATAGTTAAACCACATCTCTGTTCCAAGCTGTGGGTTGCACCCAAATTCCCTGCTGGGAAGACGTGGCTCGGGGACAAAGGGGCTTTGTTCTGCTTGAGCAAGAGAGTTGGCAGGGCACTGCTCAAACTGGTGTCTGGGACTCAAAGGCCCTCTTCCTCCAGCATTGGAAAGGGTGCCGCTTCCTATCCTGCCCTCTTTTGGGTAAGCCCAGCTGGGTGCCACATGTTGAGTCTGGCAGTGGACAGGGAAATGATGTGCCCTCCCCCACTTCCTGCAGGGCCTGCTGACAAAGCACCCCTCTCATGCACCCACCGCTGCAGTTGGGTGTGTGAGGGGAACACGCTCCACATGGGGAAGGGAGACACGCTCCGTGCCCATTGTGCTGAGCCAAAGGGCACTGGTGGGAAGGGGAGCAGCTGCAGCCGGCTGGCGAAGTGGTGATGGACTGACACATGCAGGAAAGGGAGTGTGTGGGAGATGGCAGCGTCAGAACCCTTCCTGGCTCTTCCCTGAAGCGCCTCGCACCAGCTGAATCCCCTGCCCCGAATGCTGCCGCTGCTTCCCATCTTGCTTGGAATGCTTGCGGCGGCACTTCGGACAGTGGGGGGTGGGCTAGCAAGGCTCCTCAGAATTCTTTCTGGCTCTTCCCCAAAGTGCCTCACACCAGCTGAATTCCCTGCCCTAAATGCCACCACCACCACTCCCCACCTTGGACAGGACATCTCCCAGGGACAAGAGTTTGCCCAAACTCTGCAAAATCATCTCTCTCTCTCTCTCTCTCCCTCCCTCTCCCTCTCTCTTTCTCAGCACTCGTGGAGAGAAGCAGCCGGAGTCACTCTCAAGAGCCCAATCAAAGTTTCCTGTGCTGCTTCTGTGAGCGCTCCTTGAGAGAGAGACAATTTTGCCGATAGCTTGGCCAAACTCCTTTGAGAGTCAAAGCGCTGAAGTGCAAGTGGCACAGGAAACTTCAGCCAGGCTCCTTGAGCAAAGGTGGTCCGTGGGATTTAAAATTATGAGTTTGGTGGTCCCTGAGGTCCAAAAGGTTGGTGACCCCTGCCTTAAACTAATCACAGTAAATGAAGGAGCTTAATTTAGAAAAACAGTGGGGCTATTTTTTCCTGTGACTTGCTAAAATTGCATTGGGCTTGTTGACAGTCATATCCTACAGCTGGCTTATATTCAGCTTATGACCAAACATATTTCCAAGATCCTTCTTTGGATAGCTAACCAAAGAAGGAGAAAATTCAAACATGAGTGTTATAACACTCTTTCCACTGTTGTTCCCTAGCAGTCAATACTTAAGCTATACTGCCTATGACTCAAAATTTCCTATACAATCATCACTATTACTGGAGATTGATAGTTGTATCCTATTTAGCCCCACTTTAAAATAATGGGGGGCAGGAGGAAATTACTTCATCTGCTCTTTTGAAAGTCAAATGTGACTCTGTTGGACTTTTTCAGTAGCCGTCCATTACATGTTGAATGTAACAGACTATAGTCACCTCTAAATTTTTACAATAACATATCTCGGAGAAGAAGCCTAGCTGGTCCATTTCCTTCACTATAGAAAATGTTACATCATTGCCATAACTGGAACCTTAGTCTATGTTTCTTTTGCAACTGATTCTGAGCTAAATTTGCCATGTATAAGTTGAAGTTATCTTACTGCTAGGTTTGTGTTTGCAACTCCCACCAAGACAGTCAGGTATATATATGGTAGAAGCATTGGATTTATATCTTGCCTTTCATCCAAGTCAAGGTGATTTACACAGGACTTCCTTCTAGTTTTCCCCAGAACAACAGCTCTGTGATGTAGCTGGACTGAAAAAGAATGATTGGCCCAAAGTCACTTAGCAATTTCTGCATCTCAGCTTGGTTTGCAAACAATGGTGCTCATTGCCCACCCAGACACAAGAGTATCTATCTTGTACTTGTAGGCACAAATATACACTGTTTGTGCTACTTTACATTTCCATATCCCTTCAAGTTTGCTTCAAGGTATAAAGGAGCAATGAAATTCCTACTGAAAACATTTTATGTTAAGCACCAAATAGTTAATATATGTATGTAAGAGTATTCTGCTATCATATTTTTCAACGTTTAGAACATCTGCACTCTATTATGGGAAGATTTCTTATACACTTATATCACTAGTTATGTGATTTTCAATTTTTTTAGTTGTTTTCGATATGCCATTAATAATTCTGTATTTTTAACAAAGTAACCATAACAGCAATTTAAAAAATTATAGGTGATATAAAAAAGAATAATTACTTGGGGGTAGGGATACCTTACCTCCTTTTTGAGCCAGAGTTCCATTATTCCATCTGCAGATGTTTTTACAATCTATGACCTTTCCCTAGTACTGATTTATGACATTTAGATGACTATAGAAGATGCTTTGATTCATTAGTGGAAATGCTGCCCTAAAGTGCATGTCAACTAGTATCTGGAATAATTTTGTTATGGTTCTTTCTTTCCTGTCACTGCTTTCACTCCCAGCAGCAGACCTTATCACTGTAGTGTAGACCATGAACAATGTATGAGCTGATCACACTTCTTCTGATCATATTCCTTCTGCTGGTGGACGAACAAAAGAATCAACACCTAACCACCCCCACCCAGCAATAGCCAGTTTTGTTGGTACAACCAGCTTAGATGAGAAGCCACGTAAATGTATTAAAGTATTAGTTCATGTATTCATGTATTAGAAAAGTGAGAGTATACATCTACAATGGATTATAATGGGGATGCGGAGAATACTGAGGCCCAAAGGCAGGAAAATATATCTAGCTATGCGGAAATAAACCACTTGTATGATCTGCAAAAATCTAACACTTTTGTTGGATAATTATATTCATTATCTTCCCTGACAAAACTCTACTCAGGTGAAAATAAATTTGTTCAACTGGTGAAAAGACACATCACAAAATTTTGGATGCACAAGGCAAATGCTAGGTATGGTACTTTTCTAAATGAGGAATGCAGTTTTCCTTTGGCCCTAAGCTTCTGTCCCAAGTATTCTGTAATTCTCCATATCCTTCCAGCCACGTTAATCCACCCCACTACCGACTGGTTATTATTAATGTATGTAACTAATTGCTTCACAGCCATCTTAAAGGCACCCAGCCAAACTTGGGTGCAACATCTTCTTGAGAAATATCAGCATTATTTGCAATGGTCAGGCATCAAAAATCCTCCATCAGAGATATAGTTACTATAGAATAGATTGAATCAGTGTCTTTGAATGCCCATGAATGAAGTACGATAGACACCACACTGCTACCTATTGATTCTCCAATAGACCATGTTGTAAACATATCAATTCAGTTTGTCTCCAGAACTAGAGATCAATAAAGCACATAAGGCAGCAAAATATGTTATCAGTTACAAATGTATATGAAATTTGTCTTTAAGGCTATTTTTAGTAGGGAAATATTGACTTATCTAGCATAGTCAAGAATCAGGAGTGGACATGCTCCTGTTGGCAGGAGCCTATAGTCACCATTTTTTAGGGAGCCTGTGTGTATGGGTATAAACAGGGAGGAGGTAAGAGCTGTTTAATTCTTCTGGAAAAGATTTTTCCTCCCTAGATTTTACAGGGATTTTTAAAAAAGCATATTAAGCCTATTTTTAGGGGTCTATCTATTCCAAAAATGACCAAAAAAATGACCAAAAAAAATATGCTGATTTTCAGTAACTGTGATCAGAGAAGAGTATGAAAGGAACCAAAGAGTGTTACGAGAAGGCAAAAAGCCCTCAAATCACAGAAAATCCAGCCATTATGGCTATTGTTAGCCATTATGGCAGTTATTTCTAGCCCTCTATCATATCTATATGCATGGTTTAACAATGCGATTCTATGCATATCTACTCAGAAGCAAACAAAAAAGATACTAGCTTTAAAACCTGAAACCAAATATGCGTGATCAATTTGGTCAGGATTTTACAACTTTTGAGGGTCAGAGATACATTTGGAATTTTGAGGGTATGTTTTGCTCGAGACTCATTTATGGAAGGCCTGTCTAATCCTAACCTGGCTTTCATGGTAGGCAATTCGTATGGGTGTAGATGTTAGACATACTTTATTCAGATTAGGTGACAAGCCTCTCTGAGACACACAGAGGTGATATAATTGTCCTATTGAGAGGCTTCATGTCACTCATCTCTTATAGTGATTCTAAGAGCTAGAAAAGGCTATCAGAGCAACACTAACTGTGATGTGAACCAATGTAGATGCTTTGCTTTTAGAAAGGGTAGAGGAGCATTTTCACACATACTCTGCACAAATGTTTCTTGCAATAAAAATCCTTTGAAGATGTATACTGTCCTAAAAGCCAGTCATAAAACATTAATCACAACTATACTTAGCTGCAAGGTGCTCTTTATCATGCTAGTAGGATTTTTGCGTAGCCCAAAATCATTATTGCAAATACATATATTGCTAGAGATTGGTGCTATGCCTTGCACCATGTAAGCTTGCTATTTTTTAAAAAAATGAAATTAATCTTTTAAAAAAAGATGGATGTGGAAACATGATAGACAACAAAGGAGGTATCTCACAATAAGTAAGTGCTTCGTAAAAAAGGAATATCATACTATCAGCTAATCAGCTTCTTAAATATAACTAATACAATTTAGCCTAAAAATCTGTTTGAGAAATATTATGATTGCATAGAAGACAATAATGTTATAGCAGAAGAATTAGCAGGATTTAGAATAGGAAGATCTACAGACAAGGCAGTGATATTGTAATTCTTAATACAGAAATATCATTGTGGATCTAAAAAACACCCCATATGCAGCTTTTATAAATCTTAGACTTGCCTGTCTTTCAATATCTAGAGGGATATTATGGAAAAAACTGCTAGTTACCAATATTGATAAAACATTCAACAGCTAATATATAAATGTTATTTGAGAGCTAGGTATGGTTCCCAAGGGTAAAGAACAGATTTGATTAGAACCAGGAGTGAAGCAAGGTTGAATTCTTCCTCCATTATTTTTCACCTTTTAAAAATAAGGACAAGTACAATACCTTAATTAAAAAAATAGCTACCTAAACTGGTTAACAGATATATTCCAGTGGTCTTGTCTGGTGATGACATTGTTATTCTTTTTCTTTATAGAAATGAAAACAATTCTAAAATTCTTGGCTCAGTAATCTCTTTCTGTTTATCTGGTCCATATTTCCTGGATGACTTCAAAGAGGAGTATTATATTTCTTTTTTTCTAGGGTTGGGCATTACAATCCAACTGCTTTTAGCCATTTGTGTCAAAAATAATGACATAGCTATTGTATAGTACAAGTCAGGGGTTCACCCTGTTGCAGCAGAGATGGTACAATCTAACTTTTTAAAGAGCAATTATGCAAGTTTCTTAATGGGTGCCCTGATGTCCTGGCCTCCCTTTGGCTGTTCTTGAAAACCAATACAGGAAGATTCCTTACCTGGGAAGACAATGTCCTTATGAACAGCAGAGCATGTGTTTCTCCAATGCCTGCATTACAGAGATATTTATACTAGCTTCACTTCACCATTATAGGGTTCACGGGACAAATCTACAGTTCCTTGCTGCTTTCAGGTTCTGTGAGTTGACACTTGAAATTCATAGTATGATGTCCTGGGCATAAACTACACTTAATCAGCCCTTGGTTTGCCACACTAGAATCTCTGTAATCTGATATAATCTTCCACATATTTTATGCTCTCATATACCCACCTAGTACTCCTATTCCTCTTTTTAGCCTAAGACTCATTTTTATATATTCTTTAACATAAACTTGTATTTTCTAGCTTTTCATACTTTTTATCTTTAGACTCTTATATATGTTCTATGTCTTCCTGGTCTCCAAAAGATAACATTACCTAATTGAAGAGACCCAGATCAGTAGCTAGAACATACCGGTTGGGCAAAAAACATGAAAGATAAATGATCATATAGCTTGCCCCTACACTACTTAGTTCTTTATAGTTAGTAGCTGCACCTTGTATCATGTGTGGGAGCACACTGGTAATCAATGCTGTTTAATAGGAAAGAGAAGAAATTCTGGAAAGTAAAAAAGAAAGTGCTGCCTTTAACTTTGGTTTGATCAATCAATAGTATACCAAAATCCCAACAAATGACTAACCGCTCTTGTGGATGTATTTCTAAATAGACACCTTACATTCAAAGGTACACCCACAAGACTGGTTAATCATTTGTTGGGATATTGGTATTTATAAGCTGTATATTCAGAGTGTACACGCACAATTAAGTCACCCTTGAGGGTCCCAACTAATCCTTTTAGAAATAAATTCCCCTGGTTTCAATGAACTTTGAAAATATTCTGGCTTTAATGTGAAAATCCCCCTTCATTTGTCTTTGTTGTACAATGGACGATATTCCCCAAAATTTACCCTTCCAGGTAATTTGTCCAGCCGTCACTTAAATGTCCCTGAATAGAAAAATTTATCTAATTGGAGATTTCAAGTTCACATAGCACTTTCTTCTACAGGTAGTTCACGACTTCCAACAGTTGGTTTAGTGACCGTTCAAAGTTACAACAGCACTGAAAAATGTGACTTAGGCCCGTTTTTCACCCTTACGACCTTTGCAGCATTTTGATCATGTGATCAAAATCCAGATGCTTGGCATAAATCGGACCGTTGCGGTGTCCTGGGGTTATGTGATCACCTTCTGACAAGCAGAGTCAACGCGGAAGCCAGATTCACTTAAGAACTGGATAACTTTATCAAGCTAGTGATTCCCTTAACAATTGTGGCAAGAAAAAGGGAATCGCAAAACTCACTGAACAAATGTCTCACTTAACAACATAAATTTTGAGCTCGATTGTGATCATAAGTTGAGGACTAACTGTACCCTGTGACTGGACATAACTGCAAAAAAGAAGCGCAAGACCATTCTCCTGCCGTATTTATTAACACGGGTGTAATATAACGTTGCTGAACCCAAAAGCTCTAGAATACTGCAGAAAAAACAATTACTACCCACCTGCCTTCAATCGAGGGCCTGTATACTGCATGAGTCAAACAGAGGGCTGTGAAAATATTTACAGATCCCTCACATCCTAGACATAAACTGCTTCAACTCCTACCCTCAAAAAGACGCTATAGAGCACTGCACATCAGAACAACTAGACACAAGAACAGTTTCCCCCCCACAAGCCATCACTCTGCTAAACAAATAATTCCCTCAACACTATTCAACTATTTACAAAGGCTGCACTACTATTACTATTAACCTTCTCATCACTCCTTATCACCCATCCCCTCCCACTTGTGACTGTAACCTTGTTGCTTATGTTCTTATTGACTGTTTCCTAGTATGACTTGATTGCTTATTTGTACCCTATGACTATCATTAAGTGTGGTACGTTATGATTCTTGACGAATGTATCTTTCTTTTTGTACACTGAGAGCACATGCACCAAGACAAATTCCTTATGTGTCACCCACACTTGGCCAATGAAGAATTCTGTTCTATTCCACAGCGACGCCTCATCCTCCACCTGCTGCCTCCTTCCCTCTTCTCTGCGCCAAGACCATAAAGGCCTGCTCGGGAGCGGAGGAAAAAATCCCCGTTGCCTCCGGTGCAAGAAATCTGGCTTTCGCACATGCTCCAAGAGAAGGCCGGGCATGTGCAGTAGCCTTGCAGAGAGGCTGCTCGGGGATCATTCCCAGCGCCCGCCTCAAACCTCGCCCTCTCCGCTTGCATCCAGGTGCGAGTGGCGCCACATAGCCGCCATCGGGGCGGAGGGGAAGTGGCGTTTCCGGGTGTCCCTCCGCAAGACGCCCCGCGGGCCTGAGAGGCAAAATGAGCGGCTCCGAGGAAGAGAGGCAGCTGGAGCTAATCAGCAGCCTGAAAGAACAAGGTAAGGCTCCAAAGCCGCCGGGCTTAGTTTAAAAACAGCCGTGGTCCGGCAGCCCCCAGCCAGGCTTGCGAGCGGCGCGCTTTCGCTTCTCCTCTCGCGCCTGACCTCCTTTACGGGGCGGCTCGGAAAAGCGGGGAAAAAGGACGCCAAGGTGCTTTCTGTAGGCAAACGGGTCCCTTCACCTCGGAACGGCCTGTAGCGTCTGAAACGAACGTCAGAATCCGAGCAGCCGTGACTGGTGACCGGCCTCTCAGGGTGGGGAGGGTCACGTCGGAGGCAGCAGACTTGTGGATCCCATCTCAAGACGGCTGTCCGGTAACCGCCCTGCGCGGAGATCCGCTGGGTCCAGATTTCTTACCCCTCTCTCGATTTTCTTTTCTTGTGCCTTCATTGCGCGCGCTCTCCTTCTCTTGTCTGTCCCCGAGGGCCCGCAGGAAAACATTGCAGTCCACCCACTTTCCTTTCGGAACGATTTAACCGAGCCTTAATTTACTTACTGAATCAAGACTTATCAGTATTTTTGTTGTTGTGCCGGCTGGCCTGTTAGTAATAATAGATTCTCTCCTTTGGGTGGATTTTGAAAGTAAGGGACTTGGATGAAATCCTATAGCATCTAGCAACACCTTCTCACGTAACCTGCAAAGGTGTCTTCCCTCTTTCATTTAAAAGAGTTGTAAAACCCTTCACAGCTGAACAAAAAATGGCCAGGGAAATTACTTACAAACAAAAAAGAGAACTGAATGTGTTTTAAGACTTTGCTTCAAAATTTAGCACTTCAATAGATAACACATTCCTGGATAGGAAATGAAATTTAACTCAAAATTTAGTGCTTAGCAGATTTTAATCTTGAGCAATCTGGCCTTTGATACTTTGTACTACAACTCTGGATATATAGTATCCTAACTTGTGAGGTTAGGGAACAGGCAGATGCTTCAAGGAGGTCAGGTGTATGCAGTGCTCACTCTGACAAAATGGTGTGACTGCAGACCAGCTGATCTCTTCTTCTACCTCAGGTTGTTTGTGAGAATAAGCACTGGAAAGGAAATGGGGAGAAGCTATGTTCTCCTTAGAAAAGAAAGTATTAATGAGATAAACTCATCAGTACAATTTTAGCATTCTTTCTGATTCCTTGCTGTCTTGTGAAAGTTAAGATCATTTTAGACAACTCTTCAAGGTAGTAGTAATTCTGTGAGTTTCAGTTAGCCTACTCTGACTTGATGCCATGTTGTTTTGTCCTGTTATGGCACTTAACAGAAACAAAATTAATTCAAACAAATATAGACAAATAAACCAATGATGGAAACCATTTTTGGCCTAAAACCTTAATCCTAGACCAATGACATGAATCCGAAACAATTTTTTTATCTGAGGTTTTACACCATCTCTCACTCATTCATGAAGCCTTCCAACATCCAGATTCTCAGCTGATCCTATGCAAGTCTGCAGGTAGAAGGAACAATTCCTTTCCCAAAAGTGCAGTGGGCTGTCTTTTTAGTGCTGAGAAGATTGGATATGAAACTTTTCTGTTTTGTTGGCGCTGAAAGAGGGGTGTCTCTTCAAAACTCGGGCAGGGGGAAAGGCATAAGTACAGGAGAAGAGAAAAGACAGTTCTTCCTTTGCTGCAAAAAGTTGTGAAAAAGTTAATGTTCAATGTCTTGAACTGAACTGTGATCTTTTGCAGGCAAACTAATTGTTCTTGTAACCTACAATGGGTTCTTAACTTGAAATTTGCAGAACAGGTGTGGCCAAGTAGAAAACTTAATTTATCAGTAAACAAGGAAAAACACTAAGCTGCACCTACCCATCATTTTCTTTTTAAGAACTTTAGATGTGATAAGGCCTAGAAACATTGTTTAATTGGGTGCTTTGCTTTCAGCCTGCTAGCTTTACATTCAGCATTCAGAATCAGTTGAGATGCTCTACCTTCACCAAACTTTTTTTGGTGAAATTTCTGGGAACTCTGGGATTTCTATGCAGATTTTGCCCATGGGTGGAGTTTTACATCAAGATCTGTAATCAAATAATATTTTCAGTTATTAATAACCTAAGCATAATCTAATACAATCTAATACAAGAAGTTGTGCTTTGAAAGGTTTACAAAGGTGAGCTTTTTATTGTGATAAAGTAATGAATTAAGTAGAATAAAAAACGTAAGTAGAAGAAAAACTCAAGTCAGTTAAATATCTTCTCAAAGAAACTCATTAAAGTTACAGGGAGTCCTTGGTTTATGACCACAATTGAACCCAAAATTTCTTTTCTTAAGTGAGATGTTAAGCGAATTTTGCCCC